>NC_037684.1:53179594-53362321 GCF_003255815.1 Theropithecus gelada
AAAAAAAAAAAAAAAAAAAAAAAAAACCTCCTAGGCTCAAGCCATTCTCCCATCTCAATCTTCTGAATAGCTGGGACTACAGGCACATGCCATCGTGCCTGGCTAATATTTTTTATTTTTTGTAAAGATGGGGTCTCACTGTATTGCCCAGGCTGGTCTTGAACTCCTGGGCTTAAGTGATCCTCCCACCTCAGCCTCCCAAGTGCTGGGAGTACAGACATGAGCCATTACACCCAACAAAGATAAAATTATTAAGAATTTTGAGCTGGCAGTGGCAGAGCATTAAGCCAAACATAGGGTCCTTCTGGGCTCGGGGCCCTGTGTGACCACAGCACTTGTATTCCTGCAAAATCAGCCCTGTTTATACACACGTACACCTATGTGTATACACACCATTGAAATGTTTTACAACTTTCTTTTATTTACTTAATAATATGTCTCAAAAAACATTCTATACAAGAATATGCCTTGCATATTACTTAAAAATATACTTAGTGCTTTTAAGAGAATGCATAACATTTCATTCAATGTATCAAAATTCATTTAGCCAATTTTCTTTTCAAAGACTCCCTTTTCCTCAATTTTTCCCTCTTACAAAACAATACTGCTTCAAATATCTTCGTGCACTTAAGCAAATGTTTCTGTCCCAATATTTCTCTGGGTGAAGTTTGTGGAAGTGGAGTTGCTGACTTACAGTGTGTGAAGATTGTATGTTATAAGAGAAAACAATACATTATCAATTTATTCCTTCAGCCCCCACAATGCACACCTGTTTCCACATGCCTCCTCCGACATGTGCTATTATCAGAGTTTTAGATCTTTGCATCCGCAAAAATGCCTCATTGCTGTTTTTATTTTTGTTAAATCATCATTAAGATTGAGGATTTTATCATGTTTGTTGATTCATTTGTATTTCTTCTTTTGCAAACTATCTGTATTCTTTGAATGCTGTTCCATTGCTTTAAAAAAGAAACAGTAAACATTTAATGTTAGGATGGTTTTCGACCTGCAGACACGCGTTGCAGACAGTACAGAGTTCCCATGAACCAACACCATTTCCCCTCGCATTAATGCCTTTCATTCGCGTGGGAAATTTGTCACAATTAAAGAACCAGTGTTGATGTTAAAGTCAACACTTTCCCCGCGTTGCCCTGGTTTTTACCTATTTCCCTTTTTCTTTTCCTGGATCCCACATGACATGCAGTCTTCAGGTCTCCAGGCTCCTCTTGGCTGTGACAGTCCTCGGACTTGCCTTGTGTTTTTTGTTTTGTTTTGTTTTGTTTTGTTTGTTTTTGAGACGGAGTTTTGCTCTGTCGCCCAGGCTGGAGTGCAATGGTACAATCTCAGCTCACAGCAACTTTCAGCTCCCAAGTTCAAGCGATTCTCCTTACCTCAGGCTCCCGAGTAGCTGGGACTACAGGTGTGCACCACCACGCCCAACTTTTTTTTTTTTTTTTTGGTATTTTAGTAGAGACGGGGTTTCACCATATTGGCCAGGCTGGTCTTGAACTCCTGACTTCAAGTGATCCGCCCACCTCGGCCTCCCAAAGTGCTGGGATTACAGCTGTGAGCCACTGCGCCCAACCTGGTTAGGGGTTTTGCAGACCGTCCCTCTAATGGGATGTGTCTCGGTTTTTCTCTGGGGCCAGGAGCATGGCAGTGAAGTGTGCTTCTCACCTCACCCCATGCAGGGTCCGAGCTCTCACCGGCCGTGCGGCTGTGATGTGGGCCCGGATCACCTGGCTGAGTGGGAGGTGTCAGGTTTTTCCACGGATAGGTTGCTCTTTCCTCCTTTTCATACCATCCTGCCACATTTTGGTTTCACGCTCATTTGATTCATGTATCAGAAAATAAGCCCTTGAAACCCTAAGGCAGAGCGGCTTTCCCTGGTCTGCCCGTGGCGCTGGGCATTTGGGCTCCTGGTCTTGGTGCTCGCGGCCTCAGCGCCCGCAGTGGCTGAGTTCTCATCATCTCTCCCAGCATTGCCCACTACCCAAGGCTCAGGGCGTTTGCCCGCGTAGGTGAGGGCCCTCAGTGCCCCGGCCCTGTGGCCCCTGGTTTCAACTTCAGCCTTGACAGCAGCCTTTGGCAGGGCCTGGCTATGAGTAAGGAAGGGCTGAGAGGAAAAGAGCCGGAGCTGGCCCCGCCTTTCCCCGTCCTTCTATGCCGTCACGTCAGCGTGGGTGCTTGGCTAATACAGGGAAGTGACACAAGTCAGGAAGGACTTCATGGGCTGTCTTGGCCATTCATGTTTCTTAGAATTCCATTGCGTTATTATTTCTGTGATGGCAGTTCCCAGGCCTGTCGTGAAATCCGGGTGTCCTGCTGGAACTTCAGACTCTACGTGGCCAAAATGAATGTTTTCCCCCTGCAGTCTTGACTCCTCCAACATCTGTTGATTGTCCCCAAACATTCCCAGAGTCTGCTCCGTCCTTTGCCAGCCTCTGTCTCTCTACCTGATGTACCATAAAGGCCTCCAGACCAGCCAGGCTGACCCACCGAGCTGACTTGGCCGGGACTGAGGGCCCTTTGGGGAGTGGCTGTCCAATGCTAACACAGACGGTTAGACACCCTACAACGTGTGGCCCTCATCCTCCCAGCTTTCCTCCCATAAACGCTCGGCCACGGCTGCAAGGGAGTTCTTTCTGTAACTCAAATTCCTTCTCTTTTCTCTCCTGCCTGAGACTCCAAAGCACCTTCAGGATGAAATCCACCCCAGGGGGTTTAGGGGACTGTAAAAAGAAAAGTACATGAATTAATGAAAAAACACAGCCATGTAATGGCACAAGAGGCCTTTCACCCTCCGCCTCGGGCCTCCGCCCTGCCCCGCCCCGTCCTGGTGCTTCAGAGACAGGTCTGCACCAAATGCTATGTCTTGGGGAAAAGGTGGCAAACAGGCTTGTGCAGGACAGACTACATCTTTATATCTTTAGATCATTTTGCCTCTGAAATTGCATTAGTTTCCTGTGGTTGCCCTAACAAACTACCACAAACGAGGCGGCCTCAGCGACGGAAATCTACTGTCTCGCAGCTCTGGGGGCAGAAGCCCCAGGTCCAGGGCCCAGCAGGGCGGGCTCCTTCTGTGGCTCAGAGGGAGAGTCTGCTGTGGCCTCTCTCCTGTCTTCTCGGGGCTGCGGGCAACCTTGGTATGCCTCGACTTGTAGATGTGTGACTCCAGTCTCTTCCTCTGTCCTCTCCCTGTATGTGGCATTCTCTGTGTCCTCCCTCCTCTTACATGGTCACCACTGATGAGGTTTAGGGTCCACCCGAAATCCAGGATGGCCATGTCTCAAGATCCTTAACTAATTACCTCTGCAAAGACCTTATTTCCTCCTTTCCTGAGGTTCTGGGCAGACAGGAATTTGTGCAGACCACTAGGCAACCCAGTACAGGCATCCTGGAGGCTGCATATGCTGTTGGGGAAACTGAGGCAGGTGTCTGCATCTGTTCTCAGGATTGAGGGTGAGTGGGGTGGACCTGTGAGGTCCTGTTACTTGCTTGCAGAGCTGGGGGTGCTCTGGGCAGCAGACTTACAGGGAGGCTCCTGGTTGGGGAGAATCAGTTCCGGATTCCTGTGCCGAGAACAGCATCAGGAGGCAGGACCCAGCTGAGGGCGGAGGCAGCTGCCACACAGTCCGTCCTGAGGAAGTGCATCCATCATCCTGCAGGAGCTCTGTAGACAGGAGGCCCCCAGCACTGCCCTGAGTTGGGGAAAGAGGGCGGGGCCTTCACATCGGCCTCAGTGGTCCTTGGAAGCCCCTGCCCTGAGAGGGGTGTGCCCTTGGCTGAGACCTCTCTTCCACCGAGGCAATCCCCCAAGGGGGCCCACGGCCGAGGGCCCCTTGATTTCCGATAATCAGCCCTTTATTCTGGAAGCGGAATCTGGTGTCTACCACCACGGGCCCTCAGGTGGATCTTTCTGTCTCTGAAACTCCCTGGTCCTTGCAGGCCTTGACTTGTCCAAGCAAGTCAGTGTGCCGACCCCTTGACCAGACAGGACACCCACCCTTGATCTGTGGCCACGCCCACACTGCCCCTTGGCCATGCTCATGCCACCCCATAACCATGCCCACCCTGGCTCACAGCCTCACCCTAACCCCGGCCAGGCCTCCAGTGTGGAACCTGACTGGGGACCCAACGAGGAGGCCAGTTTTCATGGAGAGGCTGCAGATTCTTCATCAGATTTGCCAAAGGATGTGTGGCAGGAGGGGTGGAAGCCACATCCACATTTGTGTTTTCGCCACGTATCTCTCGGGGTGCAAGAGGAGGTCAGGATGGACCTCCTGGCCTCTGACTCCCTGTGGGGCCAGGGCTAAGGGTGCCACCCTTATGCTGGGTGGCCCCTTCGCCTTGTGTTGGAAAAGGCCCTGAGGGTGGGGGACCTTGTGGGGAACCGGCCCCACTTCCCCGTGCCCCCCAGGACCCAGCAGGGGCCCCAGGTGTTGTCAGTGTGCCCCCCAAGAGCAGAGTGCAGGCTGCTGGGGGCTCTGCCGGTGGCCCCAGGACATGCTCCCTCATCTCTCTCACCAGGCCAGCGTTATCATCCCATTTTGCAGGAGGGGAAGCCGAGGTCTGGGGAAACTGGAGTACCAGCCTGTTCCTTGGCTCGGAGGCTGCTCGGCTCAGACTGGCCTATCTGATGCTGGAGACAGGGGATCTTTCTGCTGGGCCCAGGGGCCTGAGGGAGCTGGCTGGGGAGCCCTCCCTGGGGACTGAGAGCATCCTCTGGGGGCTGTCCAAGCAGGGGGAGGTGGCAGCTGTGACTGCAAAACAAGTGGATACGTTTAGGAAGGAGGCAGGGAGGTGACTGGGAGCTTTTGCAAAGTGGACAAAGGTTTGGGGGCAAAATCCTTCAGATCCACGAGAAGGAGCTTAACATATCCTGGGTCATCAGGGATGTGTGTATAGATTCGGGGAGGAGGTTCAGCAACGAAGGGGTGGGCCCTGGGGACAGGTACCGTGTTGGGGTCGGAGCTATTACGATGGGCAGTGAGAATGATGATGGCTTTGATGACAGGAACGTCCAGAAGCACAGCAGCAGCTGTCACGTGTTAAGCACAGACTCCATCCCTGTACTTTGCATCTGTTCTTTGTTGGGCTGTGCCTTGCACTAACCCTGAGAGACCAGTATTTTTCACCCTCTCTGGCAGTGGAGGTGACCAAGGCCCAGAGAGGTGAGGTCACTTGCCTGAGGTCACACAGCTGGAAAGGGGCAGAGCTGGGATTTAAACCCTGGTCTCTGGTGTCCGTCACTCCCTCCAGTGGCTTCTCTGTGTTGAGGTGAGCCCACAGCCAGTCCACACTGTGAGCCTGTCATCGACCTGGCCCTCCCTGGCCAGTGCCCGCTGCTGGCTGCACCTGTGATCCCCAGGGCTCCCCTGGGTTCTGGAGGCAGCAGGGGCCACCAGGCTGCCCTTCCTCCCTGTCCAGCAGCCTGCAGCAGGGTAACGGAAGGGGAGGGATAATTGTGGCTATTTATTCATGGTCACATACCTGTCGCCTGCGTGGTTGGGGCCTGAGGAAGGGCTCCCCGACCAGCTGCATAGGGGCTGAGCAGACAGAGACGTCCGCCTTTGCATCCCCATCAGCTGGACTCAGCTCCCAATTTAGAGACTGACTCCCTTGATTGAGGGCCAGGGAGCTCCTAGAGCAGCCAGGCTGACCTCGGCCTCCTGTCCCCAAGCGCTGTGTCCAGGAGGCCTGACCCCAGACCCCTGGCGCACCCCACCTGCCTTCTGAAAACCTGCCACCTGGGCCCTGGACACCCCTTCTTTGCTCCCACCAGGGCTGAACTCACCCACAACGGCCTCCCCAAGCCCCCAAACCTGCTGTGTGGTCAGGTGGCCACCCCACTCTCAGGCCCCCCTCGCTCAGCCCCACTCCAGCCTTGGATGTCCTCTGTGGCCAGGAATAACCAAGTGACTCAGATGGTGCCTACAGCAATGACCCCACTCCCCAGGCACTTTCCCTTACAAGGCTGTGTGCACAGCCCAGAGGTGATAGGCGGGACCACTGCCCCGCTTCATTCATTCACTCATCCATCTATTCATTCACTCGTCCATCCATTCATTCATTCATTCACTCATTCATTCATCCATTCACTCATCCACTCATTCATTCATTCACTCAGCCATCCATTCATTCATTCACTCAGCCATCCATTCATTCACTCACTCATCCATCTATTCACTCATTCATTCATTCATCCACCATTTATTTATTGAGCCAGCTCCTTTGCAAAGCTCTGGGGCACAACCGGGAACAGGGAGGCAGCACTCCCTGCCCCGTGCTGCTGCTGTCCTAACAGCAGAGCTGGGCAGCCAGCAAAATGACCAGGTGGCAAAACACGGTGGACAGATCGGAGCTGGGGAGAGGCAGCACAGGGAGGGGCTGGGCGAGCAGGCCTGTGGGTGCGTGTGCATGTGTGTGTGCACATGTGTGTGCACCTGCTTGGGTGGGTGGTCAGGGTAGGCTGCCATGCAAGTGACCTTGGGGAAAAGCTGGGTGGGGCGGCGAGGCCAGGCACAAGCATGTCTGGAGGAACCGACTGTCAGGGAGAGGGTGGCAGCATGAAGCCACAGGTGGAAGTTGGGTCCGGGGCTTGCGGAGCAGCAGGAAGCTAGTGAGGAAGCAGAGGGAGGCAGGAGAAGGAGGTGGGGCTAGGGGCTGGGGGACCGAGGGGCAGGTGGAGGAAGGGCTTGAAGCCCTTTGGAAGGCTCTGGATATAGCTGGGGGTGGAGGTGGAAAGCCAGGTGAGGACAGATGAGAGGGCGCAAGACAGGCAACGTCATGGCTCAGGGGCTGTGGTTTTGTTGGGGGCTCAGAGCAAGAGTCAGGCCAGGCCCCAGCCCCAGCCCCCTGCCCACCTCCTTCTTGGGCCAGGTCCACTTCCTGGCCCCTCCTGGAGGGTCAAGCGTAGCCTGGCCACTGTGCTGCTGGACGATGCTCCTGGGACAGGCCAGGGCACGGGGGTGACCTCTCCTCGGGAATGAGGGAGGGGTGCTGCCCGCCCGCCTGCCTGTGCGGTAATTGCCTCGGCTCCTGCCTGCTTGCTTTGAGGGGAGCCGGCTGGAGCTCACAGCCAGAGGGGCCCGCAGGTCTCACCTGCCTGCCACGCCCGCTGCGGCCTCACCTGCCCGCCCGGCAGGCCCACAGCATTCCGGCCCCAGGGAGGGGCTGACTCCTGGCTGCTGGATGCCGCCGCAGCTGAGTCACAGGTCACCTTGGGCAGGGAGGAGCTGGTCCAGAGGCTGGGCTCTGGGATGGTAGTGTCACCCCAACTTTAGACGGATCCTGCCCCCTGGCTGTTCGCACATGCGGAATAAAACATTTTCTTGGTTCCTTTACTCAGACAAAGCCACTGTTAATGTTCGGTGTATTTCCTTCTAGTCTTTCTACTATATATGAGCACATATTTTTTTAAACAATGAAATCAGAATGTACATACCGATGAATACCTTCAGGAACCTTTCCCCATGAGACTTCAAATATTTAACAGCTTTATTGACATATAATTAACATACCATAAATTCTCCCATCGAAAGTACACAGTTAAATAGTTTTTAGTAAATTTCCCGTTGTGCAAGCATCACTGTAATCTAATTCTGGAACACTTTCATCTCCCCTCAAAGAAAACCTGTACCCATGAGAAGTTGCCTCCCATTCCCCTCCTGCCCCCGGCCCCTGGGCAAACCACAAATCTGCTTCCTATCTCTATGGATTGGTCCGTTCTAGACATTTCAAGTCAATGGACTCACAGAGGTCTCTTGGGCATTTTGAAGCCCTATATTAAATGGCCGTCGGTGAGCTGTGCTTGCACCATGCTTCCTGTTTTGGGCATGGCTCTGCTTTGGACGGGTCCTCACTGTGAGGCCTGAAGGAGGGGTTATAAATGGTGAGACAGAATTTGTATTCCCCTTCCCGGCCATGGTGCCCGCCAAGAAGAACACAGCCGCAGGCTCTTCCCCAAGGACAGGGACTCATCTCCTTTTCCCACAGGGGCGTCCCAAGCATCGCCAGCGTTGGCTGTAAGGGGCTCCACAAACATGAGGGTGACACACACCTCAGGACTGTGGCCTCTCCAGCTGGCTTGGCCTTCCTGTGTGGTGCCGTGGCCCTGCCGATGTCAGGGTTGCATCAGGAACTCCTCTCCCCAATCCCAGCAAATGTGACCCGGGTGACCTTTCTGGTGGGAAACCATCATTCTCCCATGATGGAGATGATGGTTGGAAAGAGCCACCCAGGTGGGGTCACAAAGGTGAGCCATCCTCTGGGAAGGGGGAGTTACTGCCCAATCCAGAGAAAACCAAGGTGAACCTAGATAAGGCTGCAAGATACTGGGACAGCAGCGTCTGTGTGTCTTGTCAACCGATTCTAAAAGGCAGTTCCCAAAATATTCTCAGCCATGGTCAACCACTAAAGCCACTGTGGATTGATCCAAAATGCCAGCTGCCCAGGACTGTGCGGGAAGGGGGGTGTCTGTGGGAAGCGTGGGGCCTCAGGGAGCCTGTGTCCTTTCTCTCCTGTGCACAATGGCGGGGAGGTGCCACTTCTGGCTGCAGGCAGAGATGACTGCCTCTCCACTGGACACTGCTCAGGGTCCCCGGAAAGTCCCTTCCCTTGCAAAGGGCTTAGTGTGTCACCAACAGACCCTGGCAAGACATTGACCCAAATGTCCTCTATGTGTGCACATGCGTGTGTGTGCGTGTGTGTATGTGTGTGTGCGCATGTGTGTGCATGTGTGTGGGTGTGTGTGTATGTGTGCGCGTGTGTGTGCATGTGTGCACGTGTGTGTATGTGTGTGCGTGTGTATGTGTGCACGTGTGTACATGTGTGCACGTGTGTGCGTGTGTGCGTGTGTATGTGTGCACGTGTGTACATGTGTGCACGTGTGTATATGTGTGCACGTGTGTATGTGTGTGCGTGTGTGTGCGTGCGTGTGTGTGTGTGCGTGTGTGTGTGCATGTGTGTGTGCATGTACTGCACACCGAGCACCTGTCTGTGGATGGTGTACACACAAACACACCCGCCCTGCACAGACACAGAGGCAAGCCGCCATCCACACATTGAGTCACCTCCTCAGTGGAAGGCACAGTACAGTACCCTGGCATTTCGTTTTTCTAGTTTGGTTTTGTCCAAGCTGGCTTGTGAGGTGCAGGTGTCCTCCTGCATCCAGGGCAGGGCAAGGCGGTCTGTGGGTGTGGTGGTGTATGGGGGACAGATGAAGGCAGGAGCTTGCAGTGCACCCCACCACTGAGCACAGGATGAGGGCAAGGGGCTGTCCACCTTGCTGGACTCCCCGTGACTGCATCTGCCTGCTTGCTCTGGCCAGACCTCTCCACTACAGCATGATCCACCCCAATGCCCACCCGCACCCCTCTCCTTCAGGGCAGGTCAAGCCTCCACTTCCCCCTCCGGATGCCCACCCTCCCTGGCCTGTGCCACAGCGTGGACTCCTGACATCCTTCCCATCCTTATGGGGTGGTCGGCCTGTGCTGTCTCAGGTCCTAAACAGCACCTCCCTTCCCAAGCCATGCAGCAGGGCCCAGCCCAGTGAGGCCATGTGGTGAGGGGGTGACCCATGGCCTCCATCAGGACAGGTGGGGCTGTCCCTACAAGAGAGCTTTCCTTTTCCACCAGTCTTGGGTGCCAGGGAGAGAGGCAGATGTGGGTAGTGGTGAGTACATTGGCTAGATCAGAGGGGGCTGGCTTCCCAGAAGGTGGGAGGGTCCCTTTTAGTCATAGAAAGTCACACACCTGCTTGAGATAACAGTAGCACTTCTGGTACCTGCTAACGGCAACACTTACTCCCAATCCCACAACGCTGTCAGAGGAATTTGCATTTTATCACGACAGGATTGAGATGACTGAAAGTTGCTGAGCGAACCTCAGATGAATGAATAATCACAGGGGGTTACTTGGTTGACTTTCACGCAGTGTTTGTGGCCACAGGGTTCCTGAGGTTTTGCAGAACACCCAGGCAAGGAGCTTGTGGTGGTGTCGATGGCTGCAGGCCACAGGCTGGGACCCCCTGTCACACAGGGCAAGAGACCTCCCGTGGCAGCCTGTGTTAGCCCCCCAGGCCAGGCCCGCAGGGAAAGGGGGCTAGGGATTCAAACTAATCTCGCAACATTCCCTGTCCTCGGCTCCAGCACGTGGCTCCCAGGCCTCTGGCCGCTGCTGGCTGGGTCCCCTGTGGCAGGAGCTGGCCATCCTGGAGTTCAAGGCCCCTGAAGCACTGCCCACACCTGTTCTTCCTCCCCAGCGGCCTCTCCGCTGCAGGGGAAGTGAGACAGCCCAGCCCAGGCAAACAGGTCCAGCTGCAGCTGGCAGCCAGTCCCGAGAACACTGCCACTCGGCCCTCCCCGCTGACCTCTGCACACCCTCGCCCGGCGCCCTGCCAGGCCTTATTCATGGGCTGGCAGTGCCAGGACCTCTCCCGGAGGCGGGGCAGAGTAGCAGCTCCTCGGCCCTGTGCCCAGCCCAGGCCGGCACCCTAGGCAGGCCCTGCTCCCTGATCCAGGAACCACCTCTCTACAGCTGGGAGTGAGCGGCCAGAGAGGGAGAGAGCCTTGTCCGGTGCTACCCGGCAAGCTAGTCACCAAGTGGGCAGAGGGAGGAGCAGCCCTCTCCGGGTGTCAAGCAGCCTGGGTCCCCAGTCCAGCTCTGCCTGTCCCTAGCAGTAAAGCCTCAGGTAAGTCACGGACCACTCAGCTTGTTTCCCTGTAAGGAAACGTCCCTTCTCCCTTGAAATACGTCCCTTCCTGTCCTCCTGGGGCCCTCGCAGGCAAACAGCCAGGAGGTTGGACTGAGCTGGGCTGGCGAGGGTCACAGCAGCTTTCTCTCCTGCACTGGCTCCAGTAAGTCTTGCTCAGATGTTGGTGGGGAGAGGAGGGTCGCCGAGGCCGGGAGGAGCCTGGGGGTTCTCCTGTCATCCTCCTGGGCCCCTTGAGTAGAAAGGGCGCGCGAGGACCATCGAGGGTCCGAGGGGCATGGACGGGTGGGAGGGACTCACAGGGGTGGGTGGGAGAGGGAGCTTCCCAGCGCATCGCGGGGGTCCAAGCCCACCCTCCTCGCCCCCCTGCCCCACGAGGCTGTCTGGGTTGGGGATGCCCCAGGGGGGCCTTTGCACAAACGTCTCCACTGGCAACAGCCAGTGGCGCTCGGCAACCCGGGGAGCCCTAAATGGGGCAGGGGTGCCCCGCGACTCAGTGAAGCCCCTCCTGCAGCAGACAGGGGAGTGGAGCAGGTGGCAAAGGGAGAGCGCTCACCCACCCCAGAGCCAGCCGGGAAGCCCTTGCTGGAGCTGCTCTCCGGCACTGGGGCACCTGGGCAGCCATGTGTTGCCACCCAGGAAAGCAGGTGACCCAGGCTGCTCCCCAGGGTCCTGGCAAGCCCCTTCCCTTCTGGGACAATAGAGGTGGCAAGGCCTCCCTGGCCTTCTCCGGGCGCTGGTTGGGGAGCAAGGGCCTGCAGGTGTGAGGCATCTGTTGAGGCACAAACCAGAGTCTGGGCGGGGCTCGGCAAAATGCAGTGCCCATGGGTGGTGGGTGGCAGGGTCCTTTCAGGTGGGATCCAGGATGTCCAAAGTGACATCCAACTCTGGGCTGGTCCCTCTGGGGTCAGCTGGGGACTGAGGGCAGCAGCGGACATGCCTCTTCCTGGACCCTGGGAGCTGATGGCCCACAGAGCCCAGGCTAGGAGCTGCTGGCAGTCATTGTGATTAGGGACCCCCCCATGAAGTGCCTGCATTTTGGGGAGACATTAACCACCCTTGACACCAGCCTGATTTGGCGTTTAGTCACCACTCAAGGCCATACATTCCAACCGAAAAGTTACAGGCGTCCCCATCTTAACCCACTGGCACCAAACCCGGGAGTGGGGCCCATGAACTTGGCCAAGCAGCCTGTGCCAGGATCCTGGAAGAAAGGGGTCTGGGCAGCTGCAGGGGTGAAACATGGCTTAACTTCTCTCTTGGGACTGGGGCAGGCTCCCATTCAGCAACCCACCCTAGGCACCTGCAAACACGGGAACTTGACACACGCCCAGCCCCCAGAGAAGTCCGGGGAGGCCTTGCCGCCTCTATCGTCTCAGAAGGGAAGGGGCTTGCCAGGATCCTGGGGAGGAGCCTGGGTCTCCTGCCTTCCTGGGTGGCAGCATGTGGCCGCCCAGGTGCCCCAGCACCGGAGAGCAGCTCCAGCAAGGACTTCCCGGCTGGCTCTGCGGTGGGTGAGCGTTCCCCTTTGCCTTTACACACCTGGGCTTCTGTGGTTTGCCAAGGGCTCTGGTGAGGAAATGGGCTTAGGTGCTGACAGTGGGGTGCATAGGAGCGGGGGCATTTGGCCAGGGTGGCTGAGCCCCAGCGCCATCGTTCCACACCCGGAAACCTTGCCTGTGATGCTTCTCTGTGGCTTCTTACCTGGAACCCTGGGGACACTCCCTTGCCCCAGTGCCTTCTCAATGCCGACGGTGACCCAGCCCGAGCTCCCCACCTGCCAAGGTCCGAGTTGAGCTCTCAGAACCCTTGGCCTTTCCGCAGGGCCTCCGAGGGCCTCTGGTGGACCCCGTACCTGCTCTGCAGCGCCCCCTCCAGGCTTTTCCCACTCACTGGAGGCCCCAGCCTGGCTTCAGACGGACTTAGTGGGGCTTTACCACGTCCCAGTTGCGTGACCTTGAGCAGGTTCCTTGACTTCTCTGGGCCTCGGCTTTCTCACTCTGTAAAATGGGAACAAACAAGGCTTTGTGAGGATGAGTGTGGCTGTCATGCCTGTGACTGCTTATGTGATTCTCACTCCTGCCCCAGGTCCCCTCCAGCTCCTCCCTTTTGCGGTCCCGAGGTCTAGCCTAAGTCTCCCTTGCTTCTCTTGCAGGGTGTTTATTTCTCTTGGCTTCTTCCTCTCCCTATGCTCTCACTTGGTTTTATTTCATCTCCGTCCCTCTGCCTTCCCCTTTTTGCTATCGGTTTCCATTCTCTGCTGAAACCTCTGAGGAGGCCCTGCCCACCCCACTGCCCCTCGGCCCTCCCCACAGCACCTACCCTGCCCGGCTTCTCCGGGGCTTGCCTTCCTATAGCCCGGGAGTTGGGGCTGGGGGCGGCTGTGCTGACATCACTGGCGTTTATGCACTGCTCCTTGCCCAACGCAAATTTCATCCTCGTTCTCTCTGAATCAATTCACTTTTATTGCCTCAGCTGCTCAAAAGCAATTTTTCAAGAACAAAAAGGTCAGCACGTCCAAGACTAATCAATTCTCGGAGAGCTCCTGCAGCCGCCAGGGGAGCCGGGCACCGGCAGCCCCCCGCCCTTCCCGCCAGCACCCTCCCACCAGCCCCATCACTTTTATTGCTTCATGATGCCTGTCATTAGTGGTGTGTTTGAGACGCCCCACAGTGTTCTTACAACATAAAACCTGGCTGACTTGCAGGGGGTGGGCGCGGGCGCATTTATGGGCCCTTGCCGGCTCCGGACAGTAACAGCTGAGCTGATGGATCACCTGCCAGGGGAGTCAGCACAGGAGGCCTTCAGCCACTTGCTTAAAAGCAGAACCGGAGCTGTCTGCCTGCTCCCGGACCCACCCTTCTCCCCCTCAACTCCCCATCACTGTGGCCTTGGCATCGGCCAGCTGTTATGCCTTCCAGGAATTTGCCCTCAAGGCCTCCCTGGTCCCCACCACAGCCCTACCCCTCCCTGAGCACCCCCTCACCCCTCTGCCCTCCACGATGCCAGGCTCAGTCCCTCCAGCACTACAAGGTCTACATTGCCATTTCACAGATGGGGAAACTGAAGCCTAGCATCACAGAGGTAGGAAGGGGCAGACGTAGACCTGGAAGGATTCTGTGGCCTGTTCAAAGTTCCATGCATGAGCCGTGCTCTGTGGAGAGCCAGGTCTGCTGTTCCAGGCTTTGCTCTCCCAGGCCCCTGGCTGTCCACGTCCCACACCATCCTGACACCTGACACTTGGCACCCGTGTCAATAACAGCGACAACGCACCACGGCCTTGGGACACCGCACTCAGCGCTCTGCCTGGATGAGCCCTGTATCCCCACGACAGCCCCACTGTGGACATTCTTATGTCCATTTTACAGATGACAAAACTGAGATGGGGGGAAATGCAGTGCTGTGCACAAGCCACACAGCTGGAAATGTGCGCTGGGGACTGGAATCCAGTTACCTGCTTTGGCTCTGTAATCCTCTTTTTATTTTTATTTAATTTATTTTTCTGAGATGGAGTGTCGTTCTGTCGCACAGGCTGGAGTGCAGAGGCATGGTCTCGGCTCACTGCAACCTCCACCTCTTGGGTTCAACCCATTGTTGTGTCTCAGCCTCCCAAGAAGCTGGGATTACAGGGGTGTGCCACTATGCCCGGCTAATTTTTTGTATTTTTAGTAGAGATGGGGTTTCACCATGTTGGTCAGGCTGGTCTCGGGCTCCTCACCTCAGGTGATCCGCCCGCCTCTGCCTCCCAAACTGCTGGGATTACAGGCATGAGCTGCTGCGCCCGGCCTTTTAATCCTCTTTTTAAAATACCTTAGGATATGAAATATCCGTAATAGGCACATCCATTGACACAGAACGCAGATCAGTGTTGCCAGGGGCTGTGGGGTGAAGAGGAGCTGCTGAATGAGTGGGTGTTTCCTCCTGGGGTGACCAGCATGTTCTGCGACTGCAAATGATGGCTGTGCCACCTTGTGAGTATACTAAATGCCACCCAGTGGTACATTTTAAACTGGCTGATTTTATGTTATGTGAACTTCCCTTCAGTACATTATTTGAGGCTGGACATGGTGGCTCACTTCTGTTATCCCAGCACTTTGGGAGGCTGAGATGGGTGGATCACCTGAGGTCAGGAGTTCGAGACCAGCCTGACCAACATGGTGAAATCCCATCTCTACTAAAAACACAAAAAATTAGCCGGGCATGGTGGTGTGTGCCTGTAATTCCAGCTACTCAGGAGGCTGAGGCCGGAGAATTGCTTGAATCCGGAAGACAGAAGTTGCAGAGAGCCAAGATCGTGTCATTGTACTCCTGCCTGGGCGACAGAGCAAGACTCTGCCTCAAAAAATAAATAAATAAATAAATAAATATTATTTGGGGAAAAAACAGCTTAGATATTTCTGCCACTTGTTTGGCAGGTGTCTGGGTGTCCCCACAGGCCATCTTCAGCTGCTCTCCTAATGCAGTCTATGTGCTAGCAGGAGAGACGTCAAGACATCCTCTGCCCAGCAGGAGCGTCCATCGCCTCTCCCAGGAAGCCTTCCTGGCTGTCCCCACCTGCTCTGGAGGCTCCACCTCTCAAACACCATGTCCTCTCTGATGTCTGGGGCACAGGCTGTTCTTGGCCAGGCCAGAGCCTCGTCATGCATGGCTCTGCCTGGTGGCTCACAGGCTCTGTCCACAACACCGGGGGACAGGTGCTCTTGGCTGTCCCAGGAGCCAGGACGAGACGTGCTCAAGCATGTATTGCCAGCTTCTCCTGGGATCCTGGGTGCTTCCTCAGCCCTTGGCCTTCCCTTGGCCTGAGCTCCCCACCTCCCTGGCACCCAAGGCTGGTGGGAGAGGAAAGCCCTCTCATTCTGAGTTGAGCTCTCAGAACCTTTGGCTTTTCTGCAGGGCCTCCAAAGGTGTCTGGTGGACCCTGTGCCTGCTCTGCAGTGCCCCCTCCAGGCCTTCTTGCATGGGACAGTGACAAGGAGCTTTGTCTCAGAGCGAGTCCAGCAGGGCCTCCATGGAGTGCAAGGTTGCCTGCCCTGCTGGTGAAAGAGCCAGCCTTGTCCCCTGTTTCCCAGACCCCCTGCCCAGTGGCCTCTGAATGTCCCCTGTGTGGGCCCCTCCCCAGCTGCCCCTCCTGCTCACCAAGACCCCAAGCTCTCGGAGGCCACCAAGACCCCAAGCTCTCAGAAGCCCCTGCTACCTGGGAAGATGACATTGGGGCAGGGGTCTCTTCTGATGTCTGTGTTTTGTCCTCTGGACCTTGGGGTGCCCCTGCCCCTGATAAGGGGTCTCAGAGCAGAAATAGAGCCTCAGACAGGTGAGCCTCCGTGGCACATGGGCCCTTGAGCCAGCCACGCGGCTGGGTTCAGCCCCTGCCAGGACACTGGCCAGACAGCTGACCAGGAGGCGGCCTTGACCAGTCCCCTTCCCTGCTCTGAGCTGGGATCGTGCTGGGAAGACTGAATGGGACAAAGCTGGTGAAAATGCCTGGAAGGCAGTAAATGCCATTTTCTCTAAGCATATTTATTTCTTTAACAACAGTGACAGCCATTTGTGAGCCATCTCTCTGTCTTAGGCATGGCGCTACATGCCAGCGAAACCTGCCGCCATTGAATCCTGGCCAGCCAGTGAAGGAAGAGTTGGGCCTGGGAGGTGCCACTTTACAGACAAGGGCACCGGGGGCAGGGTGGCAGGAGGCCCACCGGACGTTCACCACGAAGTGGCAGTCGCAGCGTCCACACCCGGCAGGCACCACGCTGGCCCGTGGCCTCCCTGCCCGCATGCCTGGCTTCCCGGCCTCAGAACTTGATCTGCCCCCTCTTCCGGACACTGGGGCTCCTGCCAAGTCCTGGGCTGGGCAGCAACTGCTGAACATTCTAAGAAATCCCTCCCAGGGTTTTCTCAGGAGCCGGGTGGGGCAGGAAGTCCCCAGGGGCTGAGGGGACTGTGGCAGCAGGTGGCACCCAGAGCAGTGCTCTCCTGGGGCCCAGGCTGTTGGGCCAGAGGCAGGACTGTGAGGCCTAGCGTAGGGCCTCCCGCCAGTGGCCGGCACCTACTTGTGGGCTGGGGGTTCCCCCAGCAGGCCAGGCTCCCCACCTGACACACTCACAGACCTTGCACCTTGGAGAGCCAGTGTTCCCGGGCCACATAGCTATGCCCACCAGGCGCTGGGCCTGTCCTGGCTCTGGTGCCCCGGCCCCAGGTCCTGGGCGCTGGCTCCACGCAGCAGCAGGCGGCCTCCCGAGGACACGGTCTGACCGGCTGCTGCTACGTCACACTCAGATGAGACCTGCTGCTGAGTCCTACCGGCCAGGCACGGGCAGGGAGTGAAAATTATCTACTGATTTTATTTCTTAATAACTGAACAAAAATAAACATTGGTGGTTGGACAAATAAGTACATATTTCCAAACCCAGCCAGTCCAGGGGATGCTGTTTCCAGGTGCGTTATGCAGCATGACGCCGCTGAGTTGCTCTGAGATGTCTCTTGGCTGTCTCGCGGGTTGTCTCCGGGTTCCCTCCCACTCCACCCTCCTTTGCCGCCCTCTCCCCAGCCCCCACTACCCTTTCATGCTTCTAAATTCAAGGGCCACACTGTCCCCTGAACAGACCACTCACCCACACTGTCCCCTGAACAGACCAATCACAATGAGATCCATTATAGTTCCAAAGATACCACAAAAAAAAAAAAAAAAAAAGGTGGGGGGTGTCCAGGAACGCAGCCGCACCCTGGAGAGCAGTACAATCAGCTATTGTTGTGCTAGAAGTTTCTCTGTGATAAGAAGGGAATCTAGAAATGCCGTCTTCTGAACTGATTGCAAAACAGAATAAAAGTTCAAGGCCCCGAGATAGCCAAGCTGGCACCCCCTCCAGAGCAGCCCCAGGCCACACAGCTGGGCCTCTAGGCTGGCCAGCCCCTGTCCTTGTGTGCATCTGCACAGGGCTCCTTGGAAGGGGGCCTGGCTCCATGTCCCCCCACCCCTCCCCATCTGGGCCTAGGGCAGCTGAGCTGGCTTCCTGCACCAAGGGGACCCTCCAGCCTCCTTCCTGAAGCAACTGCCCTTCCCCGAGGGCCTCCTGGGCCAGGGCCTCCCGTGTTCTCTGCTTTAGTGATGTTGGTTCTCCCACAGACACTGCCTGCCCACCCCGCACAGAGGGCATGACTGTCCTTCCCTTGCACAAGCAGGGACACAGCGGCACAGAGACGGGGGCCGATGGCTAGGACCTGAACTCTGAGCTGTGGGCCCCAGGTTTTTCATCCGCTTAGGCCACTCCCCACTTCCCAGACATCCTCTGGGGTGTCCGGTTTGCAGGAAGGGCTACCACTGGCCTTGAGCTTCCAGTGTCATTTCCAGGCGCTGACGCGCGCATTGGCTCTGACTGCATCACTGGGACCCAGGCCAGGTTATGCCGGGGCCTGCGCGGCTCCCTCCCTGCGACATTCGGGGTCCTCCTCAAAGCCACCCCTCCCCCTGCATCTAGGTCTCCAGGCCCTGAGCTTGGCCAGTCTTTCCCTGGGACACCTGTCCTTGAGCTGTCATCCTGTCTTGATAGCAACCTAGAGGGTAGAAGGCAACAATGCTGGAGTGGGGCGAAGTGTAGAGACTCGGTCCTGACTTTGAGTGTGGACTCTGGGCCAGGCTCCCCCTGGTTTGAATCCAGTTGGTCTCTAAGCAGCTGTGTGACCTCAAGCAGGTGACTTAACCTCTCTGTGCCTTGGTTTCCTAATCTAAAAACTGGGGGTAATAATAGCCCCGTCCGACGTGGCCATCGTGAGGAATGGCTGAGAGTGCTCGGTAGGTGCTCACAAAGCCTGAGTGTCAGCCCAAGCACCTCGCTGTGTAGACTCAGCACTGCGGCCCAGAATCTCAGACCCCCGTTAGTCTGAATCGGGTACTCTTGCCATCCCGGGACTCACTTTTCAGAACCAGCTGGCGAGTCTGCTCCTCCCTCCACCAGCACCAGCGGCCACCTGGGAGGCCTGGGCCAGGTTCCCGGTCCTTCCCGGCAGTGCCAGCCACTCACTGGGAGTCGGCGGCCGCTGGTGTCCCCAGGGCGGAAGGCATCAGATGCCGCAGCCACAGGCAAGAGGAACCCTGGACCTTGGAGCTTCCTGATGAGCTGCCCGTGGGGCTGTGGGGGCAGGGAGGGCACTGCCAGTCAAGCCCCTGCCACTTCCCAGTCTCCCACTGTAGGGTCCTCGTGCCCCTTCCCATGCTTGGTGGCTCCTGGCCAGCAGCCCCTGCCCTTCATGCGTCCTCAGGTCTGTCCCCAGGATGGAGGCCTTGGCCCAGCACCCCACCCCTGCCAGGGCTGTGAGACCCTCCTCCATGGGTTCCCTCACCCCTCCAGGGGCTCTGGGGACCCTTCTCCCCTGCTACCCCATTTCCCAGTGCAGGAAGGCCAACTCCACCACAGTCACTGTGCCCCAGGGCCTGTCCCTCAGCTGAAAATAAACCAAGGAAACATACAAAGCCTACCTGGGAGACCCTTGCTCGCTGCCTGGCCCCGGGTCATATTCAGCAGACACCGGGAAACGCTGCCGGGGGCGTCTGCTTCTAGGGCCCTGACCCCTAGGCCCAAGCAGTATACATAGGGGCTCAGGAACTGGGGCTACCTGGGGACAGGAGACCTGAGTGTCACAGCAGCCTCTGTGGGTGGGCAGGCCTGGGACTCCCTCCCTGACTGAGGCAGGCTGGACACAGGTTTGCAGCGACCGGAGGCTGCGGCCGGGCCTGGGCGATCTTCCCAGCCTGGGATGCCCATTCTCTCACCCCTCTGTGTTCATGGCCCCCAGCCAGGGCAGGGCCCTCTCCCCAGCCTCTGGTCCAGTTTGACTCTGAGTCACAGTCAGGTTGAGTGAGCATAGTACGTCCCCAAATTCCATGCCTCCATTTGCTCATTTGTGCAATGGTCCAGGGACTGCTGGCCCACAGGGTGCCATCAGGGCTGGAGAAGCAGTGGACAGAGACAGCTGGGCCAGTGCTGCCATCCCAACCCCTGGCCTTCAGCTCTCACATCTGCTGGGGGGCAGTCACCTGAGCCCTTGGCGGGTGAGGCCAGATGTTGGGCTTTGTGTGACTGGGGTTTGTGTGGGGCAGCGGCGATGGGGACACTCAAGTCAGATGCAGCTGTGTCCACTGAGCTGGAGGTCACCAAGTGGGGCTTACAATGCAGGGCAGACCCTAATCTCGAGGCCCGCATCGTGAGGGGCTCCAACGGGCTGGCCTACGGGAAGTACTTTCTGTGTTCGGCCCTTCATGCTTTGCCTCTGGTTCCTGAAATGGGCACTGGAGGTGGGCATAGTTATTGTCCACATTTCATAGGTGAGCAAAGCAAGGCTTAGAGAAGCTAAGTGACTTGTCCAAGGTCACATAGCAAGAAAGGGGCCTCAGTCAGAACTAAAGGGCCCGTGGTGCATAGGCAGAGGGTGCCATAGAGCTGCCAGGGCCTTCTCAAACCTGGCTGTGAGCAGAAACTTCTCCTGCCTCCCTGGGCCCACCATGGTGACATGCGGAGTGCCTCCATGCGCTGAGATCTCTTATCAGCCCATCAGCACTTGTCACGGCCACTTTTATGGTCTGTGTACTCTCGTGTGTCTGTATTGGCGCGACGTTCCTTCATTCAGGCAGTATTTGCTAAGCATCCAGGAGGCCCCCGTTTATTCATTTATCATCCAGCAAATACCACGAGGAGGCTGCCAGCTGGGGCCAGGCTGGGTGCGGGCTCCCGGGTTGGGGTGGGCATCACAGGGGCACTCCATGGCTGATGTGGGGAGGGTCGTGATGGGAAGGACCAGGGCATGCTAGGTGTGCACAGAGATGCTGGGGTGCAGGAGTGGGCGTCTCTCCAAGCACGTGGCCCTGAGGTTGAGGGCTGTGGGTGCACTAGTGTGGGGGAGAGGCCAACTTCCTTTCACTGGAGCCCCCAAAGTTTCTGGCAGGGATAACCAGGTTCGTAGTGGCTGACACTAAGTACAGGGAGGTCACAGGACGTGCTGTGAAGCAGGAGTTCAGGGTTCAAGCCCAGGCCTTTCTCCTCATACTGAACACACGTCTCCTGGGGCCATGGGGAGCCCTTGATCCAAAGCCCTCCACAAGGGACGTCTCATGGTATGTGGGGACAGGCCTTTGCCATAGCAGCCCAGGCAAATGCCTTGGGGCCAGAGCCAGCCCCGCAGGGACTCTCCCTACACTATTCTTCACATACACCATGGAGGACAAGAGGAAGGGACACCCCTGGTCTGGCCATGTGGTGAACAGCTCCCTGTGCATTGACCCCCAGGGGTGCTGCGATCCAGGAGTGGCCACGAGACAAGGGGGAGGGAGGCAACTTCCCAATGGGGCAGCGGGCTGGTCCGGCAGGCTGGGTTAGGGGGGGTCCTGGAAGAGGCTGTCCCGGCCCAGAAGCTGCCAGGCTTGGCCTGGGGCTGGCTCCTCTTCCAGGAAAGGTGTGAGGCTTCTTGTGGCTCAACACTTTGGAAAGTCAGCCAAGTTCTAAGCTTACAGGTGCATGAAGGTTCCATGTCTGTGGTTTCAAGAATATAAGAGTGGGAGTGGGAGGCCCTAGGAGGTGGTCCTGTGTGGGGGCAGCCACGTAGCCGGTGTGGGATGGTGAATGAGGTGGGGGATGCAGTAAGATGTGGGAGAAGTGAAGTTGGGGTGAGATGGGGAAGTAGGGGTGGGAGAGGAGGAAGGGGCTGGTGCTGGGAAGTTGGCCCTTATGGACCTGATCTGTCTGTGACACCTTCCGCTCCTGCCCCTCCATGCGGACAAGAACAAGTATTCCCTTCCCCAGCCTGCTCCCTCTGAAAAAAAATTCTCTTCCTATTTAGTATGCAACAGGTGCTCAACGTGTGCTTCTACCGCTCTTTGGGAAAGGAGAGGGCTAAGCAGGACACAGCCCAGGGCTCAGCACTGCCCTAGCCTCTCACCCTCACCTCCCAAGGCAAGGGCCGAACCCAACGATCTGGCTGGGGACCCTCACCAGCCTCCCCCACCACGGATACAGGTGGCACTTCCGGAGGCCCAGAGGGGGCAGACATGACGTCCAAGGTCACACAGTGAGTCCAGACCACATGGCCTGCTCCTCACGCCCTGGAGAAAGAAAGGGCAGCCCAAAGTGGGGAGGGTCGTGCCCCACCTGGAGTAGGCCTTGATGACCTTGACGTCCCCTTCCCACCTTGAGATATTTAACAATTCTTCCAGGGTTTCCCCAAGGAGGCCTATTCACACAGGCGGGCCATCTGATGGAGCGCCCCTGGGGGGTGTCTCCTGCAGCCTCCTGGGAGGGGTGTGGCACTGGACAGGGAGGTCCATTTACCCCACACAAGAAGGAAGAGCCGAGTAACCCACCCTGATGGGCAGTTCCTCCACTGGGGGTCGGCGCCAGGGTCTGGGCGAGGGGCTGGAGCCAGGCTGCGGGAGCACAGAGCCCAGGATCTGCGCCTGTCCGCCAGGCTGCCTGTCTCTCGTCTCCTCCTGCTCCAGCTTGGCCGAGCCAAGCTGCCAAAGGCCAAAGAGCACCATGAACTCATAAGAGTGACCCAAATAATTTATCTTCTTTTCAAGAAAAACAGGCCCTGCAAGCCTGTGGGTCCCCAGGACAAGGGACCATCAGGCAGATAGACTGGACTTCGGTTTGGTTGGTGAGGACTCCGCCAGCAGCTCCCAGCCTGCTGGGCCCTGGCCCTGGTGGTCACCGCTGTGGCCTCCTGCACCCCCGCCCCGTAGGGAGCTGCAAGGAGCTCGCGGTGCTGCTGCTGTTCTGAGGCGGGAGCGTCTCCTGCCTTTGCTCGGGTTTTATAGAGAGCGAGTCGGCTGGACAGGGACAGACGGGGGCTGGCGGCTGAGGGTGAGGGTGGAGCCAGTGGTGCGGTGCCCCGGCTACAGGCAGGCTCCAGGGCTGGGCTGTGTGTCGGCTTGGGCAGAGTGGGTGGAAGGCTCAGAGGGGGCTGGGGCCGGGGCCTGGTGGGTCCTGCGTTGCCCTGGTTGGGGGAGGGATGGGTCACTGCAGGGAATTACAGCAAGTGGGAGGCGCCAGGACGTGGGGAGTTTCCTCTGACTTTTGGGACTGTCTGAGGCTCGGCCTGCTCTAGCACATTCTCCAGCCCCCTCCGTCACCGCCACCAGGTTATTACCTTGACCTGACGCACACCTGATGTGGCTGGATGACTGGGCCGAGGGGCTGCGGCCCCTTCTCGCACCCCTCCCCTCCCTTCCCCTCCCCTCCCCTCCCCTCCCCCGTGCCCGTCTCCAGCCCTCTCCCGTTTTACGCGCCTCCTTCCGCCTCCTTCCTTCCCTCTCCCTCCTTCCCTGACTTGGACAGACTCGGAGGCCAGGCGTGTGCCGGGCGGGATCGCGCGCCCGCTGGGGTGAAATCAAAAGAAAAGCTTTGTTAAAGCCCCTTCCGCGGAAAATGGGGTGGATGTGAGCGGCGCCGGCCTCTTCCTGCTGGAATGGGAATTAGCGGCGAGGATTATTTTGAGGACGCGGGGTCCCATTGTGCCCACACGCGCCTCCTCCTGCCCGGCTCCGCGGGGTTCGCGGCGCATGGACCCCGCCCCCAAGGCCTCAGGTGGGCCGGGGGCTCCGGGAGGCCGCCGCCGCCCTGCGTCCCAGGAGAGCAGTTCCCGGGGACAAGCCCGGGCTCTGCAGGAACCCCACAGCAGTTGTGCGTCTTGGAGTGGAAAACGCGGCGCCTTCATCAGGACCGCACGAAGGAGGGGGTGGGGAAGCGGGTCCAGCCTCACCGGGAGCCCGCCGGGATCTGGCAGGCAGTGGCAGAGGAGAGTCCCGCTTTCTATCTAAGCCTCCCTGTGCCAAGCAGGCCCGAACCCGACCTTTGGAACTTGCTTTCTAGAAAGGATAGCACCCCGGGGGTCCGTGCTGTGGGCATGATAGTCTGTCAGGTAGGGGGGAGGGGAGGGGACACTCTGGGGAAGCCACAGGGGGTCTCTAGGTATCTCTGGGATGCTTTCTGGTGGGGTGTCTCCTCTAATGAAAGCCATCTTGGGCCAGATTCTGAGGAGCTGGCAGCCCCCCAACACAAACAGACCTTGGTGTCCTGGATCAGCTTCAGGTGCCTGATGGGGTGGGAGGGTCGGTGCAGAGGCTCAGAGGCCAGGCCAGTTCCGTGAACCAGCAGCTGAATTTCAGACTCCGGGGTCCCCAACCCCTTGGGAGACACTGGGACTGTTTTGGGGCTGCCCTGAAGGCTCCAGAGGGTGGAGGGGAAGGGCACGGTGCTTTCGCTAACATTGTCACGTCCCCCGGGAGGAGCGGGTGGGTGGCCACCCTGAGGCCACTGCACGGGGGAGGGGACAGAGAGAGGTGGGGAGGGGGAGGAGGGGAAGCTGCAGGCAGGAAGTGGGAGGCGACCAGCTCCCGTGGGGCAGGGAGAGGGGGTGCTGTCCCTGCTGTGGGCACCTGGAGTGACACCTGTGGGGGCAGCTCCTCATCTGACCTGCGCTAACCAGTAATCTGAAGCCAGCTCCTGGGACTCGTCCACCCCGAAAGACCCCATCCTCAACCCCAACAATAGCTCTGGTTGCATTTCCGGCAAAATCTGGAAGAGCTCAGTTCTTTGTCTCACCCTCCCAGGAAACAAGCAGTTCACCTCCCTGGAATGTCCTCACCCCCTTGCCTGGGTCCCAACACCCTCCCCACCCCCCACCGCACTCCGTCTCAGGCTGGCTGCCTCTGACCCTAAAAGTCCAATTCCGTCTGTCTGCCTGGTTGGGGGGAACTCATCTGTGGCCCAGCCAGGCAGAAAGACAGAGAACCAGGCGGGGGGGGGGGAACTCCCATCTACATGAGTCAGGGGGCAGAACCTGGGGATTTATCGAACAACCAAGAGGGCGCCTGGGCTGTGAAGAAAGGCAGCACTTGCTCCGAGGAGACTGTTTCAGGAGCTAGACCCCACCCTGCTGGTGGGGTGGGTGGTGGCATTTCCCGGGGGCACCTGGGCTCTTGCCTGGTGGTCTGGGGTCCCTGGCACTTTATTTCTAAAGTTGTCCACATCAGCGGGAGGTGAGTGGACTAGATGGTGGAGGCCAGGTGCCTGGAAACTGCTCCAGGGGCTGTGATTGGAGGGTGACCCAGGTGCCACCCACCTGCGATGTGGTCATGGTTGGTTTTATTTGAGCTGGTTGTTTGCTTGCAGAGAAGGAACCCAAAGGCCACATCAGAAAGCAGGCTTCCAGTGCGGCGAAGGCGAGGGCTAGAAAACCTCGCCCACCCCTGCACCCACCCCTGCACCCACCCCCGTACCCACCCCTGCACTTGTGTAGTCCTCACGGGTCCTCTACATCCTAGGCCAGAGGGAGAGGCCCCTTGAGCAGCGGCTCTCGCAATGAAGAGGAAGGCCCCACCAAGGGCATGCACTCAGAACCCCAGAATTTCTAGGAGGCAGAGTGGACGGCACCAAGAGCTCAGTGGTCTAGAGTGGATCTCCCGGTGCTTGCTCCGTGGCAGTGCCTCATGTGACCACTGGCGCGTTTGCCCAGTTCTCTGCACTGGAAAAGTGGAGAATGGCTAGATGGTGCCCTCTCCATTAATCTACAAACCTGGATGACATTTATTATCCTTCAGTCTTTATTTTAAACAAGGCTCCCTTCCTTTACCCTTCCAAAGTACTTTTAGACATTTGCCTTCTGCCCAGAATCCTCTGCCCGGTCCCCTGTAGCTAGTGTCCAGACACTGGTCGCAGACCTCCACTGAGCCCGAATACAGCGAGACCCTCCACTGAGCCCGAATACAGCGAGACCCTCCACTAAGCCCAAATACAGCGAGACCTCCACTGAGCCCGAATACAGCAAGACCTCCCATCTCAGAAGGACTTCTTGGCCCTTGCCCATTGCCATACTCTACTGTTAGATTTAAAAACTGCTAGACCATGTGCCAATTCACCATTGACTTGTAGCCACTAGGACCCTCAGTGTATTTTTCTGTTGTGTTTGTTCATGGCCAGGAATCAATGAACTTTGGGCAGACAATCAGTAGACCTTGGGTGTGGCCTTGGCGAAGGCTTCCCACTTTGTTGACTTGCATGTGCCCCTCTTTGCTGAGGGGGTTTTGAAGCAGCTTCTGCGTCGTGGGGAGCTGGCTGCTGTACCCAGCCTGTGGCCCTGTACCCCTTTTGCACCATCCTAATTTCAACATCCAGATGTCAACTCAGAAAATTATTGTATCATTCTCTCCAATCACTCAAAACATAAAATCCCCTCTTTTGTCTCATGTTGAAGAGCTGATGGCATCGGACCTGTCAGATCGGGCCTATTTTCCTAGTCAGAGACTGAATGGCATATTTTCAAAGCACTTCGTCTAAACTGCATGGCACATACCCCAGGAGCCCAAAGATCTGGTTGTTCTCCTGAGATGCAGAGAGGAGGCCCGCAGGTGGCACAGGGGGGAAGAAGGAGGAGCCATCACTTCTGAGGCATCAGAATGTCAAAATCTAAGTTTTCCACGAGGTCAGCAGCAGGTGTCTCCTAGTCTGGAGAGGGCATGGAAGTGGCCACAGGTCTGGACCTCTCTGGGTGGATGTGAGGGAGAGTAATCGAACTGGAGGAGGGGGCTGGCTTGAGATCTTCCTGTTCTATGTTGGGGGGGATACTGAGGGTCCCCCTCACTGGGACGAGGAGGGGACACAGACACAGGTGTGCCCGGGTACCTGAGTCCCAGCCAAAGTGGCAAAGCCAGACGTCCCAGGATTCCTTGGGTTTGGACAAAGGGTGTCCCCATGACGATGAAGAACCAGGAGCGGACAGCCCTGCGTCTTGCCTGGGGCCCCTCGTACCTCTGGCTCATGGCCTGTCCTGGGCACGGGGAGGAAGGGAGACACCCCTAATAACAACAGACTGCACTGGGCTATGGGGGATCACAATGGATTTCAGTTTGATGGAGAGAAAATAAGGTAAGGGACACTTGCTCACCTGAGTCTCTGGAGTAAGAGTCACGCCTTGGAGAAGGAGGGCAGCCAAAGGCCACGCAGAAATTGGGGGTTCAAGGTTTGCCCAGCTGGCCCCAAAGCCGTGGGGGTCCACATGGCCTCACCCAGGGGCCAGCTCATTTGCTCATTTGAGGGTGTGCAGGGCACACGTGTGTCTGTCCCGGGAACCCAAGTAGCCCCAGTGCACTCCCGCCTTGCTTCCCTGGAGCGAGCCCACGGTGCCATGGTCCTGGTGGGATGAATGCATGAATGATGAGGACGAAGCCAGAACAGGGCTGCACACAGGATGCTCTCTCATGAACGAGGACCCCAAAGAAGCTCCCCTCTGGAGCCTGTGCGGCTGCTTGAGGTGTAAACACTGAGTCACGCCCACTGCCCAGCTGTGTGGCAAGAGCACTCCCTAGGCACTGAGCAGGCACCGCCAGCCCCGAGGGCTGTGGGACAACAGAGAGCTGGGCCCCTGAAGACAGTGGCCCACCAGGTGGCACCTGTGTCCCCTTGGCCGGTGTGGGTGACTACACAGTTGTCATTTACGGGGGAAGTAGGGCACAGCAGAGACGAACATGAGGATGATGCTGCCTGTCTGGGCCTACCCAGGGAACCAGCTGCCAGACAGATTGGAAGGGACCTTCCTGGTGGGACAGGTCCAGTTGGTGGCCTGAGGTGGAGTCGTAGTGGGCCTTGTCCCCCTGCAGGGCTGACCCGTGAGGGTGGGATCATCCTCCCTGAGGAGCTGCCCTGTCCAGTCCCATTGCCTTGGAGGTGGTGACACCAGGGGCCCCTGAGCCACCAGGCTCCCCCGTCTTCACTTGGCCACCATGGCTGCTGCAGAGTCCACGGTAAGAGCCAGGACGTGGCTTCCAGGCAGGATGGGGAAGCACCTCCCAGTCCCACATGGACAAAGATTTCTTTAAACGGAGCCACCAGCCATGCCTGGTAGTGGGTGCCCTCCTAGGCAGGCAGTGCTGGCTCTGCTGTCTTTCCTGGGGGAAGCCCACTGCACTTCCTGGGGCCTGGCCCGTGATACCTGCCCAGCCAGCCTTAGGAGGGGCACCCCTGGGCTTGTGGAGAGGAGGTGATGAGGCACTCAGATGTCTAGGCCAAGGCCAGGTAGGTGGCAGGTGAGACAGGCCCTTCAGACATGAGACCCCAGTGATGCAGATAAGGGTTACTCATGTTCCCCTCCAGCCTCCCGCCAGGCAAAAGGGGAAAAGACACACACGGAACCACAGAAAACAGCCGGGAACCCCAAAGGGTGCTTGATAAAGAGCTGGAGCTCCCCCCAACCCTCCATGCTCCCGGAGGACCAGAAGACCCGCTCCATGGGTCAACCCGCCTTTGCCCATCCCTCCCCTGACCCCTGCTGCACGGTTCCAAGGGCTTGGTGGGGCAGCCTGAATGTTCCCTAACTCCCACTCCTAGCAAGGTCAAATTCACCTTGTTTGCCTCCTTAAAAATTCACAAATGCAAGACTGAGGCTTTTCCTGAAACCAGAGCCCGGGCAGCCAAGGTGCAATAAAATGCTGTTTGTGTTTCCAGGCACTGGGGCGGGAGCGAGGCTCCCAGTTGCTCAGTTAACCGGTCCTTTCCCGTGTGAGACCCCGCGAGCACTCGTCAATTCTCCCATCGCTGCCTGCTGGGGCCCGGGGTCCAGAGCTGCTCTTCCTTCTCGCAGCCCACCCTGCAGGCCTAGTGCTGTCCAACCACAGCCCAGAGGGCAAGGCCTGCTAGAGCGGGCGCTTGCTGAGTCCCTGGCCAGTCTCCTGGGACCCTCGGTCCCCACAGCCCCCATCCAGCTCTTTTACACCTTCCCCTCCTCCATCTCGGAACACGGGAGAAGCAGGGCACACTGGAGTCTGCAGGCTGCCCTTGGGCTGCCACAGGGCCCTCTTTGCCCAGCACAGAGCCTGCCGTGCTTCGAGCCAGCAAGTCCCACCGGACCTTCTAGAGGCACTGTACAGCGTGCATCTGTTTTCAGGACAGTTTTATTTGCTGTGGAATCCATGAGAGCCAGAAGCATTGTTGGGGCCGTGGCTAGCAGAGCTCATGGTGACCAGTCCTGGGCCTGACCAATGGGCGATTACATTTAAAAACCAAACCAAAACAAAACAAAATACCAAGAACAGATCACTTGCCATGGACATCAGTAATCTATTGGTAATGGTGGGAATTTCATGAAAATTTCCCCTAAACCATAAGAAAAACTGTCCTTCTTACCCCGAAAGTGCTGGAGGAAAGATGGCTGCATGACTCGATCTCTCTTGGAACTTGAAATGCTACCTTCCTACCTGGAAACGCAACACAATATACTTAAAAGGCCAGACGGCTGAAGGCTGTTTGCACTCCTGGCTCTGCTCAGGGACACACCTTTCCCGGTTCTAATGTTCAGACCCGGGAGGCCAGAGTCTGCAGCCTGAGGGAGCTTCAAGGCCGAGGGGTAGGACCTGCAGGGCCCACACCACCCTTCTGGTGGAGAGCTTTGCACGTGCATTCACGCGCTCATGCCTGGCGGGATGGCTGAGGATGTGTCTCATGGCACGAGTGGGCAAAACGGGGTGCATTTTACAGAAGAGTCACGGAGAGGCTCGCCCTTGGTGGAGGACACACAGCTGGGTGGGTGTGTGGAAGGGAGTGCAGGTGTGCTGACTCCGAACCAGGGGAGAGCTCTCCGTCCTGAGCTCGCCGCCCCTCACGATGCACACGGCTGATGGCTGAGGTCAGCGGTCTCTTCCCTGAGTGCAGGTGTGGTCCCTGGGACTTCATAAACCATCCTCATGACAGTTTTACACTTAAGAGTCCCCACTGCAGTCCCAGGAGGTGGCCTGGGCAGGCAGGTATCGTTGTTCTCGTTACAGGCTGGAAACTGAGCCTGAAGGAGGCAGAAGGCCGCACACCTGGGGAGAGTCGCAGGCAGCAGGGGCCAGGCCCCTTCCACAGCACCGCCTCTCACCCCGGCGCCACCACCCCCGACCAGCCCCCAAGGGCATGCCTCTGGCTTCACGAACCTTCAGGGGAAATTAGCTTTCTAGTTTGGGGGCAGTTCCCTCTGACTGGAGACAGGGCAGAATGCTTTCAAACCCGGAATGGCCATGCAGCCTGGCTTAGGAACAGGGGACGAAGTGGATCCTGAGGCTCATTCCTCAGGGACTCCAAGAATGGGGCAGGCCCAGCTGGGCAGCCAGTCCTGGCCCCACTGACCTAGGCTGCACCCCTGCACGTGTGTGTGTGTGTGTGTGTGTGTGTGTGTGTGTGCGTGTCCCAGGGGACCTCTCCTCCTTCCTCTGAGGCAAAGTGCCTTGCAGGGGCCTCTGCAGAGCGTACAGGGAGGTGCTTCCTTCCCTCTGCCCAGCAAGCCGAGGGTGGAGCCCTGGCACCCCCAGCACCCCCGCAGGGGAAAGGAGAGGCTGCACAAGGAGCGAGATTTCCTTCCCCAGAGGGCATGGCGTGAGCAGATTCCCATCATCAAGTGGCTGTGCCCCAGAGCTATTTCTGCCAAACAAGAAGCAGATGAGGGGGCTCGGGAGGGCGGACCTTACAGGAACGGAAGCACCACCCCACCCACTGTGGTCTACAGCCTGCACCCCATTTCCTGTTGCCACCCCACCTCTATTCCCAGTGGCCTCCAAAAGAGCTGGGCAACCTCTGCTAACTACTGCCCCTTAGCCCAAGGGGAGGCCTGTTCCAGAACCAGCATCTTCATCTTGTCCTGATGCCCTGCCCGCCCCTGCAAAGCTTCAGACTGGGCTGCTACGGAAAACTGAAAGGTCAGAGGGTGGAGGTCCTCTCCCTCCTGGACATGGAAACCTCCCCCCGCGCCCGACACTTTGGCTGGTCAGGAACAGTGGCTGCTCATGGAGCTGCCCCTCCCACCTTCAGACCCTCCTCCTCCTCTGCAGGGGTGGGCTGGGGCCCTCCCTCCCTCCGTACTTGGTCCATGACTTGTGAGTTCTGAGTCCTAGGGGCTGAGACTTGAGTCAGAACCTTCTGGAGCAGAACACAATTCCCCTCTGCACCTGGTGAGGACACCAGGCTCCTCGCTTCCTCCCCAGATCTCTCTGAGCGCTCACCCGACCCCCCAACCCTGGCGGGACCTTCCAGAGCCGGCAAGCATCGAGCCTGACCACGCGGCCTCTTGGGTGCCAGCACGCCCACATCAAAGGTGCCCTCTCTTCCCAGAGGCCCTGAGCAACATCGGGTAACGCTGTCAGCACAGACATTAGCAGCAGGGCCGTAGCACGCGTCAACTTTTAAGTATGCGCACACACGTACGCCAGCCAATAACATTAAGTGTCATTTTAAAAAATGGGTTAAATAAGCAGCATTGCTGAGGATGGCCGTGCAGGGCTGATTATCCCCTATTTGCACGTTCTGGCGGTGGGAAGGCTAGAAGTCTAATGACTGAATTATCGCCCTAATGCCTCTCGCTGGCTGGGAATAATCCCGGGGCAACAGCTGCCGCAGGGTTTTTGGCTGGTTTCCTCTAATTGCATCCAGATTAAGGGAGTTGCAGAGGGGCGGGGCTTCTCCATCCCCCCGGAGCAGCGTCTCCTCCACCAAGCCCTGAACATCCAGGTCACGGCTTCCGAGGTCCTGGCAGGTGGGAGAGGTGCAGACCTCACTGGGGTCCCGGCCAGCCCATGGGGAGCGTGAGGTGCGAGCAGTGCATGGCGGGGGTGGTACTTGGTGCAGAGATGCAGCTGACTGGTCTGGGTCAGGTCTTGGGGAGCAGCAGGAGTGAGAAGCTGTAGGGCCAGGAGGCTCAGAAGGAATGCCTTCTACTAGGACCTTCCTAAGTGAGGGGAGCCCTGGACCTGCCTACCCTCTTCCTCCCTCCCAAACACAGCAGCTCAAAGGCACGAGGATCAGGAACGCTGTTCTCCTGGAGAGGGTGAGTGGGGAAGGAGTGCTCCAAAGCAGGCATTATTAGGACACAGACTCTCCAGAGTCCCAGTTCTTCAGCTCTCCAAATTCTCAGCCTACTGCCACCCAACTGTGCAGAGGGGATGCTAAAGTGGCAGGTCCGTCCCCCACCCCTTAATGCTGAGCCCAGCCACGTGATTTGCTGTGGCCAAGGGGAGGGCTGCAGGTGCGGTGTCTGCCTAGGCTTGGAAAGGCACTTGCCGTCTCTCCCTCCTTGCCTTTGGCTCTGCCATGGCTGGCCTGCGGGAGGGATGCAAGAGACCACAGAGCAGGGCCAGGTCTGACCTCTGCACCATAAGCAGCCCCTGGGACTTAACAGCCCACTGGCCCTAAACAAGCAAGCTCAGCCTAGACCAGAAGAATCACCCCACCCCAAACTGCTGACTCCTGCTCTAGATCAGTGCTGATTGTTGCAGGCCACGGAGCGTTGGGGGATTTGTTACACAGTATTGCGGTGGCAATGGATATAACTGGTTTCTAGCGGAGGGTCAGGGCAGAAGTTCTAACCACCGCCCTAGCCCACAAAGGCAACCCTCACTTCGCAGAAGCAACGTGGATGAGAAGCCCACCCCACTCCCACTGCAGGACCCCCTACTGCTAGACAGAAATGGTCGGTACCCCAGGACGGGGGCACTGACTCCCCAAAAGGCTCTTGGGCAGACAGACCTGGGAACTTGGAAGTGCCTGCTGGAGGACCTGGGTTCATGGAGAAAAGAGAAGCCGAGGAGGAGGAGGAGTGGTGACCTCCTCTTTCCTGCTGAGAAACACTGCTTTGAAGTGGCATGGCCCAGCAGTGCCCACCCTCCAGGGAGAAAAGCTTCGAGTGGGAAGAAGCCCTCGGTCCCGGTCCCCATGATGGTTCTCAGCACATCAAGGGCTCTTCTCCCCAGAAGGACGCGATGGAGGATTTCAGGAGGGATTTGGTCTTCTTGCTGAAGGAGTGGCTTTCTGTGCAGATGGCTCGACACTTCTAAGCTGGCTGGGAGGGAACTCTCACAGCATAGATCCCACGCCCTTGTCTGTCCATCTCTAAATCCCAGGAGGAGCAACTGATAGACAATCTTTTAGAGTAGGGAAGAGTCTGTTGGGAAGACCTCACTCCCACATAGAAGGCAGAGAGCCCTGAGTGCTGACTCCTTCACTGGTCGCTCTCATGTCCGATCACCTGAGAAGCTGACTTACACATCTGAGTTCACAGGTCCTGCAGGAAAGTGGAAGAGTCTAACTACTTCCAGGTGTCCTTGTCTTGGTTGGTCAGCTAATAGACTACTGTGTCCCTGGGACAAGGCAGATCATCGTCAGAGGACCTTGCAAACACAAACCCGCATGCATGCATGCACGCAGGGACACACGCACACATCAACCCACTCAAGCCCCAGCTGGTTGCTGTATTTGGTGGAGCTGACCTTAAACAACGCCAAGGAACCTCACGTAGAAGACCCCCAGCTAAGAAAAAGACATCGGATGCTTCTCCAACAGCCTGAGGCTCAGGCTCCTGGGCAGGGAGTTCCCTTCGTGTACCGGGAGGACGAAATGTTTAAATGGATGAACATTACAAGCCCCAGCTCCTCAAACCTGACTGCTCTTCCACCTCTCTATCCCCATATGGGTTGAGCTTTTTATCTTTTTCTTTTTCTTTTTTTTTTATGGCAGATGTCTTTCCATCAGCATCCCAGCTGTGGCTGGGGAAGCTTTGGGAAGTGTGTTTGGCTCACTCTGAGAGAACGAGGTCTCATGAGGAAGTGTGTCTGGCTTGCAAAGATGTCTCCGGCCCTGGACAGGACCCTGCTCTGTTCTGCAGCCCTCGATGCGGTGGGTGAGTGAGGCCTTCCTCTCCTGTCTCTGCTTTCCTCATTGCCTGGTGATGCTGTCTGGCTGCCCGTGAGGCTGGAGCAAATCCTGGGACGTGTTGAAATCCTCCAGGGCAGCCAGCAGGAGAGTCCAGCCAGCCTGCGTCTCAGGTGCAGTGGCCACGTGTTCCACTGCAGCATTTCAGGAGCTGACTTTCCTCTGGGTGGCTGTAGGTCTGACTTCTGTCACTTCCGGACTCTAATTTTGTCGTTAGTATGAAAAGGTTCCTCTCAAGTTGCCCAAAAGCATTTTCCTTAGGTTTCTACCATCCCCTGTCCCCTTCATGCCCAGCCCCACCCCCTCCCGTGCCTGGGGCCTCTGGGGAGGTCCCCTCAACCCCTGTCCAGTGCCAGGGGCCGACCTATCTGCGGAAGCTGAAGCCGTCCTGCGGCGTCTTTGGGCCCTTCTTGCCTTCCCTCAGGGGCTTGGGGGAAGGCATCTCCACCGTGCCCCCATAGGGACAGCTCTCCGAGCCTGGATGGTGGCCGGTGCACTCCACCGCGGGCATATAGCCGCTGTCCCACATGCCTGTCCCGCACAGCTTACACAGATCGTGCAGGCTGCAGGGGATCCGGGGCAGGAGGCGGAACTGGTACAGCAAACTCCTCGCCTGCAGAGAGAGGACGGGGGGTGAGGAGAGGCTGGGGGACAGCCTGGCAGCCTAGGGTCCCCACGGGAGTGGCCAACAAAGAGCAACAGCAGCAACGGCCTGCACCTCGGGGGCTCACTGAGTCCTGGGCTGAGGGCTCTGCCTGCATCTCCCACCATCACTGGCACCACGGGCCCTGGGTCTTAGGTGGCTGCAGTGACAGGACCCACAAGGCGCTTGGGCTGTGCTCACAGGTCAGACCTACAGCCACCCAGAGGAAAGTCAGCTCCTGAAACGCTGCAGTGGAACGTGTGGCCACCGCACCTGAGACGCAGGCTGGCTGGACTCTCCTGCTGGCTGCCCTGGAGGATTTCAACACGTCCCAGGATTTGCTCCAGCCTCACGGGCAGCCAGCTCAAGGTAAGGAAGGTCCCTGAAAGGGCTTCATCGGGAGGGTGAACAGGACCAACACCAGCCAGGGCCGGGCCGCGCCCAGCCAAGCCCACCTGTCCCTTCGGCAGCACCCCTCTCTTTCCCCCCGCACCTTGCTCTGCACCCCCCCCACCCCAGCAGCCTCTCAGCTCCTGTAGCATCTGCGTCCTGTGCCAGGGGGCACCACTGACCTCAGGACGCCCCCTCACTGCCCTGAGGACAACCGCAGAGCTAACGGGCAGCACCTCCAGGAGGAGTCTGGGAAGTGGGGGAGGGGCCGAAGCCCAAGGCCTCCAGTATTCTGGCTACCCTGCCCCTGGGTCCAGCCTCCTCCTCAGGGTTCCTAGCTCTGGGTTGTACCTGTCCTGTCCGTCAGCCCCGGGGAATCCGTTCCCTCCTCAGCCAGCAAGGGAGGCTCCTGTGTCAGGGCTGGCACCCCAGGACAGTGAGGGGACAGCCGAGGTGACACAGCCAGGCCAAGACAGGTGCTGACTGCGAGGCCTTGGCAAGGAGCCCCCAGTGCTACGGGTGGGGGCAGGGCACATGCTGGGGGGCCATGGTGGGGATGGGGCTCTGGGGGCGGAGCCCACATCTGGGGCAGCCTCACCTTCCTGAGAATGAGCCGGTGGGGATGGGGCTCTGGGGGCGGGGCCCATGTCTGGGGCAGCATCACCTTCCTGAGAACTAACCGCTGGCACTGGGGCTCTGGGGGCAGGGTGGGGCAGGGCCCACGTCTGGGGCAGCCTCACCTTCCGGAGAACGAGCTCCCCGTTCATGTGCATGGCCAGGTTTCCGAAGTGCAGGAGCATCTGGTCCGTGGCCAGCTGCTGCTCGATGACATCATCCCCGTAGATGGCCACGATGGCCACGCAGATGAAAAGGTGGAAGTAGTCGGTCTGGGGAGGGGGGTAGAGTTCAGACACGGGCTCTGACTGAGCCCCAGGCCCTGCACTCAGGAGGAAACTGACTGCCAGGGTGCGAGCAAGGGCTCCAGGGCGAGGTGTTGGGGCTCACAGCCCAGCTCGGGGGCCGTGTGGCCCTGGGCGAGCTGCATCGCCTCTTCGGCCCTAAGTTTCCCCACCCGCACATGGGGTCCATCCCAGTACCCGCATGCCCAGGCTGCTGTGACATCCACAGGGGACGACGCTGAGCTCAGCCCCATGGGCTGCTGCTGCTCTCCTGGGGGGCAATGTGGGTGGTCTCCATGACGGGGGCGGGGGCAGGGGGGGGTGCCTTCCTCAGAAGGCCTGGCCTTCGCTTATGGGGAGGACTCATTTGTAACGGTCCTGAGCAACGGTGTGTGTGGAAGGCTGGGTCAGAACTCACTCCAGCGGCTCGTGGAATGTGCCTCTGGCAGCCAGCCACGGGTCAGCCTATCCTCCTGGCTCCAGGCCACACCCCCCAAATCATGCCCCAGAGACGACTCTAGGGTTTGCGGCTAGAAAAGTGGGAAGATCCTAACAGAGCGGGCACAGCAGCTCACCCATGGGGTGGCTGAAATGATCGCGCTGTCCTTGAGCCTCTTTTTGGGCGCCCTTTGAGGACTCCGCAGCCCTCCCTTTAAAGACCGCCCCACGGGGCCTGTCAGCAATGCGCTGTGCACAGCAGGAAGCCCACGCCGGGTCCTGACGGCTGCATCCTGTGTGCTCTCCGGCCTGGACGCCTCAAGGCACGCCACCTTTGATGCACACGCACTTCCGGAGGCACAGGAAGGACGGGGGCACTGGGAAGTCCATGTTTAGTCTCCTGACGTCGACCACACAAACCAGACAGAACGGTGTCCCCAGCCCAGGCTGAGCAGAGCACACCATGAGGGCAGAGGCTACAGGCAACTCCCACGCCCCAGCCTGCTCCTGGAGAGACCATGCACCAGGCTGCCCGGCTGCTTCCTCTGAACTAATCTGGGACGGTCTTGTTTTGGCTCTGACGGATCCTTTTGCAGCGATTTGAACTGTGGCTGGTGTGAGACACAGTGGAGGGGTTGCAGGAAGGTGGACGCCCAGCTTCTCTGGGAGAGGAATGTGGGGAGGGAGAGGGAGGGCACGATCTCCACAGCCTGTACAGTATAGGCGGATTTCAGTTCCCAGGACAGGCAGGGCGTAGGGCCGTCCAGCCCCACCACACGCTGGCAGCGGATGGATAGCATCAAAGGCCTTTTCTCACTCAGGGGTCACTGAAGAGTTAAAGACCTCACCTGGCGGCAACCTTCCCATTCCACAGAGCTCACTCCCAGCTCACTGGCAGCCCACCCCCACCCCGTAAGACTACCAAATTGATCGAGGGATGGGACCGACTGTGGCTAAATCAAGCCCACAGTCTGAAAACAACAGAAACGTGCTTTGTGGATTCCAACAAAACAGCAGCCAACAGAGATCCCACCTCACATGGGCCTCCCACTGGAATTCCAACTAGATCTCATTACACTCGGGACATAGTAGGTGCCCGTGGGAAAGGGCCCTGTCTGCTGGGCCACGCCCTGAGTTCACATGTGACATCAGCCTGAACATAAAGGAATGAGGGCGGCAAATTTGCCACTGGGAAAACATGCAATGAGGCACGATTTTTTTCTCTGGGGGTGGTGGGAATGAAGCGTCTCAGACCATCCATGCCGTGTTTCCCTTTATTAATGCAGACCGTCCACCCTGCACGTCCACGTCCAGCAGGCTAAGCCAGGAAGGAAACCTAGACCCGGGCCAGGGCGAGCCAACGAATGCATGCAAAGGCGGCGTGTGGCACCGGCACTCCGTGGCTTCAGACTCTCTCTCATCAGACATCAGCCCCCTGCAGTGTGAGTGAGGACGGGAGACGCTGACGCAAATGTCTTCCAGCAGATGGGTGTTTACCTGCATCTTCAGGGTTCTCTGATGGAGGCTGCTGGAGCTGCCGTGGTGGATGGAGCCTGCTCCTGCAAAAGGGTCCAGCCCTCCTGGATGCGTCAATGTGAGTTTTTTTTTTTTTTTTAAAAGGCTGATGGATTCAAAGAGACTTGCTTATCTTTTGACATCTCCAGCTTGTCCCTAATTTGGGCGTTAAGGCCATGTGACAGAGCCAGTGCTGTGCTCCAAGGGGAATTTGCTGAGAAGATGCTGGTGACGGTGGACGGAGAGAGGAGGTCGGTATCACTGATTGGAGCCCTCTGGAGGGGCCAACAGGGAAGTGGGAATCTCAGGCCCTTTCTCTGCACAGGAGGGTGACGGGTGAGTTGGCCCTTGTCCCTCGTGGCAGGGCGGTCCCGAGGGGGCAGGGCGGTGCTGGCTTACGCTCCTGGGTACCGGCATCCTGGGCTGCTGTGGTCTAGCGTAGGCCCCCGACAGTGTCACTCACACTGATTGGTTGTGACAGGAGGGAGCTCAGCCCCAGAAAGTGGTAATGAGTGCAGTCAGCGGGCAATTTGCATCGATTTCAGTGACTGGGGAGGCGAGCTGCAAGGTCTGAAGCCAGCCACGTGGGACGGGAAGGCGGTCGCCATATGGGGGACTAATGTGTGGCTGTGGTTGGGGGGCGGCGAGGCGGCCAGGGGCAGCAGGCAGGGTGGCCACGGTGGTTCAGGGGCCATGGTCCCAACCTCCCCGGCCCTGGCCCCTGCCCTGGCTCACCTGGTAGTAAACCCAGCAGGCCTCCTGGCCCCTGCCCTAGCTCACCTGGTAGTGGGCCCAGCAGGCTTCCCAGATCCGCAGCGCTTCAGCCTCGGGGAACTCCCGCTTGAAGCACAGCAGGAGCCAGCGGTGGCAGAAGAGCATCTGCAGGCCGTCCTCGCCCAGCGAGACCAGGTGCTGGTAGAAGCGCACGTGTGTCAGCCGCAGCAGCTCCCGAAGGTATAGCTGGGGGCGAGGCCAGCATGGGTTAGTTAGCCCTAGTCCCATGCAAGCCTGTTGCCCAGGGAGCCCACTCCCACTGGGGCCCTTCCCCGGGCCACCCCAACCTGGAAAAGCACAGCCAGGGGCCTCTACCTGCTGCACATGCCTGCCCTCCAATGCTTTATTCCACCACTGGAATCGGTTCACACCTGCCTCTGCCAGTTCCTCCCAGATTTGACTGTTCCAGAGGCTGTGGCATGGCCCAGAGTGAGGCAGAGCATTGTTCCCTGGAGTGGCCGGATGCTGGGCAGCCGCTCCATGGCCAGGAAGGCTCCCCACTCTCAGTGGACACTTGGGGGCTGTTTCCCACATCCACCCCTCCTGGTGAGGTGAGCGGATCATCCAGGGAGCGCCCCCACCCCTCTTCAGCTATGCTCACCCAGATCTTTCATCTTCCAGAGCTGATTTAGGGCAGGAAGGGGACGTGTCTGAGCCCCAGGATGCTCGATTCCTGCCATTAAGGTCACCTCCCAGTGACGTGGAACAAGATTGGGGCTATTTCTGGCAGCACCCGGGCCCAGGCCACTGGCTTCATCAATGTCGCTGGAAAATCAATCTCCAGCAGTCAATGAGTCACCCGGCCATGTGCTGCCATGAGCCGTCAGGGGCGAATGGCGTTGGACACTGTAACTGCCTCCCCAGGCAATGTGGACGCCTGACGTCACACTCACCCGTTGATGCAGAGTGAGCAGGCTCGGCTGGGGTCAGCTCCCCGGCCCAGGTGGAGTTAGATCACAGCTGGGGGGATCCTGGGGCAGGGCTCAGGGCCACATGCCCCCTTCCCACACAGGTGGCCCATTGTTCCCACGGGAGACTGCGCTGAAGATGTGCGGCCAGCCGTCCGCCCTGTGGCCTGCAGCCGGGTCAAGCCCACCCATGTGGATGACCCCCTTGCAGACGCTCCACTCCCACCCCCTGTGCAGGTGCCTGCACCTCCCTGCTTGGGCTCCTTTGCCTTCAAATTCTCTCTGTTGGCTTCAACCCTCCCAGCCTGCCATCAACGACCCACTAATAGTCAGTCTACAGCAGTGGTCCCCAACCTTTTTGGCACTAGGAACCCGTTTCCTGGAAGACAATTTTTCCACAGACAAGGTAGTGTGAATGGTTTCGGGTTGAAACTGCTCCCCATCATATCATCAGGCATTAGATTCTCATAAGCATCGCACAGCCTAGATCCCTCACATGCGCAGTTCACAAAGGGTTCTCGGGTTCGAGCTTCTGTGGGAATCTAATGTGGCCGCTGATCGGACGGGAGGTGGAGCCCAGGCGGGGATGCTCGCTGGCCCGTCCTCCGCTCACTTCCTGCTGTGCAGCTGGTTCCTAACAGCCCACAGACCAGCGCCAGTCCCGGACCTGGGAGCGGGCATCCCATTCTATGAGACATGCTCAGTTGCCTGGGGGTGGGGACCCCCGTTCTGAGACATGCTCAGTGGCCTGGAGGTGGGGACCCCCGTTCTATAAGACACACTCTGTGTGCTGGGGCGGGGACCCCCATTCTGAGACACGCTCAGTGTGCTGGGGCGGGGACCCCCATTCTGAGACACGCTTTGTGGCCTGGGGGTGGGGATCCCCATTCTATGAGACACACGCAGTGTGCTGGGGCGGGGACCCCCATTCTGAGACACGCTCTGTGGCCGCGCAGTGGGGACCCTCGTTCTATGAGACACACCCTGTGGCCCTGGCCTTCAAGGCCCTCCATCAGCTCCTCCCTCACTACTGGTCCAGGAAGACCGGGTCACTCAGTCCCACCACTAGGACTGCTCTGCTCAGCCCAGCCTTAGCGACACTCAGGGCCAGACCCCACACACCCTGGAGCTGTCCCTAGTGCAGAAGCCCTCTTGTCCTTATCACGGGCGCCTCCTGCAGTGTTCCCCAACACCCAGCGTCCTCTGCTCACAATGCCAGCTTCCTGGCCCAGCCGGGAGGGTGAATGTCTGGTGACTGCACCCAGCAGGTACTTGGTAGACATGGGTGATGCGTGCTGAGAACAGTGAGCAGGTGCCCTGGCTCAGTCCCACACACTGGCCCTCTGGTGCTGCCTTACCCAGCTGGGCTCAGCCCCACCACCGACATTCAGTGCTTCCTGGTCTACATAGGGCTGGTCCTTTTAAAGAGGCCTTGACGGGAGACGTGACAGCTGGGCACCCCAGGGAAGGGGTGGGGTGTGAGGACTGCCCCGGAGATCTCAGGGAGTTTCAGGAGCCCCTCCTCTTCCTGTCTGCACTCAGAAGCCCTGGCTGTGTTGACTTCTGCGGGGAGCAGCTTAGACACACCTGAGGACCCATCTCCTAAAGCTCAGAGGGGGCTGGGTGTGATGGTGCCTCCCCTTCCTTGCCAGCCAGGGAGCTTGGGCCAGGTTGTCACATGCAGGGGTGGGAGGCCACCAGAGTAGCCCACACAACACGGCCTCTGGACCTGCAGGGAGTCAGGGGGCCAGCCCCGGAGATCCAGGGCTAAGTCACCCATATCCCACAGGCAAGTCCTATCCTGGCGTTTTCGCTGCCCACTGACCTATATCAGCCAAGCCACGCGTCACCACGGCAACCCTGGCTACAAGGGGAGAGGCAGCATGGGCCCTCACATGCCCTCGGAGGTACCCATCCTCTGAGCCTCACCAGTTGTTTCTCCATGTCCTCGTCCCGAGGGGAGCTGACAAAGATTGTGTTCTGCATCAAACCCACAAAGCACCAGAAGGTGTCTGATTCATCCAGGACCTCGGCCAAGATGGGCGCCACCAGGTCCGACATCCCCTGGGAATAGCCGACGGCAGGGTTGTACACGGCATAGTTCAGTAAGATCCTCCTGGGAGACAGTGGAGACAGCAGTAAGTGGGGATGACCCTCACCACAGCACACTGCCCAGCCCACAGAACCCCGAGCTGGAGACCCCGCCTTCCCTCACTTGCCTTCATCTCAGTGGAAGGCAGCTCTGCCATCATTTCAGAGCCCAAGCTTAGGTTCCAGACACACAGACCCTTGCTTTGCAAAAGGTAATGGCCTGGCTGGGCATGGTGACTCATGCCTATAATCCCAGCACTTTGGGAGGCCGAGGTGGGCAGATCACCTGAGGTCAGGAGTTCGACACTAGCCTGGCCAACATGGTGAAACCCTGTCTCTACTAAAAATACAAAACTTAGCCAGGCATGATGGGGTGCACGCCTGTAATCTCGACTACTAGGGAAGCTGAGACAGGAGAATAGGTTGAACCCGGGAAGTGGAGGTTGCAGTGAGCCGAGATCATATCACTGCACTCCAGTCTGGATAACAGAGCAAGACTCTGTCTCAAAAAAAAAAAAAAAAAGAAAAAAAGTAATGGCCTGCTATTAGCTGCTGTCTAGGCCCAGAACCTTGAGAGCAGGGGTAAGGGGGAACATGGGTCTGATTTTCTGAAGGGTGGACTGCCTGTGACAAGGGGTGGGCTGGCAGGGACATTTCTGTGGGCTGCTAATTTTGTGCAATTATTTGCTAGGCTGCAGCAGAATGTCAGAGATGCCAGCCTCTGGCTCTGTGCGGCTGTATGACTGCAGGACCACCCACGGGGAGATGGAGGGGGTGCATGGGGAAGCTGGTCCATGGTTGGTGTGAGCCAAGCAAGGACAGGCTTGGTGTGCCCAGGGGATAGAGGGGCTCTGCGGGCCCCACTGGCAGGGACCTGGGTGGCTTCCCTGGGATGCCACGGCTCTGAGATGCCAACCGAGGTAGCCCATGAGTAGCGTATCCTTCACTTCTGGGGCTTTGACGTATGAACCTGGAAGAGAGCCCCTGCAGAAAGTCGCTGGGGGCTCATCCATTTCCCAGGGCGGTCAGGTGAGACTTGCAGACTTGCAGGTGGCTGGGGAGGGAGTACCTCATGCTCTCCACGTTGGGATTGTCTTCCCCTCGGAAGAACTGGTTGTTCCGATCGGTCCGGACCACGTCTTTGTCCACAGTGAACTGCACATTGCGCCAGAATGCTCTGTGCTCCTCAGGGGTCATGGAGAGCCTGTGTGGAGCCAACCACCGAGTCGGGTCAGCGGGTGGCAGCCGGAGGCATCGTGTGGTGCACACATTCCAGGAAGCCACGCTTCCTCCCAACCCCCGTTCCCTGGACGGGAGCTGGGTGGCTGCTGCCAGCTGCAGACCCTCCCCGATGAGGCGGATGGGTGGCATGTATCCAAGGCTCTCCCTGATATTAACTCCGCCTCACAGGCTCCAGCGTCCCAGAGAAAAGAACAAGTTGCAGCCTAATGGGTAATGAGGTCTTGGCCCTGGCCCAGTGTTCTGGAGGGGAGCTGAGCACAGCCCAGTGGCTTCACCCAGTCCCAGCCTCCTGGAGAGAGAGCTGACCCCAGTTCTGGGTTAGCAGAGCCCAGGTGGGACAGAGTCTCCGGATGCCTTCACCCCTCCAGGCCCTGCTCCCAGCCTCAGCCTTCAGCTGTGGGACGTCAGCGCCTAGTTAAGTCTGTTGAACGAGAATTCTAAAACCTTGACATGTGAGCTAACGAGCCCCGCAGTTCCGAGGCCCGAGTGCTTGGTTTAATGACTGCACTTATCCCACCCTATCACTCACGTTCCTGGGAGACCCATTTCTGAAAGAAACTATGGGTCACGAAACATATTATCAATGCTGAATTGCACCTCAAATTGCCTTTTCAAATGACATTTTCCTCTGCGGCTCGGCGGGGTGGGCCGGGCTGGCCCCGGCGGTTACCTTTTCTGCTGGATCTCAGAGTACTCCTTTCGCTTCTGCAGCCGCAGCGCCTCCCGCTCCTCCGACGTGGACTCGTGGCTGTAATAGCGCAGCAGGAAGGGCCAGACCTCCCCCCGGATTGACACATCAATGCCGCCAAAGAAAATGGCCTGGAGGAAGCGGCAAAAGTTGGGGAGGGGATAAAACAGGGCAGCTCAAAGAACCCCCAAATCCCCAGAGATGTGTGTTTTGGTGGCTTTGGTGCGCCTGGATTCAGATCTCTGCAATTTGCACATATTTACAAGGGGAAAGCAGTGGTCTTCAATTCCCATACAGGACACAAACCCGGCTCATTTCAATGTCAATGCCCCCCCGGGGTGGCGCTCAGATTAACGTGTCGTTCTCACGTCATGGCCTAATCCCTGGTTTTGGAAACGCTGCATTTCACTGCAAACCCTTCTATGCAGGCTGACACGGTATCCCCCCAAACCCTCGAGGGAGGTTTTTTTTGTTTTTTTTTTTTTCAACGCAGCAGCTTTGATTGCTTTATCGGAGTGTTCACAGAGAGCCTCACACAAGAAAACGGGGCTCTCCCAAGGAGGTGGCCCGTGGGTGCGGGCGGGCGGCCAGACCCTGGCCTCCTTCCCTCTTGCTCGTTCCCGGTTCCCGGCCAGCTCTCCACGGGGCCAGCGGGGAGGGCTCAGACCTCACCTTCCGCAGCTTGTACTCCTCCTCCACCTGGCCCAGCTCGTTCAGGTGGTTGAGCCAGGCAGAGACGCCCAGCCTCTTGTACATGCTCTCCTCGGGGTGCGTCTCGGAGGACGGCAGCTTGGGGCGGCGGATGGAGAACTGCATGCATGTCTTATCGGGGGCGACCTGCTAAACGGGAGGAAAACTGGGCAAAGGTCAGGATCTCAGCCGTGCGGCTTCAGAGGCCGGCGGTGCTTTTCCCAGGATTAAAAGCCTCTCTCTCTTCTGAAAGGAGGGCAAGGGCCGTCCCTTGCATACAAACCCCTAAATGGCGAGTGTAATTAGGCGCAATTAAAATGAAAATACCTTCATCTTAAAATCGGTTTCCCTCTGCGGCTCTCTCCTCCCTGGCCCACTGTGCCGCCGCCCCCCACTCTCTCCAACCCCAGCCGCAAAAACGGAATTAATGCCTCGTTCGGCCTAACTTCCCTCTGCCGGGAGGGCCTGCAATGAATTACATGTGATTGGCCACATACAAAGGGATCGCTGTCCTGCGAGCAGGGAGCCAGCCTGTCAGATTGTCTCCGCGAGCAGTCACGAATCCAGGGCAAAACTGCAGCTGACATTTAATTCAAAAATCAAAGGTTGTTCAATGTAGGGGGAAAAAAAGCCATGCTACTGTAATAAGGGAAGCCAGCAGGAGGCTCTGTGGGAAGGAAGGGAATTTTAAAGTCAGCCCTGTTTCTAATAAGCACATACAGTATCTTAAACAGATAATTAAAGAGCTCTTATTACATTTGTACGCAGATTGAGCAAAATATGGCAGGAAGTCTTGTCAAAACACGATTTTTCAAGTGCAGGGCACTGACTTTACAGAAAGCCCTGGGCACAGGTTTCAAACCTGAAGTTGCTGCTCTGAAGGCCGAAAGCTACCGTGGGTCACACCCCGTAAGCCCCCGGGCCCCGGAACCCAACACGGGACCCAGGAGGGAGATGGGGCCCGTGGGGGGGTGGGAAGTATCAACCGCGGGGCGTCTGGGGCGGTCTGCTGGGCTACCTGGTCTTTGAGCTGCATCTCCGTGCAGTATTTCCACTGCTGGAACACGTCGGACAGCTTGTCCAGGCCACCGTGGTGGAAGTGGAAGACCTTGTACTGGCTCTCTCGGCTGGCGACGACCAGCTGGCCGCTGGTGCAGGCCTCGTCGCTGAAGGGCCATTGGAGAGGGGAGAGGAAAGCCCGATGAATATGTAAACACGGGGGTTTTATTTCCAAGTATAATCAGAGGCCACTGTCGCCAACCTCAGGAGCAGGAAACAGTGGGTCCCGGTGGGGTTGGCTGCTGGCGGGAGGGGACAGAACTACACCGAACAAAAACCGTCACCCCCTTTGCTGAAGATGACAAAACTGCTCCTTCTTGGGGGGCCCTGGAGCTCCTCTCTGGAGACCTGCCAGAGCGACCTTCTCCCCACCACCACCTGCCCAGCTACATGGTCCCTGCAGTCCGGGAGACCTGGGTCCCAGTGCTGAGTGCCCTGGAATCCAGTTTTGAGCCCCGGTGGGCCATGTGCTAAGAGAACCTCCTGGGAACAGACCTCCTTCGTTGCGTGTGGGTGGAACTCTGGGAGAACCCTCCAGGGAAACTCACTAAACATCCGTCAGTACTGTCAGCCCAACCCCGGCTGCCCTTAGATGAAAGGCTGGAATGTGGCTCTGGGTCTGGGAACCCCCCCAGCTTCTGGACACGCCGGCTTCTTCTAAGCCCGGGCCTCTTATTGGTGCTGTCTGCGGCTGGGCAGCCCTGACTATAAGGAGGAGGATCTGATGTGGGGAATGACTGCAGGAAACTAGGCATCGCCCACCCATCACGAAAGGAAGGGAGCCTCCATCCGGAAGGCTGCGGCCCGTCCCGCACAGGTGGCCGAGCTCCAGAGCATCTCCCGGGGATCACAGAGGCCTGCAGCTGCTACTCTCCGCCCTGGTTTGGTTTCTTCTCCCAAGCCAGAGTTGCAAGCAGTCGCTGGCTACCATCACGCTGAAGGTAGGGGAATGAGTTCGGTAGCTCACCTGGCCTGAGAACTGCCAGGGAGCTGCGGTGGGGAACCGCTGCCCACAAGATCAGTGAGGGAGGAAGGCAGACGCTTGGGAAGACTCCATCCAGGGCCCTGCGTCCCCACGCCGTGCACTGCACCGGCCACAAAGCACAGGCTGCCAGGGAAAGCAAGCACACACAGACCAACTCCCAGGAGGCGCCCAGAGATGCTTCCTACCTGAAGAAAAGGCGGAGGGAGCGCATGTGGCCCAGGTCCACGCGAAACACGCCACAGATCTGCTCTAGGGCGCACACCCGCTGCGGCTCGTCCCAGCGCGGGGTCTGCAGGAGGCCGTTGCTGTCCGGGAACCGCAGGCCGGTGTCGGAGCTGGATGGGGGGCTGGTGGAACAGGTCATGTGATGATGGCCACACATCACCCTGCCCACACCACCCAGAGGGGGACAGGGGGCATGGGGAAAGTCATTTAAACCTACGCAACAAGCTTAAACACACATACAGGCACGACTGAATATGCCCTGTAAACATCTGTGAATGAAGGCATGTATGAACCCCACTGCACAGTTCTACTTCCACTTGGATGGGAAAGCATTTTCATGATCAAATTCCATTCCACTTCAATAGAGGCAGTAAGTCGTCATCGTCCTGAAAGCCAAGATCACATTGACTGGGGTTCCTCGCTGGGTGACCTTGGCCAAGCCACCAAGCCTCTCTCAGCCTTCGTTTCCCCATGGGTAAAAGGAGGAGAATAACAAGGTTTGGTTTCCCTACAGCATGGGGCTGAGCTTTACTGAAAGTAGCTGTTTTGTGATGATTTTAGATAGCATGGGGCTTCCGCCGTGGTTTAAACCAGCTCATTGTTCTCCTGAAAAGTACTGGTTCAGTTTACGCTTTGGTTAGGAAACATTTGGGTTTTCAGTACTATTAATAACGTCATGAGCATTTATGAAAACACTGACTATGGGCCTGGCCCTGAGCTAATGCTTCTCAGGTGCTTTTATTGCATTTAATCTTCACAAAAATCCTCTGAAATGAATAGTGGTATTACCCCATTATAAAGAAGAGGCAACTGAAGCCCAGAGAGGTTAAGTAACTTGCCCAAGGTCACACAGCTGGCAAGTGGTGGAGCGGAGATTAGAACCCAAGCTTTGTGGCCCATGTTCTCACCAGCATATTGTGCAGCTGTCTGCAGTGCAGCAGGACAACCCCATTTATTCTGTTATTTTTTATGAGTTTGTTACATTCCAAATTGCTAAATATTTTATTATACGGATTCAGCCACATCACAGGTTAAATCCTGTCTCTTGAGATTTTTTCTTCTCTTTTTTCTTTTTTTTTTTTTTTTGAGACAGAGTCTCGCTCTGTCACCCAGGCTGGAGTGCAGTGGCGCAATCTCGGCTCACTTCAACCTCTGCTTTCCAGGTTCAAGTGATTCTCCTGCCTCAGCCTCCCGAGTAGCTGGGATTACAGGCGTCTGCCACCATAACTGGCTAATTTTATATTTTTAGTACAGACGGGGTTTCACCATGTTGACCAGGCTTGTCTTGACCGCCTGACATCAGGTGATCTGCCCACCTCGGCCTCCCAGAGTGCTGGGATTACAGGCGTGAGCCATCGTGCCCAACCCTCTCTTGAGATTTAATAGTAATGTTTAGCAAATGCCTGCTAAAATAAAACCAGAGTAAAGGCAAGACTCAGTTCTGGACCCCAACTGCAGCGTCCCACAGAGACTCAGCTGTATTCACTGCTCCTGCTTCCTGTTTGAGCTCAGAACATAAAGTGTTGGAGGCCATCAATCCAGAGGCACTTCCTCCTCCAAGAAGCACCAGGTCGAAGTAAATAAAGCTCCTTTGGAGGGTTCCAGCACAATCCCTCCCCACTTGGAACTTCAAAGAGAGAAACCTGACTGGCCTTTCTAGAACCCTCTACTGCGTCAGGCATAGCCCTGCGCCTGGCGAGTGGAAGGCGGCCTTTCTTCCTCACCTGCCTAAGGAAGTCAGCTGAACAGGCCCTCCCACTGCTGGGGTCCCTGGGCTCTCAAGGAAACGGAGTCAGGTAAAACCAGATCAGAGATGGGCACATGGGCCCATCACCCGAACTGCTGTGGCTGTGCCAGGGACAGGCCCAGAAGGCTGAGGGCTCCCGAAATCTTCTCAAGCTGACCTCTGACCCTGTGGGAACTGTGCTTCGGAATCGTTGCTCACAACACAGGGCAGGTCTCGGGTCTGAGGCCCCACCGCACCCATGGGTGCCCCCTTTCATCATCTGCTCCCTGAACCACGGGGCTGCTGTGGCTGGGAGAGCTGCTGCCCCGCGTGCTGCCCGCCGGCCTGACCCACCGGGTGGGGCCATTAGAGGGTGGTATCCTTCCCGGCCTCCTCCCCCAGACTTCTTACCACAGCCAACGGCAGAATCTCCTGAACCTGCACGTCCCTCCCAGCACACTGTGTCCCCCTCACCGTACGGGGCAGGCCAAGGTTCCCAGAAACCAGAGAGAACACAGACTCGCTTTGGCAGTCACAGGTGGAAGGCCCCCTTCCCTGCTGCTGTGGCCAGAGAAGACTGGTCCCCTGGAGGGCCAGAGCCGATTTCAAATCAGACAAGAGTCCCGGACACAGGGGCCACCGCACACCTCCCCCAGCAACATGCCTCCGGGCAGAAGTTGGCTTAAACCCTCTCACAACCCCTTAGGGGCAAATTATTTGCACTAATTAATGGATTGATTCATTAATTCAAGACACTGTGCTTGGGACCTACAGCTGGGTTCCATAGGCTCCAACTAGAGCGAAGGTGATGGAGACCTCAGTTCGCTTTAATTGGGGTATGTCTGGCAGGTACCCTGTGTGGTCATGGAGGACGAGGTCTGGTGCCCCTCAAGGCTGCTGTGGAGTGGGGGTTGCATCGTGTCTCTTCATCTTCAGCTCCTGGCCCTGGCTTGGCACAGAACACACAGCCATTTAATAGTTATGCCTGAAGTGAAAATGTAAAGTGTCTGGGAATTTTGAAGTCATAGAAAAAAATGTTTAAAGAAAATAAACTACAGGGAAAATGAAATACGTAAAGTGTTTTATTTTTGCTTATCTTTCTACACACGTAAAGCAATTTGGTTTTAAGAATATTCATATATGCTGCAAATAATTTAGCTTGTTCATAAAATTATGTGATGCATTAAAACCGAAAGGATGGGTTTTGCAGGCAATAACTCCCAAGATGCTATTACGTTAAAAATATCTCATACATAAAACTAGAAGATGCTAAACTTTAAGAAATGTAGCAGTTCTTCATTTCTATCATTTTCTGAAGACCACCAAAATGTAAAAGGAATAATGAAAAAAAGTCAGCAATATCACTGGAAAACACAAAAACTGGGTTCTGTCTCCACCACAGTAAATTACGCCACGTCAGACACAGAGATAGAGATTTGAAATGGCCTCAAATTCTTCACAGCTCATCTTATCAAGGATAGCACCTGTCTCTCCACCCCTGAATCTAGGTGGGCCTTTTTTGACCAATAGTATGTAGCAAACATGATGTTAGGCGAGTTCTGGGGCCTGGGCAGCCCCTCACTCTCCCTCTTGGCACAGGCAAGACAGACAGACAAGAGTTCATGAGAGACACACGCAACTGGCAGGCAGCACCGGAGCCCCGACACCTGTCAACAGAGGCCACTCCAGACCCTCCACCCAACCAAGCCTCCTGGTGGCTGCAGCGACCTGAGTGAACTCCAGGGAGCCCAGCAGACCAGCCTGTCCCAGCCCAGCCCAAACCAAAGCCCTGTGAGCAAAGAAGCGGTTTTTCGTTTGTTTGTTTTTTAAAGACAAGGTCTCTCTCTATGCCCCTGGCTGAAGTGCGGTGGCACAAACACAACTCACTGCAGCCTCAACCTCCCAGGCTCCAGCGATCCTCCAGCCTCAGCCTCCCAAGTAGCTGGGACTACCGGCACTCACCACCACACTCGGCTAATTTTTGTATTTTTTATAGAGACGGGGTTTTGCCATGTTGCCCAGGCTGGTCTCAAACTCCTGAGTTCAAGCGATCCGTCCGCCTTGGCCTCCCAAAGTGCTGGGACTACAGGTGTGAGCCCCGGCACCGGGCCCGGTGGTTGCTTTAAGTTGCTAAGTTTGAGGGTGATTTGTTCCACAGCAATAGATTACTGACACACGCAGGACAGGCCAGCTCTCAGAAAAAGCTCTCAGAAAAAGCGGGGGAGGAAGAAACCTTCAAACATATTGAGCTGTGGTTCTCAAGGTTAGAGACACCAGGGCCAGATTTTAGCATTATTTAAAATACCTAAACTGCTAACTTTCCTCTTGCTTTTCTTTGTCCTCAGCCTTTTGAGTTTGCTGAACAAAAAGTCGATGGGAACCCAGCTGTAGGTCCCAAGCACAGTGTCCTGAATTAATGAATCAATCAATTAATTAATGCAAATAATTTGCCCCTAAGGGGTTGTGAGAGGGTTTAAGCCAACTTCTGCCCGGAGGCACGTTGCTGGGGGAGGTGTGCGGTGGCCCCTGTATCCGGGACTCTTGCCTGGATAGAAATTGGCGCTGACCCTCCAGGGGACCAGTCTTCTCCGGCCACAGCAGCAGGGAGGGGGCCTTCCACCCGTGACTGCCAAAGCGAGTCTGTGTTCTGTCTGGTTTCTGGAAATTTTGGCGTGCCCCGTTCAGTGAGCGGGACACAGTATACTGGGAGGGACTTGTAGGTATTGGAGGAGTGGGCAGGGTGTGCTTGGTGTGCTGGGTTGGGAGAGGAGGCTGTGATGGGAGAGGAGGCTGTGATGGGAGAGGAGGCTGGAAAGAATGACACCCTTTGGTGGTTCCCCATAATTGCCAAAACCTGGAAACCACCAAGATGTCCTTTGGTGGTGAATGGATAAATAAGTTTAAATAACTGTGGTACAGCCAGACGAGGGAATATATTACTCATCATTAAAAAGAAATGAGCTGTCAAGCTGTGAAACGACACGGAGGGAGCTTCGACGGATCTTACGAAGGGGTTTACTAAGCGAAGGGACCCAGTGTGACGAGGCTGCACCCTGTGGGATTTCAATTCTAGGACACTCTGGAAAAGGCAAAACCATGGAGACAGTGACAAGATCAGTGGTTGCCAGGAGCTGGTGGGGAGGTAGGAAGGTGAAGCACGGAGAACTTTTAGGGCAGTGACACACCGGTATGACACCAGAGTGGTCACGGTGACATGTGTCATTATACATTTGTCCAGACCCATAGGACGTACAAGATGGAGTGTGAATGTCGACATAAACTATGGACTCTGGGTGACAATGACGTATGGGCTTGTGAGTTGTAACACGAGTCCCACTCTGGTGGGGGAGGCTGTGCGTGTGGGGGGAGGGGGTGGATGAGAATTCTCTGTACTCTTCACTCAATTTTGCTGTGAATCTAAAACAGTTCCAAAAAATAAAATCTATTTGAAAAAAAACCCCAACAAAACAAAATGAATAGCCAAAGAAACTGGGACATACATATGATAAAGATTAACATCTTTAATATGCAAAAAAGTATTTAAATTAAAAAGAAAAATATAAATGCCCAACAGAAAACTGGCAAAAGGAAAATAAAAAATTTAGTACAGAATAAATACAAATAATGAATAAAATTTCCAGGCCCAGGGTAATGCAATAAATGGAAATATAAACAGGATAGCATGGTGGGGGGCTGGTTTATGAAATTGGAATCAATTAACAAATTATAAAATCTAGTGTGGTAAAGGATTTGGGGAAACAGACATTCTCGTTCAGCTCAGGGGGAGGAAGAATAGAAACTGACCAATTTTTTTTTTTTTCTGAGATGAAGTTTTTTGCTCTTGTTGCCCAGGCTGAAGTGCAATGGCACGATCTTGGTTCACTGCAACCTTCGCCTCACGGGTTCAAGCGATTCTCCTGCCTCAGTCTCCCAAGTAGCTGGGACTGCAGGCGCCTGCCCCCATGCCTGGCTAATTTTTGTATTTTTAGTAGAGATGGGGTTTTGCTGTGTTGGTCAGGCTCATCTGGAACTCCTGACCTTGTGATCCACCTGCCTCAGCCTCCCAAAGTGCTGGGATCACAGGTGTGAGCCACTGACCAAGTATTTCTGAATGGCAATTTGGAAACAAGATGCCAAAGGCTTAAAAATGTTTACCCATTTTGACTTTTCACTTTCATTTCTAGGAATGAATCCTAAGGAAATAGCCAGAGGTTCCCACAATAAAGGCATACATGCATAGATGCAGAAAAGCATTTGACAAAAATTGAATGCTCATTTATGACAAAACTGTCTACAAACTAGGAATGGAAGAGAAGCTCCTCAAACTGATAAAGGCACCCACAGATATTCCACCGTTAGCATCATACTTAATGGTAAAAGATGGAATTTTTTCCCCCCAAGAGCAGGAACAAGATAAGAATGCCTGCTCCCACCACTTCTAGTCCATGTTCTCACAGAGGCCCCGGCCTCTGCATCAGACAAGAAAAGGAAATACAATGCATAAAGACCGGAAAAGAAGGAATAAAACTGTCCCTGTTTTCAGCTGATACAACTGTTCACCTGAAAAACCTCCTGGAATTTATAAAACAATCTTTAAAATCAAAAACTGAATTTCATAAAACTGCAAGACAAAAGGTTAATAGAGAAAAATTAATTGTATTCTTAAACAGTAGCAATGCACAATTGGAACATGAAATAAATAAAACATTAAATTTACAGTAGCAAAAAAATCCCCATATGAAACCCTTAGGAATAAGCCTGACAAAAGACATTCAAGAACGTCATACTGAAAAACACAAAAATTGCTGAGATAAGTCAAATAGGATCTTAGGAAATGGAGAGAAGCACCATGTCCATGGAATAAAACAGTCAACATGGTTAAGACGACAATCTTGCCAGACTGACCTATAGATTCAACACAAGCCCAATCAAAATTCCAACAGGAAGTTTTACTAAAATTGATAAGCTGACCCCAAAATTTTGAGCTCGTATAACCGGAGCGACTATAAAAAAGAAGCACAAAGTTGGAGGATTCATCTGATTTTGAGACCTACATAGCTATCATCAAGATAGTTTGGTATTGGTGAAAAGATAACTATGGTGAAATAGGCAAATAATCAGTGGAACATAACAGAGTCCGAAAATATCAATTGATTATTTACAAAAGTGCAAAGACAATTCAGGGGAGAAGGATGGCTTTTCATCAAACAATACTGGATCAACAGGATATCTGCATGAAAAAAATTGACATCAACTCTTTTCTCCCATCACTCCCCCAAATTAACTTAAAACGGATCACAGACGTAGATGTGAAACCTAAAACAGGAAACTTCCAGAAGAACGTGTAAGAGAAAACCTGTGTAACCTTAGAATAGGCCCAGGTTTCTTAGATAGAACACAAAAAACACAAACTGTAAAGGAAATAATAAATTGGAAAATTAAAGACTTTTTTTTTCATCAAAATACTCCAATAAAGGAAACAAAAATGCAAGTCACAGACTGGGAGAAAATATTCACAAAACATATAGTCAATAAAAAACTTGTATCCAGAGTATGTATAAGAAACTCTTAAAATACAACAGTATTGTTAGACAAAGGTTTCTTAGACCAGACACCAACATACGACCATAAGTGGAAAAAAAAAAATTAATCTTCATTAAAATGAAAACCTTCTACTCTCTAAAAGATATTATTAAGAAAATAAAAAAGATAAGCCACAGACTGGGAAAAAGATATTTGCCAAATGCTTATATGATAAAGGGTTCATCATATAAATCCGTAATATGCTTTAAATCATCATTCTATACAGAATATAGAAAAGGTCCTCAAAACTTAGTAATAAGACAACACAATCCAAAAATGGGCAAAATATTTGAAAAGACATTTCACCAAAGAGGATATTCAGATGGCCAAGAAGCATATGAAAAGGTGCTCAACATCATTCATTATTAGAGAAACGCAAATAGAAACCTCAATGCAATCTAAAGGAACATGACGTGATCCGCCACGCATCTATTGGAAAGACTGAAAAACAAATTAACGAGGCCGTGAGCAAGGCAGCTCAAGTTTGTAATCCCAGCACTTTGGGAAGCCGAGGCGGGCAGGTGACCTGAGCTCAGGTGTTCAAGACCAGCCTGGGCAACATGGTGAAATCCTGTTTCTGCTAAAAATACAAAAAATTAGCGGGCGTGGTGGCGCACCCCTGTAATCCCAGCTACTCTGGAGGCTGAGGCAGGAGAATCGCTTGAACCCCGGAGGCGAGGTTGCAGTGAGCCAACATCATGCCACTGCACTTCAGCCCGAGTGACAGAGTGAGACTCTCAAAAAAACCCCACAAAACAAAAAACCAAAAAAACAAAAAAAACCCCAAAGGAATGAAACTGAACTGAGTGCTGGCCAGGAGGCGAGAGTAACGGAGCTCCCCTACCACATGACAGGAAGTTAAATGATAGAACCTTTCTGGAAAACTGTTTGGCAGTGTCTTATAAAGTCAAACACACCCCTACCATATGACTCAGCAATCCCCCCCAGGTGTTTACCCAAAATACATGGAAAATGTTCACACGAAATCTGTGTGTGAATGTTTATAGCAGTTTTATTCATCATTGCAAAAAACAAGAAACAACACAAACGTCTTTCAACTGGTGAATGGCTAAACAATGGTACATCTGAACAAGGGAATACATATGCCTCAGCAATAAAAAGGAACAAACTGCTGCTATGCATGATGACATGGAGGCATCTCAGATGTATTAAGTGAAAGAAGCCAGACACAAAAAGCTACATGAGAAGATACCCAGCATCCTTTGTAGTCAGGGAAATGCAAATTAAAACTACAATGAGATACTCTTACTCACCTATTACAATGGCTACAGTGGACAAGACTGATTATAGCAAGTGTTGCTGAGGACATGGAGGAAGTGGAACTCTCACGAACTGCTGGTGGGAATGCAACATGGCACAATCACTTTAGGAAAACAGCTCAGCAATATCTTAAAAATTAAACACATGCCTGTTTCCAGTTATTCCATTCCCAAGTATTTACCAAGAGAAAAACGTTATGTCCACATGCAAAGACTTGCACATAAATGTTTGTAACAGCATTATCTAAAATAGCTAAGAACTGGCCGGGCACAGTGGCTCATGCCTGTAATCCCAGCACTTTGGGAGGCCAAGGCCAGTGGATCACCTGAGGTCCGGAGTTTGAGACCAGCGTGACCAACATGGCAAAATGCTATATCTACCAAAAATACAAAAAATTATCCAGGCCTGGTGGCAGGCACCTGTAATTCCAGCTACTCAGGAGGATGAGGCAGGAGAATTGCTTGAACCCTGGATGTGGAGGTTGAAGTGAGCCAAGATCACATGACTGCACTCCAGTCTAGGCAAGAAGAGTAAAACTCCATCTCAAAAAATTAAAATTAAAATTAAAATTAACAATAAAATAACAAAATAAAATAGCTAAGAACTGAAAACCACCCAGGGTTTATCAACAGCCAACGCAGTAATGAATTGTGGTCTGTACATACCATGGCATACTACTCAGCAGTAACACACAACAACGTTGACACAAGAAAAAATTATTATGCTGACTGAAAGAAGCAGGATGAAAAACAAGCATGTACTGTGTGATCCCATTTACGTAAAATTCTAGGAAAGGCAAACGAATCTAGAGTGATGCAAAGCAGATGTAACTTTTTTCCTTTTTCCTATTATTTTATTGTGTTAAAATATACCCATCATCAAATTTACCATCTCAACCTCTTTTATTTTTTGAGACAGAGTCGTCTCACTCTGTTGCCCAGGCTGGAGTGCAGTGGCAAGATCTCAGCTCACTGCAACCTCCGCCTCCTGGGCTCAAGCAATTCTCCTGCCTCAGCCTCCCAAGTAGCTGGGATTATAGGCATGCACCACCATGTCCAGCTAATTCTTGTATTTTTAGTAGAGATGGGGTTTCATCATGTTGGCCAGGCTGGTCTCGATCTCCCGACCTCAGGTGATCCACCCGCCTCAGCCACCCAAAGTGCTGGGACTACAGGCATGAGCCACCATGCCTGGCGCCATCTCAACCATTTTTTTAATGTACAGTTCAGTGGTATTAAATACATTTCTAACGTTGTGCAATGATCATCACTTTCCATTTCCAGAACTCTTTTCATCTTGTAAAACTAAAGCTCTATACCTATTAAACAGCAGCTTCCAGGCCAGACATGGTGGCTCACACCTGCAATCCCAGCACGCTGGGAGGCTGAGGTGGGCGGGTCACTTGAGGTCAGGAGTTTGTGACCAGCCTGACCATTATGATGAAATCCCATCTCTACTAAAAATACAAAAACTCACGGTGGCTCATGCCTGTAATCCCAGCACTTTGAGAGGCTGAGAGGCAGGCAGATCACCTGAGGTCAGGAGTTCAAGACCAGCCTGACCAATATGATGAAACCCCATCTCTACTAAAAATACAGAAATTAGCCAGGTGTGGTGTCATGAGCCTGTAATCCCAGCTACATGGGAGGCTGAGATAGAAGAATCGCTTGAACCCAGGAGGCAGAGTTTGTAGTGAGCCGAGATCGCACCATTGCACTCCAGCCTGGGCAACAAGAGCGAAATTCTGTCTGAAAAAAAAAAAAAAGCCAGGCATGGTGGTGGGCGCCTGTAATCCCAGCTACTTGGGGAAGACTGAGGCAGGAGAAGTGCTTGAACCCAGGAGTTGGAGGTTGCCATGAGCCGAGATCATGCCACTGTACTGCAGCCTGGGTGAAAAAAAAAAAAAAAAAAAAAAAAGCCCATTAACTTCCCATTGCCGCCCTCACACGCCAAGCAACATCAACTGTCTATCTCAGTGAATCTGACTACTCTTAGCACCTAATCTCAGTGAAATTATACAATATTGTCTTTTTGTGACTGGCTTATGTCACTTAGCATAATGCCCTCCGGGTTCATCCATGCTGTAGCGTGGGTCAGAATTGCCTTCCCCTTTTTTTTTCCTTTTTTTTTTTTGAGATGGAGTCTCACTCTGTCACCCAGGCTGGAGTACAGTGGCGCAGTCTCGGCTCACTGCAATATCCACCTCCAGGGTTCACGCCATTCTGCCTCAGCCTCCCAAGTAGCTGGGACTACAGGTGCCCACCACCACACCTGGCTAATTTTTTGTATTTTTAGTAGAGATGGGGTTTCACCGTGTTAGCCAGGATGGTCGCGATCTCCTGACCTCGTGATCCACCCGCCTCGGCCTCCCAAAGTGCCAGGATTACAGCCGTGAGTCACCGCACCTGGCCTCCTTCCCTTTTATGGCTGAATAATATTCCACTGCACGGATGGACCACATTTTGTTTATCTTTTCATCCACCAATTGATGGGTTGCTCTATGTTCTTGTTGTGAATAATGCTGTGAAGCCATGGTGACCAGATATCTGTGTCCCTGCTTTCAATTCTTTCGGGTATATACCCAGAAATGGAATTGCTGGATGATATGGTCATTCTATTTTTAATTTTTTGAGGAACTGCCATGCTGTTTTCCACAGCAGCTGTACCGCCTGAGATTCCCGCCAGCAATGCACAGGGATTTCAATTTCTCCACATCCTCACCGACACTTGTTACTTTTTATTTTTTGATAGTAGCCATCCTTATGGGTGGGAGGTTGTATTCATTGGAGTTTTGATTTTGCATTTCCCTGATGATTAATGATATTGAGTACCTTCATGTGCTTACCGGGCATCTGTGCATCTTCTTTAGAGATACGTCTTTTCGAATCCTTTGACCATTTTTGAATTGGGTTGTTTGGGGTTTGATTTTGTTTGTTTGTTTGGTTGGTTGGTTGTTTTTTGTGTTTGTCTGTTTTGGAGACAGAGTCTTGCTCTGTCATCCAGGCTGGAGTACAGTGGCATGATCTCGGCTCAAGGCAACTGCTTTCCAGGTTCAAGCTATTCTCCTGCCTCAGCCTCCCAAGTAGCTGGGATTACAGACGTACCCCACCGTGCCCAGCTAAGTTTTGTATATTTGGTAGGGACGGGGTTTCACCATGTTGGCCAGGCTGGTCTCGAACTCCTGACCTTAGGTGATTTTGCCTACCTCGACCTCCCAAAGTGCTGGGATTACAGACGTGGGCCACCATGTCCAGCCAGTTATTGTTGTTTTTTTTTTTTATTGTTGTTGAGTTTTAGGAGTTCTCTACATATCCTGGACAATTATTCCTTATTAAACATATATGACCTGCAAATATTTTCCCACATTCTGTGGGTTGCCTTTATACTCTGCTGATACTATATTTTGATGCACACATTTTTAAATTTTTCATGAGGTCCAGTTTATTTTTTTTATTGCCTGTGCTGTTGGTGTCATATCCAAGAAATCATTGCCAAATTACAGATAAGACATTGGGAGACACGAAGAAACTTCTGGGGGTGATGGATCTGTTCATTATCTTGATTGTGACAATGGCTCCATGAGTGTATATTATATGTGTCCAAACTGATCAAATTGTGCACTTTAAACACGTGTGGTTGATTGTACAATTATACTTCAAGAAAGTTGTAAAAAAACCCACCAATATTCAACTCTCAGTACTATTGCTAAATTTTCAACCATAGGAGAATACTTCAATATATTGTGGCACATTCATATGATGCAACACCATTAAGCAATTATAAAATATTTAATAAAAGTATGTGATGACCAGAGACATCCTCACACTATTATGCTGAATGAAGAAAGGAGGATGCAAAACTATTTAAAAAATGCTATCAATACTGTTTTATATATAATATATATTGACAGGTATATCTATGCAAATGTAGGATTAGAAAATAATACTAAAACTATAATAATGATCATATCTAGATGGCATGTCTATAATATACTTTCATCGCATTAAAAGAATTTTCTAAAAGGCATAATGTATCATTTTGATAATCAGAAATCATAAGTTAATTTTCTGTACTAATTTTTTTTTTTTTTTTAGGCGGAGTCTTGCTCTGTCACCCAGGCTGGAGTGCAGTGGCGTGATCTTGGTGGCTCACTGCAGCCTCCGCCTCCCAGGTTCAAGTGATTCTCCTGCCTCAGCCTCCCGAGTAATTGGGATTACAGACATGTGCCACCACGCCTGGCTAATTTTTTTGTAATTTTAGTAGAGACGGAGTTTCACCATGTTGGCCAGGCTGGTCTCAAACTCCTGACCTCAAATGACCCGCCTGCCTTGGCCTCCCAATGTGCTGGGATTACAAGTGTGAGCCACCGCGCCTGGCCTATACTAATTTTTTTAAAAAGAAGCCTGTGTGTCTTTTAATATCATATTTTTAAAAATAATAATTTAGAAAGGAAAAACGTGAGACAAAATAACCAATTATCGTCAAGGCTACCATTTATTGGAGCTTCCTGTGTGCCAGGAGCTCTCCTAATTGCTATGAAGACTTCCTTATGTAAACCTTGTGGGTGAGACAGCACTAACCCCATTTTATAGCTAAGGAGACCAAGGCCAGGAATCATGTCCTCAGGTTTCAGAATGACCCACAGCAGGGCAGGATGGACAGTTAGGCGTGGCCGATGGGAAGCTCACGTTCCTGACTCTTTCGGCATATGCCTTCCAGAGACAGCGGTCATAACGACTGGAAAAGAAGACAACACGCTAAAACCAACATCTATGAAAGAATGTCTCTGCAACCATGTCCACTTCTCCCCTTCACCCCTGCTCCTGGCTCAGAAACTATCAACAGTCAGCTTTGTCTGCCAGTCAAACTCCCATCCATAGATGGGTACTGAGCCCGCCCCACACGTTGGCCTGGACGCCTCTTTCCTCATTTTCCCTAGTATGAGTTTCCTAGGGCGGCTGCAGGAGACACCACAGCTGCATGGCTTAAAGCAACACGAATGTGTTCTCTCATACTTCTGGACACCAGAAGCCTGAAGCCAAGGTGCCAGCAGGCCACATTCCCTCTGAAAGTCTAGGAGACTCCTCCCTTGAGTCTCCCCAGCTTCAGGCAGTTCCTGGCATCTGTGGCTTTCCGTGGCTTGCAGCTGTATCACTCCAGTCTCTGCTCCATCATCATGTGGCCTTCTTCCCTCCGTGTATGGGTCTACTGTGTCTCTGTTCTCTCTTCTTAGAAGGACACCACTCACTGGATTAGAGACCACCCTAATCCAGAATGACCTCATCTTGACTAATTGCAAAGACCCTATTTCCAAGTAACATTGCAATCTGCGTTTCCAGGTGGACATGAATTTGAGGGAACACTCTTCAATCCAGTGTGTCCCTTACCATGCCCCCACTAGATTGCAGGCAAACATGACAGCTCACTTCCTTTCCATACCCCAGGACCTCCTCTCTCCAGGATTTGCTTACGTGGGTCCCTCTGCTCTGCCTCTCTCTTCTGATTCTTCCCACTCTCCAAGGCCCCGCTCAAACTCTACTTCCTCCAGGTGGCTTCCCTTCAATCCTCAGGGAAACCACTAAGCCAAGTGTCTGAGACATGCAGCAGGTCCAATATATGCTAATTTCCCTTTATCCCCTGGAAAATCCTTAAAAACTTATCAGTCTGTTTTTTTTTTTTTTTTTTTTTTGAGATGGAGCTCTGTCGCCCAGGCTGGAGTGCAGTGGCCGGATCTCAGCTCACTGCAAGCTCCGCCTCCCGGGTTTACGCCATTCTCCTGCCTCAGCCTCCCGAGTAGCTGGGACTACAGGCGCCCGCCACCTCGCCCGGCTAATTTTTTGTATTTTTTTTTAGTAGAGACGGGGTTTCACCGGGTTAGCCAGGATGGTCTCGATCTCCTGACCTCGTGATCCGCCCGTCTTGGCCTCCCAAAGTGCTGGGATTACGGGCTTGAGCCACCGTGCCCGGCATCAGTCTTTTTTTTTTAATGTGTTTTGCTTTTGACTTTGTATAAAAGTCATTTGTTGAAACAAAAACCAGACAAAAACATTACAAGAAAATAAAACTTTAGATCCCTTTGAATAGACCCCAAAATCCTCAACAAAATACTAGCAAGCTGAACCCAACTACACGTAAGAAGATTTGTGCACCATGACCAAGTGGGGCTCACCTCAGGAATGCATGACTGGTTCAACATATGAAAACAGATCGATGTAAGACACTAGATTAGTAAAATAAAAGACAGGAAACACAAGATCATCTCAAAAGATGCAGAAAGACATTTAACAAATCCAACAGCATTTCAAAATAAAAACATTCACTAAACTAAAAATGGAAAGGAACTTCCTCAGTCTAATAAATGGCATATATGAAAAACCAACAACTTAAAAAAAAAAAAAAGCCCACAAATTTAATTGTGAAAGACTGAAAGCTTTCCCCCATATGACTGGGACCAAGACAAAGATATTCACTCTCACCACTTCTAGTCGACATTGTGCTGGAAGGCCTACCTGGGAAATTAGGCAAGATAAAGAAATAAAAGGCAAAAAGATTTTAAAAATAAAATCTTTAAAAGGAATAAAATTTTAAAAAGGAAAAGGAAGAAGATTGGAAAAAAAAGGAGTAAAACTATATTAACAGATGACATGATCTAGCATATAGAATATCATTAGGAGTCTACACACAAACACACATAGAAAACCCACTAAAACCAATAAAGTCAGTAAGGTTGCATTATATAAGATCAATGTCTAAAAATGAATTGTATTTGTATACACTGGCAATGAACAACACAAAAATAAAATTAATAAAACAATTATCTTCACAACACACATACACACACAAGTACAAGACTTGTGCACTTAGGACTATAAACATTGAAACAAATTAAAGACCTAAATAATTGGAAAGGCATCCCATGTTCATGGATTGGAAGACTTAATATTGCTATGATGGCAATACTCTCCAAATTGATATGAAGATTCAACAATTCAACACAATTCCTATCAAAATCCCAGATGCCTTTTTTGCAGATATTGACAAGTGGATCCTAAAATTCATATGGAAATACAGGGGACCCAGAATAGCCAAAACAACATTGAAAAATTAGGATTCACACTTCCTAATTTCAAAACTTACTACAAAGCTACAGTAATCAATATGGTGTGATACAGGCATAAGGATAGACATACTGATCAATGGAATAGAATTGAGAGTCCAGAAATAAACCCACACATTTATGGTCAATTGTTTCCAATAAGCTTGGTAAAACAATTCAATTGATAAAAGAAAAATCTTTAAAGAATTTTTTTGAGACATTTTCTCACTCTGTCACTCAGGCTAGAGTGCAGTGGCGAGATCTCGGCTCACTACAACCTCTGCCTCCTGAGTTCAAGGGATTCTCATGCCTCAGCCACCTGAGTAGCGGGGATTACAGGTGTGTGCCACCACACCCAGCTAATTTTTGTATTTTTTGGTAGAGACAGGGTTTCACCATGTTGGCCAGGCTGGTCTCGAACTCCTGAGCTCAAGTGATCTGCCTGCTTCGGCCTCCCAAAGGGATTATAGCCATGCTGGGATTAGAGGCATGAGCTGCTGCACCCAACCGGGTGAAAGAATGGTCTTTTCAGCAAATGGCATGGAGATAACTGGATAGCCACATGCAAAGAATGAAGTCAGACCATAACCTCACACTGTCTACAACAATTAACTTAAAATGGATCAAAGACTTAAGGTTAAGAGCTAGAATTATAAATCTCTTAGAAGAAAACATAGATACTTTGATATGACACCAAAAAGACAATCAACCAAAGAAAAAAATAGATAAATCTGACTTCATAAAAATTTAAAACTCAACACTATCAAGAGAGTGAAAATACAACTCATAGAATGGGAGGAAAATTGTTTTAAATCATATATCTGACAAGGGACTAGTACCCATATATTTTTAAAAAACACTTAAGATGTAAGAATAAAAAGACAAATGACTCAATTTAAAAATGGGCAAAGAATTTAAATAGACATATCTCCAATGAAGATATAAATGGCCAATAAGCACATGAAAAATTCTGCACATCATTATTCCCTGGAGAAATGCAAATCAAGGCTGAGCATGGTGGCTCACGCCAATAATCCCAGCACTTTGGGAGGCCAAGGTGGGTGGGTCACCTGAGGTTAGGAGTTCGAGACCAGCCTGGCCAACATGGTGAAACCCCATCTCTCTAAAAATACAAAAATGAGCCGGGCATGGTGGTGCACACCTGCAATCCCAGCTACTTGGGAGGCTGAGGCAGGAGAATCTCTTGAACCTGGGAGATGGAGGTTGCAGTGAGCCAAGACTGTGCCACTGTACTCCTGCCTGGGCAACAGAGCAAGAACCTGTCTCAAAACAAACAAACAAAAAGAAATGCAAGTCAAAAACAACGTTGAGATACCACTCCACACCCACTGGGATGGCTGCAATTAAAAAATGGGAAATACTAAGTGTTGGTGAGGAGCTCCTAAAGAAATATGAACCCTCATTCCATGCTGATGGGAAAATAAAATAGAGTAGCCAATTGTAGATAACAGTTTGGTAGGTCCTCAAAAATTAAACACAGTGTTAACATTTGACCAAGCAATTCCACTCATAGGCATATAGATAATAGAAAATAGGGCCGGGCATGGTGGCTCACGCCTGTAATCCCAGCACTTTGGGAGGCCAAGGTAGGCGGATCACTTGAGGTCAGGAGTTCGAGACCAGCCTGCCCAACATGGTGAAACCCCATCTCTACTAAAAATATAAAAATTAGCCAGGTGTGGTGGTGCATGCCTGTAATCCCAGCTATTTGGGAGGCAGGAGAATCGCTTGAACCCAGGAGGTGGAGGTTGTAGTGAGCCAAGATCACACCCTTGCACTCCAGCCTGAGCAACAGAGCGAGACTCCATCACAAAAAAAAAAAAAAAAAGAACAGAACAGAAAATAGTTGTCTATATAAAAATGTGTACACAAATGTTCACAGTAGCATTATTCATAATATCCAAAAAGAGAAAAATGTCCATCAACTGATGACTGGATAAACAAACCGTGGCATCCATACAGTGCAATACTGTTCAGCTATAAACAGTAATGAAGTACCGGCCCGTTACAATATGGACGAATCCTGAAAACACGATGCTAAGCGAAAGGAGCCAGTCACAAAAGGCCATATGTTCTATGATTCCATTTATATGAAATATCCAGAATAGGTAAATCCACAGAGACAGAAAGCAGGTTAGTGGTTGCCAGGGCTGAGGAAGGGAGAGCTGGGCTGTGGCTGCTAAGGAGTATGAGGTTTCTTTTTGGGGTGATGAAAATGTTCTGGAATCAGGTTGTGATTACACAGCTTCATGAATGTACTAACTGCCACTGCATTGTACACTTTAAAAGGGTGACTTACATGCTATGTGACTAAAAAGTCACTACGCACCTGCTCTCTCCCGTCTGATTTATCTTGTACATCTCCCACCAAAGGGTCTTGTACAAAGCATGGCCTGAGAAAATATTTGTTCTGCAATAAAAAGTTCTGGGTGTCCTCCCAGACCTCAACCTGCAGACAACGGGACAAGGTCCCCAACTATGAAGAGCTTCATTGTGGTGGGGAGCCAGGCAGCAAACGGTAAACGAGTCATGGGGTGCTCTAAGGGAATGAACACAGGGTGAGAGGTGGAGGGGCTGGGCACGGCCACTCTAGAGAGGTGGACTTGGGGGTCCTCAGTGAAGCCTGCAGGAAGGTGAAGAGCTAGCAGAGGGCCCAGGGGAAATGCATGCCTGTAATAAGCTAAGCACATCAGAGAAAGCACCAGTCCTTATACGAGTCCCAGTGCAAAAACAGCACCACCTTGGAAACGGAGATTCAGCCCGATGCAAAAACAGCGCCACCCTCTGGAAGCGGAGGTTCAGTTTGCTCCTCCATTGTTGAGTTTTATGTTCCTCCCAGTGTGAGAATGGAAGTGATCTCATATTGTAAATAATTTTACGTTAATATACACTCCCTGTATTTTTATTTTTTATTTTTATTTTTTGAGATGGAGTCTCTCTGTATTGCCCAGGCTGGAGTGCAGTGGCGCGATCTTGGCTCACTGCATCCTCCACCTCTCCAGTTCAACGCATTCTTGTGCCTCGGCCTCCTGAGTAACTGAGATTACAGGTGTGCACCACCAGGCCTGGCTAATTTTTGTACTTTTAGTAGAGACAGGGTTTCACCATGTTGGCCAGGCTGGTCTCAAACTCCTGGCCTCAGGTGATCCACCCACTTTAGCCTCCCAAAGTGCTGGGATTACAGGCATGAGCTACTATGCCTGGCCTACACTTCCAGTATTTTTTAAGTTGCTTAACATCTGCAAGTAGTAAATAAATTCACGCTGTGGTTAAAAATTTTAAAAAGACAAGCGTGCAGAATCAGCATTGGAAGCCCTGTCCCCCAAGTCATCCTGGTCAGCAGTTGAGTGACTCTTCTTCTAAAGTTCGTTCTGCGGGTTTACAGACACTTGAAGGTATCTTCCCATGTTGCCAGTAGACACCATTTTGGAATAATGGCTTGGGGCAATTAGAAAAGAAGGGTCTTTAATGTATTCTTCAACTTGACTCATAAAAGTAGAGTCAGTCACTCTTCTCTACAACAGTCAACGTCTCTCAAGGAAGACCTGAGGAAGCTGGTGCCCGACCCACCTGGAGACACGGACCTCATAGGAGGTGAGCTGAGGACGCGGTTCATTTTGACACCACTTCGGCTGTGAGATGCTGGGAGGTGTCAGACGGGAGCATCCCACGGGATGGGGATTGGGGCTCTAGAAGGCTTCCTCGTGGAGTAGGTGGCATGGGGGCTGGCTGTGGGGGTCTTTGTGGGGAAGAAAGAGCCTGAGTGGGTGCAGGGACAAGGAAGGTCCGCGGAGAACTGGCCGAAGTGCTCTGAAAATGGCCCTGGCATTGATTTTTAAAAAGGTTGCTCAAACGAACTGAAAGCAGGGACTGGAACAGATATGTGTACCCTGTGTTCACAGCAGCATCATTCATGATGGCCAGAGGCCGAAGCAGCCCAGTGTCCATCAATGGGTGAATGGAGAAAGAAAATGTTGTCCCTGCATGCAATGGCAGGTTATTTAGCTATAAAAAGAAGGAAATTCTTTTTTTTTTTCCCCCTGAGATTGAGTCTTGCTTTGTCGCCCAGGCTGGAGTGCAATGGCGCAATCGTGGCTCACTGCAACCTCCGCCTCCCGGGTTCAAGCGATTCTCCTGCCTCAGCCTCCTGAGTAGCTGGGATTACAGGCGTGTACGACCACGCCTGGCTAATTTTTGTATTTTTAGTAGAGACAGGGTTTCACCATGTTGGCCACGCTGGTCTCAAACTCCTGACGTCGTGATCCACCCTCCTTGGCCTCCCAAAAAAGTGCTGGGATTGCAGGTGTGAGCCACCGCGCCCTGCTAAAAAGGAAGGAGATTCTGACACAGGCTACAGCGTGAATGACGCTTGATATTATGCTAAGTGAAAGAAGTCAGACACAGAAGGTCAAACCCTGCATGACTCCACTCCCATCGGGTCCCCAGAGCAGTCAAACTCAGGGACAGAAAGTAGAATGGAGGCTGCCAGGGGCTTGGGGGAGAGGAGATGGGGAGTTGTTGAACGGGAACAGAGTTTCAGTTTGGGAAGAGGAAAAAGTTCCGGAGGTGGAGAGTGTGGTGATGGCTGCATAACAATGTGAATACACTTACTGCCACTCAACTGTGCACTTACAAATGGTGAAGGCTGGGTGCGGTGGCTCACGCCTGTAATTCTAGCACTTTGGGAGGCCAAGGTGGGCGGATTGCCTGAGCTTAGGAGTTCGAGACCAGCCTGGGCAACATGGTGAAATCCCATATCTACTAAAATACAAAAAATTAGCCAGGCATGGTGGTGCCTACCTGTAGTCCCAGCTGCTCAAGAGGCTGAAGTGGGAGAATCACTTGAACACGGGAGGCAGAGGTTGCAGTGAGCCAAGATCACCCCACTACATTCCAGCCTGGGCAACAGAGCGAGACTTCATCACAAAAAACAAAAATGGTTAAAATGGTAAATTTTATGTTATAGTGGCACCCCCTCACCCAAGAGGAGTACAACCCAATACCCTGGTTGGTGCCTGAACCCTTGGATAGTGCCAAACCCTATAAATACTATGTTTTTCCTATACATACACCTATGATAAAGCTTAATCTACAAACTAGGCACAGTAAGAGATGAACAATAATAATAATGAAATAAGTGGCCGGGCGCGGTGGCTCCTGCCTGTAATCCCAGCACTTTGGGAAGCTGAGATGGTTAGATCGCTTGAGCCCAGGAGTTCAAAACCAGCCTGGGTAACACAGAGAGACCCCATCTTTATAAAAAATTAAAACAAAACATTATCCAGGCATGGTGGTTCACTCCATCATTCCAGCTACTTGGGAGACTGCAGTGAGCCATGATCGCACTACTGCACTCCAGCCTGGGCAACAGAGCAAGACGCTATCTCAAACAAAAACAAAACCAAAACCCTCCCCAAAAACAATACACTGTAATAAAAGTTCATTCTTACCATAGGTCTTAGCAACCTCAGCACAGAATTCTGTTCTTTCCTTATTCAGTTGAGAACTTCCGCCTTCTCGCTAAAAGGAAGTGCTTTACGGCTTCTCTTTGGCACATCCAAATTGTCAGCATCACTGCTCTTATGCTGTGGGGCCATTATTCAGTCAAATAAAGGTGACTTGAACACAAGCACTGAGATCCTGGGACAGCCGATCTGATCATCCAGACAGCCGTCGGGATGGAGGGGGAGGGTAGGAGACTTCATCACTCTACCAGAATGGCATGCAATTTAAAGCTCATGAATTGTTTATTTCTGGAATTTTCCCATTTAATTTTTTTTTTTTTTTTGAGATGGAGTCTCATTCTGTTGCCCAGGCTGGAGTGTGGTGGTGCAATCTCGGTTCACTGCAACTTCTGCCTCCCAGGTTCAAGTGATTCTCCTTGCCTCAGCCTCCCAAGTAGCTGGGATTATAGACATGCCCCACCATGCCTGGCTAATTTTTGTATTTTTAGTAAAGATGGGGTTTCACCATGTTGCCCAGGCTGGTCTCGAACTCCTGACCTCAGGTGGTCCGCCCACCTTGGCCTCCCCAAGTGCTGGGATTACAGGTGTGAGCCACTGTGCCCAGCCCCATTTAATGCTTTTGGATCATGGTTGGCTGAGGATAACCGAAACTGCAAAAAGCAAAGCTGCAGTGAGGGGGGACTATATGTATTTTATTGCAACTAAAAAACAAAAAACAGGTGAATACCATAGAGTTTCTTGGCTTCCTCCACCCTAAAGCACATTCCCTTATCTTCCCTGGCTCTCCCAGGCTCTTCTCAGGCATGGCACCCACACGGTAGGGCTGGCTAACCCTGGGGACCCAGCAAGGGCTGCACCAACCCACAGGTGGGGCTGGCAGGCGGCTCGGTTCACACTCTGGTTTATCTTATGATGCTGAGGAGTTTGCGGAATAGGTTCAGAAACGCTGAAAGAGGGAGAAGCCTGGGCGCCTTGCTTTGAGAGTGGCTTTGTCGCTACCTCCTTGTCAGATTCCTGATTTGGTTTCAGTTCTTGCCTTTGACCTGGGGTTGGGGCCACCCCTGCAGCCACTGCGCCCTCTACAGGTGGGAAGGCCCGAGGAAGAAGCCCTCTGCTGGCCGGGCCGTCCCCACTGCCAGTGGGAGCGACTTGCAAGGCCACAAACACCTGGAACAATCCGCCGGGCTGCGTCCCTCCTCACCCTCCAGCAGGGCGTTGGATTTTGGGACACGGCGGGTTCTGTGTCCTTTTGTTTACTTTTTCCCTTCGCATTTGGTGAACTCCATGTCAGGAAAGCTAGTCTTTGGGGTCCAAGGAAGAGCAAAACAAACCCGATCTCCTGTAATCTACCCGGACTGGAACGCCCGGCTTTGTGCAGCCTCAGCTCTGGCCGACTGGAATTTCTGCCAAGTCCTATTCACACCCTTCGCCCCAGCTGGCTGTGAGGTTTCCTGGGAACCCTTGCCTCCTACATAGCCTACTTAAAAGGCTGCTCAGAGCCAGCCAGGTGTTCTTTAAGCCCCTGTGAAGATTCCTTGATCAGTTACACAAAAAGCTTGCTCAAAAGAATGGGACCGGGAGCAACCGCAATGCCCTCTGGAGCCCCAACTCCTGATTTCAAAGGATCAACGAGTGACAGAGGGTTGGGGACTGGGGGGGGGTCGTGCATGAAGAGAGCCAGCACCCACAACAGGTCCACCCTGAAGCGAAAAGACATGTATCATTTTTCCTCCAGTCTGCAACAAACCGTGCACAGCTTCGGGACCCCCAGCCAGCCCAAACCTGTCGCTGGCTGCCCACTAACTCTCCCTGCAGCCCTTCATACAATACGATTTCGGGCAACACCTGTGTCCGCCTACACTTGCAGAGCATGAGCCCCACTTTGGAACGGACAGGGTCTGTGCAGAGACTGGGCAGAGCTCTGGGCTTCAGGATGGCAGCAGCAGCTCTGGCAGGCAGCTCTCCAGGCCATGACATGAGTACAGACCTTCCTACACCCTCACAGCTTCTGTAGCTTCCCAGGCAACAGAGCCAGTCAGGGCATGGGGACGCCAAGCAGCAGTGTCAGACTCGGCCATTTCCAAGTTCTGTCTTGTCCCGGCCAGGCAGAACAGGTGCACATCCAGGTCAACCTGTGACCTCAGCCTTACTAACTCTTGTCCAGGCAAACCTGGAAGCGAGATGGAATCAAATAAGAACCAACCTACACTGGGCAGTGCTTACTCTAAAGGCTTATGCAATAGCCCTGCTCCTCTGTTGATACCCTACATGTTGATGCGGAGACTGAGGCTCGGAGAGGTCACTGCTCACACCGGCCCCTGCACTGTCCCAAGCTGTCTCTCTTGCAGCAAGGGAAAACGGCTCTTTAGCCTCTGTTACGTTTTAACCATAAGGCATTGTCTCACGCAGGGCTTTCAAATGTTGGCCGACAGACAAGAAGCCCCCTGAACATTTGGGAAGAAGAGTTCTAGAGAGAAGAGGATTCAGGAAGGCTAGAGTCACAGCAGCGTGTGTGCACGTGTGTGTTTACACGCCTGAAACACGAATGACTGCGTTGGTCACATCTGTGGTGTGCCCACATCCTTCCCAACAAAGACAAGCCCAAGAGGGTGAGGGAAACACACCGTGCAAAGACCAGCTTAGGGGATTCTGGTGAATGTCCAGAGATCCAAAGAGCAAGACCCCCGCAGCTCCTGACTCAGCAGGGACGCTGGATGCGAACGGACCCTGATACCCTGGGCCCTGGGGTCTTCTCCAGGTCATTATCTGGAGGGTTTAAGTCCCCCGAGGCAGGGAACCAAAGGGAGCAGCAAGTTTGAGATTTTTCTGAAGCCTCTTCCGTTGACAGTGCCTTTCCATTCATCTGGAACAGACTCCGAAGGACTTCTCTCTACGGAATCCGAGCCCAGAGGCGGAGGCCGCTGCTCCATCCCAGCCTCTCCCATCGCAACCTCTCCTGCTTCACACAGCCCAGGTGAGGCCTGCCCTGCAGAAGGTGACAGGGAACACGGGATGGAGCAGTTTCTACCTGCCTGCTGAGCCGCTCTGGTGACTTAAAAGTGTCAGGACCCCCTGCAGGAGGAACGGAGGAATAAAATCCAGCATTCAACCCAAGCATCTCTGCTGCCCATGAATTCATTTTCAGCGATCCGTCCGCCAGAATATCCTACTTTGCCAGGTCATTTCATGCCTTCTCCAACAAGGCGAGCCCCAGCCCCACGTCCAAAGCTTTCCTGAAGCCCCACGGCCTCTACCACCCTCAGTAAGTGAAGGGAAGATGCATGGAGCCCCGCCCCATCCCAGAGACGGCCCGGTGCACAGGGACGTGCAGGTCACACAGATTACAAGGCTGAGGAGGGGATGGGATGGGAAGGGGTCCGTGTGCAGCAGCAGCCTCCACCTCTGTTCTCTGACTCCAGCGAGGTGGAGACCACCTTCCCCGACGCCTCATCCCTCCACCTGGCCCCTTCCCAGCATCTGCAACCCACTGCTGTGTCTTGGTCTCCCAGACAAGGGCGATGTCTCAGCCATCTCTGCAACCCTCGCCCCACAGGGCCTGGCACACAGGAGGACGGGGGTGACGGAGGAGTAGCTGTCTCTCTCTGCACCTTCCTTCCCCCACCTGTGAGACGGCGATGAGTCGGCTGGACATTACGATCTCTAGGAACCCCATTAGGCTCTAAAATCCTGGCCGTTTCTGAAATGCGCAGTAAGCTAACTGTTCCCAGCAAAACTGAAGCACGTCTGGCATAATTAGCATCACACACACATGTGCACATGGCGGTACTGGATCCATCCAGCCGCGAGGCTGGACTCTGCCAGCTTCCCGCTGACCACAGAGGCCGCCAGGCCCAGCTCTGGGGTCTGTTTGCAGAGCCCAGCCGGCTGTGCACGGGAGGGCGATCGATGCCGCTGCCAGGACGAAGAGGCAGAGCAATAAGCCCTCGGCGACTGCGGTGCCTTCTGCTGCCAGGGTGGGACTCCTAAGCTTTACAGAGGCCTGGATGCTGAGGGGGACAACGGGAAGCTGGATCTATTAGGCTCCAGCTGCCATTTCTGACATAAGTGGCAATGTTAAGTGATGGGCGCACAGCTGGCCGGATTCTGCCATCCCAACCCTAGAACCTGCCCATAGTTGTGGCTGAGCTCGCGAGCGCCGACATCCTGCATGCACCGAGACAGCCTGGCTTTTCCGGCCAGAGGGACTGGGAGCAGCAAGGCTGGAAAATGCAGGGCCAAGCGGGGCGGGGGATGAATCGCCGCTCCTCGCGGCGCGGGAGGTGCACTCCAGAGCCAGAGCTGCTGGGAACTGGGAAGGCAGGGTCTCTGCTCCAGCGATTAACTCTGCCGATCTGCCACACCACGTGAGCGCACTCAGGGCTAATTAGGGAAGGTGTAAATCACTGGGAGGAAGGGGGCAGGCACATCCTTCAGGTTGATTACCAGCACAGTTTAGGAAAAGATAACCAGGCCGGGCCTTTCTTCTGTTCCTTTGCCAGCGTGGGGGCGGGGTGGGGGCTGTGACAGGCTGCCAAGAATCCACGGCAGGTAGGAGGAGAGAATGCACCAGGCCTTTGGATGCTGTTTCTGTTTTAATTTTTTCTTAGTCACATGGAGTGACCTTGTGGATATCCCAGGGAAATTCAGAAAATGTTCGCCGAACAGATCTCATGGCTGTTACGAGTTTCTGAGCTTCCGTGGGTCCTGTGCATTTACGACTGGTGACGACTCAGACTCAGGGTGTGCACGTGACGCGATACTGGGCTTTTTCCATTTAGCGTGATTACACGGTGTTATTCATTACGGGCTGGAGACGCTGATGGCAGGAATCATTTGTTTTTCTTTTTCCCTAAAGGCATTTGCAAATATGCTTGGAGGCAAAGGGACGCTGGGTACATCTAATAAATAAAGCAAAATAATTAATAGCTCCAGCAGTCTGGAGACCACTCCCAGCTGCTCCTGAACCAGGCTTTTGAGAGCCAATTGTTCTGTTTTCATTCCCTCCCGACTCCGTCCTTGAAATACACGTTACTGGGAAGAAAACAGCCAAGAGATTTGTGTGAACCCAAAAAGAATGTTTAATTTTTTTGCGCCTAGATTTTATAGGCGTTTAACGTGGGCGACCAAATGAGATGATTCTAAACCAAAGTGCCCTCGTGGGCTCCATGCTCTCAGCCTGTCGATCAGCATCACACCTGGGAGATTCTGTACAGCCTAGGGAAAGGAGGAGCCGCAGGAGCTGGGCCCTGGCAGGCCCACGGAGGCCACCTGGCGACGCCCGGAGCTGGGCAGGGAAGGCCAGAGCACACCCGCTCCGGGGAGGCACACGCATGCCCAGAGCACACCCACTCTGCGGACACACACCCACACCCAAAGCACACACGCTCCGGGGAGGCACACGCATGCCCTGGACCCCGGCAGAGGGATCGGGAGCTCGGGCATCCCCAGTGCCGCCAATCACGTGGCCCTCTCGAGGTGAAGCTGCGACACTGCATGGAAACCCAGGGGAGATGGGAGAGGCCAGAACCGGGAGGTGGGAGGACCACGTAGCTGCAAATGCACCTGGGCGTGAAGACGTTCCCGTGTCGTCTCTGCAGGACCAAACGGTCAATTAGTATCTAAACACTTCTAGGGGACAGAAAGACGCTCACGGTTCCTGTTGCAGGTCTGGGTTATTCGATGCCATAAAAAGGCACATGTCGACCTTCACCGTTTCCTGCAAACACGGCTGGAACGTCAGCCCAGAAAGGAATATAACTTGTCAGGCCCCGAATCCCACGGGTCTCACTAGGAGCAGGAAAGGACCCTGGTCTCCCTTCACACCCACCGAAAGCTCACCCTGACTACAGAACCGAGCAGAGGCTGAGGCCAGAGAATAACCAAGTAGCAAGGAGGGGAGGGGTCTTCACTGATCGGGGCCTTGCTATGGGTGGGCTCTGGCTTCTAGGTGGTGGGCTCTGTGGGCCAGAGCTTGGGGCGCAGGAGGCCAAGGTCCAGGTCCCAAACACAACCATTATGGCCAAACACAGGAAGCCCTCAGGCCTGCCCGACACGGCTCTGGGCACCGGTGCCTCCCCAGACCCTCTGGGCAGCCCATCCTGACACCTGGAGGAGCAGCTCACTGTGCCACGGAGGCCGGCCGTGAGGTTCATCGGGGCCTCCATGCCTCCCAGCGTATCCCACTGCTCTGCTGAAACAGAATAATCACCACCCAGGCTGGTGGCTTCCCAACTTTTCTGTGACGTTCCCCTAGGCAATTTAAAAATGGAGTGAATACTAATAATAATTTGACTAAATTTAGGTGTTCCCCTCAGGCATCTGATTAAATTTCATGAACTCTTTTTCAGGCTTTCAGCCCACATTCCCCTTCTCTCTTGGCTTCACGGCGGGGCCTTCTTGACCACCATGTAGGGCCAGCGAATTCCGCCTAATAGGCTGGAGATTTCCTTCCTTCCCGGAGGAACGAGACACTAAGAAGAGGTTCCCAGGGGAGCACGCAGTGGGAGTCTGGGGTGCTACGTTGCGGGGTGGTGTAACCGGTGTTTGTCCAGAAAAAGACGCAGAACCCACAGGCCCCAGAGAACCCTGAAGATCACCAGCCCCAGTCTGTTCCTCTCCCTAACCCGGACACCACGGCACAGAGAGGGTAGGGATTGGCGAAGAGACACAGCAGGTGGCAGGGACGGGGAACAGAAAGCCAGAACCTTCTAGATTCCGAACTGCTGGGCTTTGTGACATCCCACACAGCTTGGTCCTGCCTTTCAGCCCCCCCAGGGTTCACTCGAAACGCCTCCGCGCACCCCAACAGCAGAGACACGCAGGCCTGACTGGTGCTTCCCAAAAATCTTCTCGGACTCAGTGGCACACCTGGGACTGCCCAGATCTGTGTCCTGGTCCCCATTACTGTCCCTGCAGGCTGAAAGGGGAGCCTGTGAGTTGACCCAGAGCTGACCGGGAGCTGCTGGGACCATGGCTAGGGGCTGTGGTGTGACCTGGGCCCCAGGAGGCCCTGAGGGAGCTGGTGGGTACTCTCCAGCACCCCGACCCCAAAGGGCAAACAGTCATGATACCAATCACCGACATCCTTTGACAGGACCTTGGCTACTCATTATATTCATTTCAATTCCATCCACAGGCTTGATACAGTAAAGCTGAATTCTGTATTTAGCCCCTTGTGGCAGCAGTGACAGAAAGACAGAACTTGTTTAGGCATCGTTTCCTCGCTCCCTCCTTAATCTCCACTCGGCTTTTTCCATCTCCTGGGCCTAGTTTCAGGGGAGCCAGCATCTTCCGCACCAACGCACTGCTTGGCCCGGCTCAGAGGATTTGACGCAAACCAGGACTGGGGCCCTGGCCGGCAGAAAATTCTTAGAGCAAAATGGCTGTTCCCCAGCAGCAAGTATGGTCTTAGACCCTCCATCTGCCCGGGCCCTGCTGGGAGAAGGCCTCGGGCCTCCACCTCCAGCAATCCTCTAATATCTCCTCAGAGCTTGCCGGGGAGAAGGGATGAAGGCAGCGAGGCTCTGGGTGCCCCCGACGAGTTTAACCCCTTCCTTTTTTGGCACACACTTCACAAAAGAAGACACCAGGTGAACAAGCACACAGATATATTCAAGATCGTCGGTGATAAAGAAATGCGCATGCACATGATTTTTCAGCCATCCTCCAGCAACACTTCATTTTCCAAAGCGGGGAGGCCAAACCTCCAGAGCTAGGAGGGCTACAGTCAAAGCAGCACCTCCCACACCAGAGGCAAGGGACGCACCACCCCCGGAGCGGCTCCCTCGGCTCTTCTGTAATCTCAGCAAGAACGTGCTCACTGCACAAACGCTGAACCCGCCACAGGCACGAAGCAGACCCACATCCGTCCCTGCAGCGGCAGCCTTGGCTCAACCTCAATCCCACTCCTCCAAGGGCGCTCCAGGGAACAGCAGGGCGCGGCCCTCCTGGGCTTCCCTGTGTGCATATGCACACACACACATGCACACACGCGTGCACAATGCACACACACGCACACACACGCACACACACATACACATGTATTAAAGCAAAAGCGAGATCGTGTTGTCGACATTGTGTTACGCCTGGATTTTTTCAGTTAGTGTATCCAGGGCCTATTGGTTTGCAGGGAGAAGCTGCACCTATTTTGGAGGGCCACTTTCACGTTTTCTTTAAACATTCCTTACAGATAAAGACTTGGGCTGTTTCCATTCTCATATTTCTGTGTTTTTTTCTTTTTTTGAGACAGAGTCTAGCTCTGTCGCCCAAGCTGGAGTGCAATGGCGCGATCTCGGCTCTCCACAACCTCTGCCTCCCGGATTCAAGCAATTCTCCTGCCTCAGCCTCCCGAGTAGCCGGGATTACATGCACCCACCATGAGGCCCAGCTAATTTTGGATTTTTGGTAGAGAGAGGGTTTCACCATGTTGGCCAGGCTAGTCTTGAATTCCTGACCTCGTGATCCACCAGCCTCAGCCTGACAAAGTGCTGCGATTACAGACCTGAGCCACTGCGCCCTGCCTCATTTTTCTGTAAAGTCAGTAATATCACATTGAACTTCTTTGTGTTCATGTCTGCACACAATACACTGAACCTGTGTGTGCACGTGTGTACAGGTACCGTGCATCTCTTTAAACAGTCCCTGAGGCCAGGCACGGTGGCTCACGCCTGTAATCCCAGCACTTTGGGAGGCCAAGGCAGGTGGGTCACCTGAGGTCAGGACTTCGAGACTAGCCTGGCCAACATGGTGAAAATCCTTGTCTAATAAAAAATATATATATACAAAAATTAGCTGGGTGTAGTGGCCAGCGCCTGTAATCCCAGCTACTAGGGAGGCTGAGGCAAGAGAATCACTTGAACCCTGGGGGCGGAGGTTGCAGTGAGCCAAGATTGCGTCACTGCACTCCAGCCTGGGCGACAGAGCAAGACTCCATCTCAAAAGGAAAAAAAAAAAAAAAATCTCTGTAGACAAGAATTCGGATGTTACTCATTTCATTTTTTTTTTTTGTAAAGTAAATAATATGACATTAAACTTCTTTGTGCATGCATGTGTGTGTACACATAAACAATGAACCCGTGTGTCATCCATGCTTGTGTGCAATCCCTGTGCGTGTGCACACACATCCACCCTGAGCCCCTGTGTGCGGAGCACCAAGCACAGACGTGTTCATCAAGGACAAGCGGGAAGCCAGGAGCAGCTCCACGTCCATGGAAGGGGCATGGGCAAGTGAAATGCTACGTCCCTCGCCAACAGGCTGCTGTGCAGGCGTGAAACCCAGTGGCCGTTCAGAAGACGTAGCGGCGCGGGAGGGGTTTACAGCAGGGCATGAATTGAGAATGGCAAGACAGACCACGGAATCCCGGGAGCTGTCGGCTGGCCCAACCCCAGGAAATGCAGTCAGTGTGTCTCAGGAGGTTGAGCGCGCATCGTAGGGCTCAGGAGGGGCTCCTATTCCTCTGCACCAAAGATGTGCACCAGAGCTGTCACGGTGACATTCACAGAGAAAAACCCAAATGAAACCACACGGTCGTCAACAGGAGCGTGGACAATCTGGGAACAGCCATAGAGACAGTGTCCCCCCCGCCGGAGTGAGTACCTGCAGCACCTCAGGCACACGGAGCTGAGCCGCTGACGGCTACAAAGACAGGGACGCTTTCCTAGGGCTCAGAGCAAGGCAGAACGGAAGCGTGCGTTGTTGAGAAGTGCACATGCGTGCAAAGCCTGCCTTCGGAGAGCAAGGAAGTACCACCCGCGGCATTCCAGAAGGTGGTTCCTCCTGCAGACTGAGGCACAGAACGACCAGACTGGGGAGGAAGGAGTGGAGTATTGGCCTCTTGGGAAGCTCTAGTTCAGACACGGGGGGCGCCAGGTCACGGGATTCATTTTGTGATTGTGTTTCATGGTTTACATGCTACAAATATTCTTCTGCATGTATCAAATACGACAACCTTAAATTTTTTTTTTAAATTTATTTAGAGACAGGGTCTCGCTCTGTCACCCACGCTGGAGTGCAGGGGTGTGATCTCGGCTCACTGCAGCCTTGACCTCCTGGGCTTATTCGATCCTTCCTCCTCAGCCTCCCGAGGAGCTGGGACTACAGGCAGGTACCTGGCTATTTTTTTGTATTTTTTATAGCGATGGCAGGGGGTCTCACTTGTTGCCCAGGCTGGCCTTGAACCCCTGGACTCAAGCCCATCCTCCCGCCTCAGCCTTCCGGGTAGCTGGGATCACAGGCATCTGCTAGCATGCCCAGCTAATTTTTCAATTATTTTTTTGTAGAGACGGGGTCTCACAATGTTCCCCAGGCCTCAAGTGATCCTCCCACCTCAGTCTCCCGAAGCACTGGGATTACAGGTATGAACCACTGTGCCTGGCCTAAAATTTAAAAAAAAAAAAAAAAAAAAAAAAATTTAAACCAAGAAAGTACATTTTATATATAGCCTGCCTGTCTACAACTCTGTAAAATAACTTAGGCATCGGAAGCAAAAATAAAAAATAAAAACAAACACAAGGCTGAAGGAAATACACCAAAAAGTTAACGATGGTAAGCTGGGCAGCAGGGAGCATATGGTGGGGCTTCACGCCCTTCTTTTGTCTTTTCCCTCTCTCCCAGAATTTCCTTAGGAGCAGGTGCTACTTTTACGATGAAGGAAGGAACGAAGAAAGGAAGGAAGGAAGGGAGGGAGGGAGGGAGGGAAGAAAAGAGAAGAGAAGAGAAGAGAAGAGAAGAGAAGAGAAGAAAAAAACAAAAGCCCTCCGAAACATGGAAAACAGTAAAGGCAAAAAAAAAAATTTTTTAAGAGCAAAACTCACCCTCCCCAAAACAAAAATAACCCCAAGCAATCCATCCACAGGACCAACGGGGAACTAAGACAAGTAGGTGAAAAGACCACACTGAAGTCGGCCCTCAGGTCATAACAGAAACGGAAAGCAGGTCCTAAGGCCTCCCTCTGGCTCACCCCGCCCTGCCCCACCCCGCCATCCTCCAGCCTCGGACACGGCCCTGCGATGGAGCTAGGGACTGCGTTTTGGGGGCTGCATTTTGGTGGTGACAGGGCATTTCCCAGGGCTGCTATAATGAAGGACCACAGATCAGAAGCCTGAAAACAACAGAAATGTACTGTCTGGCAGTTCTGGAGACCACGAGTCTGAAGTCAAGGTGCTAGTCGGGCTGTGCCCCCTCCGAAGGCTCCAGAAGAGGGTCCTTCCTGCCTCTTCCAGCTGGAGGTGCTCGTCCTGGATCCTGGAAGCCCCCAAGCCTGCAGCAGTATCGCCCCCATCTCTGCCCCCATCTCCCTGCCCCTCCTGTGTCTGTGTGTCCGTCTGTGTCTTTTAAAGACATCCGTTGGATTTAGGGCCACCCTAATCCAGGACGACCTCATCTGGATCCTTCCCTGGATCCCATCAGCAAAGACCCTATTTCCAAATAAGGTCACATTCTGAGGTTCTGGGTGGCCATGAATTTGGTGGGGAAGGGAGTCACTACCCAGCCTACGGCCGACACAGTTCCCCAAAACTGAAGACGTGTTTACTCCCTTTTTTTGGACAGGGAAGCTCAGCCGTGGGTGCGAAGCAGGATTGCCCCTCCAAGGCCAGGCAGATCCTCGAGGAGCATCTCCCAGCTCAGTCTCAGCAGGCACCAGCCTGGCACACTTGGAGGGGGTGGCCCCCCAGGCCCTCAGACCGGCGCTGGGTCCAAGGGTCCCTGTCCGGTGGCAGCCATTCCACATTGATCTCCATTTGCTTTTCAAACATGCATTTCCCATAAACTGTGCTAAATGCCATTTAGTAGCTAATTAACTTTCTGTGTGAAGACCTCTCCAATTGCGCACGCCCCCCGCTCGGCTGGGTCCTCGGGGATGCCCAGCTGTCCTAGGGTATTTGTTCTGCTGGCTCCCACCTCGCAGCCACAACTTCAATCCCCACAACAAACTGTCAATCAAGGCTGCGGAGGTCAAAGGGGACCAAATTAGGAGCCCTCTACTACTACCAAACTCTCCTGGCGAAGCTTAATTTAAATAAGAAAGCAGAAAGGTTATGAAAAACCATTTTTCCCAACGAAACTCTTTCGCCAGGCGGCAGAAGGGGCACGGTCCTCTGCTCTTCAGAACGGCTGGTTTCTGCTTTGAAAGGTGCCGACTAGAATCTGTTTATATTTTGACGGCACTGGCATCTGCCATCCCTCAAACGGAGAGATAATCAGGAAATAAAAGCTTTTGATTAGCAGCTGCATGAATCACTGCAGCGCCAATTTCCTCGTGGTCCCAACGTACGGGAGGCAGGAGGCGGCGAGCGTGGGTGCTGGGGCCACCTCACCCACTTGGGGCAAAGCCATCTCTCACTTTATTCACTGGTCTCGGACTTGGGGCCCAAGGTCTACATCCCAAGGCCACGTTCACTTCATAAATGCAAGGTGACCTCTGAGCACCTCACAGACAGAAGTCCAAGCGGACGCAAACGTGCAGCGCTTCAAAGCAGAGTTCAAGAGTGGATTCCTCAGTGCAGCATCGTCAGTGCTGCCGTGGTGGGTAAGAGGCCGCAGGATATTTTCGGAGGACCCCTCCCTGCAGAGCAACCACATGAGGACTCCCTACCCCTGGACCTTCCATCAGAAAAGGCCAAAGAGAGACCACACAAGCCACCCCCTGCCGAAGCCTGGCCTTTGAAGGATGAATGGCAAGGGGTACGTCTGCCCCGACAGAGTGACCAGTACCCGCGGCGCCCGAGTTCTTTGCCTCTTATTAAAGGGCAGAGCCACCACGGTGGGTGAATGGGCTTCCTCTCGGAAACCAATATCCTGGTTGGGTTTTCCATTCCAAGGAAGCTTCTATGCGCCCAGCTCTCCTCAGAGCCTCAGCCCGCAGCGGGAGATGACACCTCCGCTCAAGTTCTCGGGAAGGTGTGGGTGAACGAGAAGCCCGAGGCCGGGCTGGTGGGAGAGGGTGACGCACGGGAGGAGCTGGACTGCGGTCAGCTGTCCCCTTGCACCCTCCAGTCTCTGCTGCTGTTTACTCGGCTCCCTTCCCGGGACGGCCTTGTAGCAAATCCATCTGGGATTCGTTTTGTTTCCACAGAGGGACCCTGTGAATTTTGAGGTGGGGCCAGAGAACCTCCCTGGAGAGCCACAAAAGATCAGGGCCAGGATGGGCCACGGGGCTGTGCCCAGTGTCACTGCCCAAGGCAGAACTGGACGCCCACCAGGGGCAGGAGACTGGATGGTCTCTCCAGGCCCTGATCCCAAACTCAACCATTGGAGAAAATTGTTCCAGAGCATCTTGGTCTGGGTGGGAGTGGGGAATAAGCATTTCTTTAAGAAATTTTTTTAAAAAATTTTTTTTCAGACTGGGTCTCGCTCCGTTACCCAGGCTAGAATGCTGTGGTGACATCACAGTTCACTGCAACCTCCATCTCTGCCTCCTGGGCTCAAGCGATCCTCCCACTTCAGCCTCCCCAGTAGCTGGGACCACAGGTGCACACCCACCACGCCCAGCTAAATTTTGTATTTTTTATAGAGATGGGGTCTCGCTATGTTCTCCAGGCCGATCTTGAACTCCTGGGCTCAAGCGCTCCTTCTCCCGAGGCCTCCCAAAGTGCTAGGATTACAGGCATGAGCCACCACGCCTGACCTATTTTTAAACCAGAATAAACAGGTACAGAAGTTTGCCTGGTGACCAGGAGTCATTCCTCTTTCCGAGTGAAGGTGGGGTTGGGGGCAGGGAGTGTCCCCATGAAGGTAGCCCCTGGCTGGGCATTCTCCACTCCCAACCGCGGCCTCCCTCTGCAGGCAGAGCCCCGGGTGCTGCAGGGAGCCGGTTCTCAGGGAGAAGGGAATTAAGTCAGTACTGGGAGATTTGGGTTCCGTAGAGTTTAAGGGCTCCTACAAACAGCGGCTTACGGGCTGGTGAAGAATTTCCCTTCCTGAAGCTTTTAACGCAAACAGAGGAGTGCTGGGCGGGGGTGGGGCGCTGGGAGATGCAGAGGCTCAGAGAAACCCTCCCAGGCTCTCGGATTTTACGCCTGCAAGAGATTTTGAGGGAAGAATCCTCAATGTGGGGAAATGAGGTTGCCCAGCAATTCTGAATGTGGTTTAAAAAAAAATTAGGCAGAGGAGAATGAGACGATATTAAATATTTCCTTCTGATTCAAACAAAATACTTTTAAGTTCTTCTCTGTGAAGCTGTGTGTGCGTTTAGAAGGGAGACGGGTTGATAGCACGCCCTGCCAGAAGCCGTTTTATTTGCTAGTTTGGATGTTTCCCCTGACGCCTACCTGGGAGGTGCTTGCCTGGCCACCAGCCAGGGCCGTGGCTCCTCGGCAAGTGGGCGTCTGCTGAGCCTTTGATGCGCTCCCCGAAGTCACAGAGCAAAACAACACACTGAACAAACACCACCACCCTGAAAAGTCGCCAGCCCATGGGCCTCTCCCTGGCTCCAGCTGTGGCTGATTTACCCAAACTGAAACATTTTCCTTTTGTCAACTGTAGAGAGCTATGAGTCAGGTCCAAGCGCCACTGGGCATGTGCCCAAGGGGCACAGGGGGCAGGAACCGGACGGAGGCGTCCCAATCATAAGATCATGGCTGAAAGTCAAACACACCCAGAGTCCACAGTCGACCACCTCACCACTCAGCAAGCCAGGGTCCTGGTGAACCCACGTGCCTGCATTCTGCACCAAACAATTCTGTCAACACACACCAGCAACTTAACAAATCAACTCCAATGAAGGGGGAAAAAAATTAACATTAAGGGCAAAAAGACTGTTTCTGGAGGGTTCTATGCACCAGATGTTGGTTCTTTAATCGGCAGTCAACCTCGAAGCAAAACTTAGGAGGCCCCTGCTTGTTTTATCAGTGAGAGCCACAGAAAATCAAAGTCCAATCCTGCTAAGCATGGTGCTGTATAGCCTGGCCAGCCCCGTGGAAATCCTCAGCATAGACTTCTTCTGCCACCCTCCCCAACCCACACCTGCCCGCCAGCCCCAGGCCCTCCCTCAGGACCCAGCGCCCTCAGTCCTCCTGCCGAGGAAAAGCCTTTCGTCGGTAAAAGAGAAAAAGGCTTCTCCAAAGGAAGTTTCTTAACTTGAAAAAGCACCATGATTAGGGAAACTCCTCCATCGTCCAAGATACAAACACAGACTCCCCAACACCTGTCAGTCCTTCTCAGGGCTCCATGTGGCCCAAAGGACACCCCAAATGTGGAGGACCACTCAAGACCCTCAAATACAGCAAGCACTGTGTGCCCCCTGAACAGGGATCCCCACATTAGATGAAAACAAAATTGGCCAGCACAGGGACACCTTTGCCCACAAGTTAAGCACAGCAAAGTCTCCAAAGCCAGAATCCCTCCCAGGTCCTGTTCCAAAGCCAGAATCCCTCCCAGGTCCTGTCCGACGGGTTTTATCACTCGACACATCAAAGCCCCTTTCACTGGTGGTGGGTTCAGCAGAGTCCTGGGCTTCGGGCCTGTCCTGCTCTGACAGCCCCCGCACTGCGGCCTTGATTGGGCCCTTTTCCACCCCGTGCCTGCTTTGAGTAACAGGCTCCCACAAAAACACTGCGCTGGGGTATTTCCAGGATGAAAAGCCACGGTTCGCTTTGCCTGCCGTGGACAGAGTCACAAATACGAGTCATCGTTGCCTCTTCCCAACAGTCTGGCATGGCACAAAGGCCTTGTGGAGCTCGGGATTGTTCTAGATACTGCTCATGTATTCTCCAGCAGCTCTGGCTGGTTCCGCCCAGACACCTGCCAACGCCAAAGGCCAAGAGGCCAAGACACCACAACCTTCATTCAAATACACAAACGCCCTCAAATACACAAACATCCTCACTGGACAAGCAGAGCAGCCTCGGCACCGGCCCTGGCAAGTCCCACCAGAAAACGCTATTGAAAAGATGACTGGGGTCAAGGGGCGGGGAGAGGGGCCCACTGTACCCTCATGACCACTCTAGCACCAGCCTTCTGTAATGACCCCCTCTGGATTCCCAAAATCACCCTCCTGGGGTGGCCGGGGAGCTGCTGCCCACCCCCAGGGGCAGGCCTGTGTGCAGTGTCCATGCCCAGAAACCTGCGCTCAGATTTCCCAGTTCCCAGAAGACAACAGGGAGAGTCTATTTTTCTAAGCTCAGTAGGTAAAGTGTTACTTCCTGATCTAATCTTGCCAGGCTCTGGAAGCTTCCGTCAAGGTTTTCCCACACTCCATGTCAGGTCTCTGACATGAACCAGCTTTCAGAGTCTAATGACTAGATTTGACTTTCAGCTGCTTGGACGGAGGCTTCAACTCGGCCTGAACAAGCCGTGTGGACAGCAGCCGTAGCTCTCACAAGGCGTGTGCGGTGATGGGTCTCGGGCGCCCAGCCAGCGAGGGGCCGGCTCCAGGTGGTGGGAGCCCACGCTCCCAAGCAGTGCTCCGGCCACAGCGCAGCACCTGCCCCATGTGAGTCTCCTGTTCTAACCCGGGCAGAGGTGAGCCTGGGCAGCCACCTCCAGCGTGATTTCCCAATGCTTGAAGTTCATGACCAATCGTTGGGGTGGGGACAACCTACACAGGCTTTACAGACCTAATCCAAGAAGTCAGTTCTCAAAAGGCTGGGAAAACATGCACCAGTCTCACAGTGCCAGTCACCTTAAAAGATCTTAACTGATTTCTCCTTCTTTCTGTTCATTGTGGTAAAATGTCCGTAACATAAAATTCACCACCTTAACCGTTTTTAACGTAGAGTTCAGTGGCGTTATACCATTCCTATTTTTGTGCAACCATCACACCACCCATCTCCAGAACTCTCCTTCTTCCCAAACGGAAGCTCTGTCCCCATGAAACGCCAGCTCCCCAACGTCCCCTCCCTCAGCCCCTGGCACCCCATTCTTTCCATCTCTGAGTCTGACAACTCCAGGGGCCACACACAAGTGGAATTGCACAGTTTTGACCCCTTGTGTCTGGCTTATTTCACTCGGCATAACGTCCTCAACTCATCCATGTTGTGGCGTGTGTCAGAACTGCCTTCCCGAGGCTGAACATTCCGCTGGGTGCGTGTGAAACGTGTGTGTGAACACACTGCATTTCTCTAGTCACCCGTTAGGAGGAACGTAGGCGCTTCCACTGTGGGCTGCTGTGGACGGTGCTGCTGTGGGCAGGGGTGGACACGTATCTGTTTGAGCTCCTTCTCTTTATTTCTGACACTTCTATATGACCATGAATCATCTATGAAATAATTTTAACAAGCCAGAGGTTCACAAAGTAAATTCCAGACTTGGCCGCCCTGGAGACCCAGCTGGGCTGTCCCAGGGGGTCCCTGCGTCCACCCTGGGAGAGCAGGAACGACACAAAGCAGGCTGCATGTGGCTGTGTCAGGCCTCCCACCCACCCCAACAGCCGGGTGTCTCTGCTTTGGGGCCGCAGGTCACACGTGTCTGGGTTCCGTGTGGTCTCAGGGGAGGCTGAGGCTGGTGCGAGGTGGAGTGGGGTGAGGTTGTGCTGGAAGCTCTCCACCTCTCCACCCGCCAGACATCCAGAGAAGAGGCAGAAAGTCAGCCAGGAAGACAGAAGGTTGCCAGAAGTGGACAGGATGCAGGAGCGGCATCTGGCTGACCCTGACCAAGGGGACCTGGCCCAAGTGAGTGTGCACCCCAGCCTGGCCCTCAGAACTGCTTGCAGGCACTTGCTAGTTAACATCCACGTGATTTAGGATTCACCAAAATCTGCTTGGAGGAGTTAGGGAGGCAAGAGGGAGGTCAGGTGGGGAGGGACACAGGCAGTGCCGCCCTCCAAGCACAGGCAGGTGGGGGTGGGGCGGGAAGGCGGAGGGGAGGGGAGAGAAGAAGTAGGGGAGGGAAGGGGAGGGGAGGGGGAGGGCGGGGGTGTGCACTGCGGGCAACCCAGCCAGCCCTAGGCTGATCTGGGGGAAGCCTGCCATCTGCTGGGCACTGGGATCCCTCCCCGAGCAGAAGTGCCACCTCCACGCAGATGGAGTTTCCAAGGGGCGGTGCCGCCATCTTCACAGGGCCCCCCGGCAGCTGGCAGGGGTGGGGGGGCGAGGGGGGGCTGTGTTGGCCAAGCCCAATTCTGGGGTGGGAGAAAACGAGCAACACTCTGCAAAGGGCCGGGGGCCTAGGGCCCCCCCATCCTTGCCAGACCGCAATGCCCTGCACCCAAGCCTGTCCCGGCCGTGGCCACCGGCTGGCCTGTGTGGGATGCCTGCCGGCAAGCACTTTCCCGCTCGTGGACCCTACAAAGACGCCTGTCTGCAGGCTCCCCTCATGCTGGGGGCACACAATGCATCCTTTCACCCGGGGTGGGTCTGGCGGAGGCGGCCCCTCCCCGGGGTGCCCCCCGCTGGGCTCCTGACCCCACACTCCACTGCTGTTCTTGGCCTTCGTAGACCCGTCCCTTTCAACCGCTGTCAGGAAACTGTGTGGACGAGGAATCCCTGTTGGTCGTGCTGAAGGCACACGCCTGAGACCCTCTCTCCACGTCTCCCAGAAGGGGAAACCGTGACCCACATCAAACTGTGGCCATTGGAAAGGTGAACGCAGGGAGCCTGGAGCTGGTGGGGGCCGGGGGTGGGGTAGCCTTACGCCCAATGTCACTTGACACCCGTCCCGGCAGCCCGCCAGGCTCGGAGAGAGACCGTAGCTACCAAAAATAATCCTCCCAGTGTTTAAATATTTACAGAAGCAAGACAGATCCTGATGCCTTTACAATCTACTGGAGTCTGCCCTAACCGCCAGTCCGAGGCTCCCAGAAGAGGCCGCAGCGACCACCTACCCAGTTTTCGGGGTCCCAGGTCGCCTCTCCTCTCCCTGTCCCCACCTGATATATATCGCAGGGCTCCTCCTCCAGTGACCACATATCAGCCACTAGCCTTCTCCCTCCTTCCAGAACATTCCCACTTCCAGCTCTTTGCTCTCACATCACCCAGCCCCAGCACCGACCTTCAGAGAGCTCGTTCTGCTCCAGAGCCCCTCAGGGAAAGCCTGCTTTCTCTGCAGAGCCTGCACCTCATTTTGGAAACCAGGGAACAAAATGTAACAGAAGTAGCCTTTGTCAATGTAACCCCACTGTCCATATAACCCCTGGGGCTGGTCTCAACCCCACTCCCCTCCTGGGGACACAAGGGTGAGGCAGTACAGTACCAGGCCAATACCAGTCCCAGCGGATGGCACAGACATGGGCACTGCTCTCAGGACCTGTCCAGATGCTACTTCTCATGACAGTCTATGGGGCAAGAAACACCAGCGCCAGCCGCATTGTGCAGAGGGGAAACTGAGGCAATGAGGGTCATAACCCACCAGCACACAGCCAGGCAGAGCTGGGGCGTGGCCAAGGACTTGGCTCCAGGGTCCCACAGTTAAAGACCATTTCTGCCACCACCTGGGGGTAGTAAGGTCAGGGATATGCCCTAGGCCACCTGCTTCCACCAGCCAGTCCCTTTCAAAGGGCGGAGGTTTCCACAAGTGTGGCTGAGTGTCTGTCTGTTCTTGACGGTCAGGGAAACCTTACTTTCAGGTTCCCAAAGCAGATTCCCTGAGGCCAGGAAGCACTTAGATGGATGGGCACCAGGAGCCCTGTGTCCTCTGCCTTGCAGGTGTTTAGGGAACACTGTTTAGACTGGAAGAAAGAGCCACGTGAAAATGCCCTTTCTGTTTACTCTGCTGGGAAGGATAAGAAGGCAAACAGAAGCAGCTACGGGAGTCTTTCGACCGCAAGACAAAAGGTCCTTTGCCCCTACTACCCGCAACTTTTAGGGAAGATTTCATCAGGGGTTGGGTTACATTGCAACAGCCAGGCGTGGGTCCCCAGAGGTACGGTGTGAGCTCCCCCACTCACCAGGAGACAGGCGCTGCCACGTCACTGCCTCTGGGCGCCCGTGACCTCATGCTCAGAGCTCTCAGAAGCTCACGTGGCCTGTGGGGCCGCTGCCAGGGCTGCTGATGCAAGAGCTGGGGCCCGGGGGCCTCTGGCTTCTGCTCCCAAGGGCAACTCTGTGTATTCAGAGCAGCTCAGGCCCTCGAGAGCACCAGGAGTCCCCAGCCTCCGTGCAACCACCGGCCGGGGTTGCGTCAAGGCCTCCCGGAGCAGTTATCATGGTTTGTGAGCTGCGGTGGAAAAGGCTGACAAGTTTCATTTCCCTGGCCTTGGACAGCCCTCCTGACGCAGGGAGCGCCCATCCCCGGGGAGCACTGCCTCTCCCGGAGCCTGAACTTCCTACTTTTTGGTTCAGGAGGTTTGATGCACTTATTTCCTCCCTGTCCTGACAGTTTTACTAGAAAGGTCAGCTTTTTAAAGAGCTGTCAGTCCTTCGGAAGACAGTAAACAACAGCATGGTTTTAAGACAGCCCACCAGATCTGTCTTAAAGATCACCCACCACTGGCTCCACCGACATCTCTTTAGAATCCAGCTCCCTTGGGGGACACACCTGGCTGGTGACTTCTAGAATCCCAGCTCAGAGCCAGGGGGTGCTGGGTCTGCGAACCCCCCACGAGAGGCAATGAAACCCCTCCTCCTAGAGGTCGCCTAACCATCAAGGACAAAGGAAGAGGGAGTCCATGAGGAAGGGCTGGCCAGACAATGTTTTTTTGTTTTTGTTTTTTGAGACAGAGTCTCGCTCTCGTCCCCCAGGCTGGAGTGCCATGGCGTGATCTTGACTCACTGCAACCTCTGCCTCCCGGGTTCAAGCGATTCTCCTGCCTTAGCCTCCCGAGTAGCTGGGATTACAGGCGCCCGCCACCAAGCCCGGCTTGTAAATACACCGGTTGCAAATACACCCGGTTGTAAAAAACACCACGCCCATCTGTAAATACCCAGTTTGTAAAAATACCCAATACAAAATACCCATTTTGTAAAAATACAAAAATTTTGTAAGGGCACCTTTCAAAGGGCGGAGGTTTCCACAAGTGTGGCTGAGTGTCTGTCTGTTTTAGAGACGGGGTTTTACCAGGTTGGCCAGGCTGGTCTCAAACCCCTGACCTCAGGTGATCCACCAGCCTCGGCATCCCAAAGTGCTAGGATTACAGGCGTGAGCCACTGCGCCTGGCCGAGAATGTTTTTTCAAAAACGCAGGTCGCCAATCTGTGTAGACCCGTGCTGGCCAAAGCAGTGACCCCAAGCCACATGTGGCATCGCACTTGAGACGTGGTCTAGGTGTAAAGTACATGTGAAATTCCCAGGACGTGGTAAACAGAGAGAATGTAAAACACTTCCCATCGGCGGCCGTCTATACTCATCCCACATTGGAATGATACTATTTTGAACATGCTGGGTAATTTACAAAAATTTTCACCTTTTTTGTTTGTTTTCTTTCTGTGTTTTCACTTGTAAAAATGTAGCTATGGCCGGGCATGATGGCTCACAGCCTGTAATCCCAGCACTTTGGGAGGCTGAGGCGGGTGGATCACCTGAGGTCAGGAGTTCGAGACCAGCCTGGCCAACATGGCAAAACCCCATCTCTACTAAAAATACAAAAATTAGCTGAGCGTGGTGATACACTCCTGTAATTCCAGCTACTCCGGAGGCTGAGGTAGGAGAACTTCTTGAACCCGGGAAACGGAGGTTGCAGTGAGCTGAGATTGCACCACGGCACTCCAGTTTGGGTGACAAACTGAGACTCCATCTCAAAAAAAAAAAAAAAATCGTACCTGTAAGACCCACACAAATATGCCCAACGGATATTGGACAAAAGAGCAAAGCACCCCAGTGAAGGAAGAGCGGCCTCTTCAACAAACGACGCGGGAGTCATTGCGTATCCATAAGCAAAATAAAAAATAAACCTCAACCCCATAAAACTTTGGGGAAAATAACAGGAGAAAACCTTCAGGATTGGCCGGGCGCGGTGACTCAAGCCTGTAATCCCAGAACTTTGGGAGGCCAAGGCGGGCGGATCACCAGGTCAGGAGATTGAGACCATCCTGGCTAACATGGTGAGACCCCGTCTCTACTAAAAAATAGAAAATATTGTCCGGACGTTGTGGAGGACGCCTGTAGTCCCAGCTACTCAGGAGGCTGAGGCAGGAGGATGGCGTGAACCCGGGAGGTGGGGCTTGCAGTGAGCCAAGATGGCACCACTGCACTCCAGCCTGGGTGACAGAGCGAGACTCCGTCTAAAAAAAAAAAAAAGAAAAAAACCTTCAGGATATAGGACTAGGTCATGAGTTCTTGAGCTTGACATCAAAAGTATGATTCATAAAAGGAACAATTGATAACCTGAACTTCATCAAAATTAAAGTCTTTTGCTTTGTGCAAGATCCTGTTAAGAGGATGAAGAAAAGAACTACCGACTGGGAGAAATACTTGCAATCCACGTATCTAGCAAAGGACTAGTTTCTAGAATGTATAATCAACTCTCAAAACAAACAAAAAATGGATTAGACTATGTCTCTTTGTCTCTTTGGGTACCTGTCTTCATTGCAATGAATCATTTGTATACATTGTTTTATTATAGCCACAAAAGAAATCATGTATTAATAGGAAGAAAAAAGCACGTTATTACCTGTCACTGGAACAAAATGATCACTTCTGGTTGCCACAGTAAATCATATTATGACTTTTTCCAAATCCTCCAACCAAAGGTAGTCCCCATAAGCCTTTCAATTTATTAAGACATAAGCCTTCAATATTATTAAGACATAAGATGCTTAAGAGACAAAGAGATCTTCCACCAAAGAATCAGATACCTGGATGGCAAATAAACACACAAAAAGGTATTTGACATCATGAGCCATTAGGGAAATGCTGATTAAAACCACAATGAGATGTCACTATACACCCATGAGGATGCTTAAAATAAAATAGTGACAACCCCAAATACTGATGAGGATGTGGAGAAACGGGCACTCATACATTTCTGATGGGAGTGTAAAATGGCACAGCCACTCTATGCAACAGTTTAGCAATTCCTTTAAAAATTAAGCATACAGGCCGGGCACAGTGGCTCACGCCTACAATCCCAGTATTTTGGGAGGCCAAGGCGGGAGGATTGCTTGAGCCCAGGAGTTTGAGACCAGCCTGAGCAACATGGCAAAAACCCTGTCTCTAATTTTACTACATTAAGAAACGTATTTACAAAAACTAATCACACAATCAATCCACATATGACTCGGAAAGTGCCTTCGCGGGAATTTATCCTAGAGAAATGAAAACTTAGATTCCAACAAAACCCCACACATGAATATTTCTGGTAGCTTTATTCACAATCTCCCCTGAATGGGAAGCCATGGCTCGTGTCCTTCAGTGGGTGAGCGCACAGACTGTGGGATGGCCACACCATGGCGTACTGCTACTCAGCAGTTAAAAGGAACAGGTTCTCGGCACGCATGACAGCTTGGATACAGCTTCACGGGATGATGCTGAACCAAAAAAAGTCCGTCTCAAAGCTGACATTGTGCAGGGTTCCAGTTACATAAAATTCCTGTAGAGGAGTGGTTGCCCGGGGTTAGGGAGTTGGCGAACTCTATGCCAGGGCAGCGTGGAGGAACCCTGTGGTGGAGGAGTGGCTCAGCGTCTAGCTAGTGGTGGTAGTTGCGGGAAGCTACATGTGACCCAGTGGCACAGGATTCTATACACACAAGCACAGATGGGTGCCTGTAATACCCGTGAGACCTGTGGACTGTACCAACCTCAATTTCCTGGTTTGGAGAATGCACTACATTTCTATGCAGGATGTCACCACGGGGGGAAGTGGGCGAAAGGTGTATAGGGCCTCCCAGTACCAATTTTTTTTTTTGAAACTTCCTGTAGTTATTTCAAAATAAAAACTTTTAAATGTGGCCAATAGAAAATTTTAAATCACAGAGGTGGCTCACATTACACTTCTATTGGGCATGGCTAGCCTAAACCGAGGGTCCACAAACCGTGGCCCGAGGGCCAAATTGAGGCTGCCCTCTGCCTCTGTATGGCCCATGAATGAAGACTTTTTAAAATGAATAGACTTTTTTAGAGCGATTTTAGGTTCACAGAAAAACTGAGCAGAGTACAGCAAGTTCCCCCTCAATGCACACACTTTCCTATACTATTTTATTTTATTTTATTTTATTTGAGACGGAGTCTTGCTCTGTCCCCCAGGCTGGAGTGCAGTGGCGCGATCTCGGCTCACTGCAAGCTCCACCTCCCAGGTTCATGCCATTCTCCTGCCTCAGCCTCCTGAGTAGCTGGGATTACAGGCACCTGCCACCGCGCCCGGCTAATTTTTTGTATTTTTAGTAGAGACGGGGTCTCACCGTGTTAGCCAGGATGGTCTCGATCTCCTGACCTCGTGATCCGCCCGCCTCGGCCTCCCAAAGTGCTGGGATTACAGGCGTGAGCCACTGCGCCCGGCCACTTTCCCATACTATTAACGTCTTGCATTTGTGTGGTACATTTGCTATAACCGATGAGCCAATGTTGATACATTATCAGTAATAACTGATGTTCACAGCTTCTACTAGGGTTTACTCTTGAAGTGTACAGTCTATGGGGTTTCACAGACACTGTGGCAGGCGTCCACCACTGCAGCCTCAGACAGAAGAGTATCGCCGCAGCCAGGCATGGTGGCTCATGCCTGTAATCCCAGCACTGTGGGAGGCCGAAGCGGGTGGATCACCTGAGGTCAGGAGTTTGATACCAGCCTGGCCAACATGGCGAAACCCCGCCGCTACCAAAAATACAAAAATTAGCCAGGTGTGGTGGCAGGTGCCTGTAATCCCACCTACTCAACAGGCTGAGGCAGGAGAATCGCTTGAACCCGGGAGGTTGCAGTAAGCTAAGGTGCGCCGTTGTACTCCAGTCTGGGTGACAAGAGCACAACTCTGTCAAAAAAAAAAAAAAAAAAGAAGAAGAAGAAAAGAAAAAGAATAGTGTTGCTGCCCCTGGAATCCAGTATCTGCCCATTTATCTTTTTCTCCCCTTGAGCCCCCAGCAGCTGTTGATCTATTCACTGTCTTCCTAATTTTGCCTTTTCCAGAATGTCCTAGAGCTGAAATCATGCAGCTTGCAGGCTTTTCAGACTGGCTTCTTTTCTTTCTTTCTTTTTTTTTGTTTTTTTGAGATGGGGTCTCACTTTGTCACCCGGTTTGGAGGGCAGTGGTGCCATCTAAGCTCACTGCAACCTCCGCCTACTGGGCTCAAGCAATCCTCCTGCCTCAGCCCCCCAAGTAGCTGGGACTATAGGTGTGAGCCACCATGCCCGGCTAATTTTTGTATTATTATTATTTTATTTTATTTTATTTTATTTTATTTTCTTAGAGACAAGGTTTCACCATGTTGCCCAGGCTGGTCTCCTGAGCTCAAGTGATCCACCCGCCTCGGCCTCCCACAGTGCTGGGATTACAGGTATAAGCCACCGCGCCCGGCCCAGGTTGGCTTCTTTCACATAGTGATGTACATCTCAGCACCCTCCACGTCTGCTTGAGGCTTGACAGCTCATTTCCTTTCATCGATAAACAATATTCCCTTGCAGGAATGTGCCACTGTTCCCTCACCCACCCACCACTGCAGAGCATCCTGACTGCTTCCACTGCACCTGTATGAATGAAGCGGTTACAAACACCTGTGTGCAGGTTTCCGTGTGAAGGATGGTTTGGAACATTTTTAAATGTTGAAAAAAAACCAGAGGAGAATATTTCACAACACATGAAAATTATATGAAATTCCACTTTCAGTATCCTTAATAAAATGCGAATGGGGCCGGGCACGGTGGCTCACGCCTGTAATCCCAGCGCTCTGGGAGGCCAAGGCGGGTGGATCACCTGAGGTCAGGAGTTTTGAGATCAGCCTGGCCAACATGGCGAAACCCCGTCTCTAGTAAAAATAGAAAAATTAGCTGGGTGTGGTGGTGCGCACCTATAGTCCCAGCTAGTCAGGAGGCTGAGGCAGGAGAATTACTTGAACTCAGGAGGTGGAGGTTGCAGTAAGTCAAGATCACACCACTGCCCTCCAGCCTGGGCAGCAGAGTGGATACTGTCTCGAAAAAAAAAAAGAATTTAATGGAGCACAGCCATGCCAATTAACATACATTGTGTGGTGGCTTCCATGCTACGAGGGCAGAGTTGAAAAGCGGCAGCCAAGACCATTTGGCCCCCAAAGCAGAGAATACTTGCTGTCTGGCCCACCTGCCAACCCCGGAATAGATAATTACAATTCCCAACTTTGAAAAGCCAGGAAGAAAACCTACCCAAATGATAACAGCAACACCAGAGGGATCGAAGATCACAAACAAATATTTCCCTTCTGCCTTTCCCCCAAATTTCTTTTTTTTTTCTTTTTTTTTTTTTTTTTTTTTTTGAGACGGAGTCTCACTCTCTCGCCCAGGCTGAAGTGCAGTGGTGTGATCTCGGCTCACTGCAAGCTCCGCCTCCTGGGTTCAAGCGATTCTCCTGTCTCAGCCTCCTGAGTAGCTGGGACTACAGGCATCCATCACCACGCCCGGCTAATTTTTGTATTTTTTAGTAGAGACAGGGTTTCGCTGTGTTGGCCAGGCTGGTCTCGAAATCCTGACCTCAGGTGATCCACCCGCCGTGGGCCCTCAAAGTGTGGGGATTACGGGCGTGAACCACCATGCCCGGCCACCCTCGAATTTCTAAAATGAGCACAATCTCTTTTGTCTCTTCTGAAGCCCGCTTCTACAGCGTCTTTGCTGGGGCCCCAGGGACTGTCCCCTGTCTAGGACTCCTGACCAGACTCACTCGCTCAGCTCTCAGGGTCAACGAGGCTGGGCCATGAGGAGCAACTGACACGACAGAAACGAGGGGTTGCTCAGGGCCGATTGTGTTTGGTTTTTCGCTTTTTATTTTTAACCAGAGTCACTGCTCAGCCATCACTTTGCATTGGAGGCTTGAGCTCTGCGTCACCCTTTCCTAAAATGGGGTGACGACCACACTGACATCAGGCTCTGTGTCTGGGATTCAGGTCAGCACCCATAGAGCATGTGTCGCGGTGAACAGTGCTCCCCCCAGATTCGTGTCCAGATAGGAGCTCCCAATGTGACCTTATTCAGAAATAGATGTCACCAAGCTAAGACGAGGTCACCCTGCATTCAGGTGGACCCTATCTAATGACTGGCATCCGTATGAGAAGAAGAGAGGGCACACAAAGGGACACACCCTGTCCATGTGGCAACAGAGGCAGAGGTCAGAACGATGTGGCCACAAGCCAAGGAATGCCTGCAGCCACCCAAATTGGAAGAGACCAGGAAGGACCCTCCCCTAGACCTTCCAGAGGGAGGCTGGCTCTGCAGACACCTTGATTTTGGACTTCTGGCCTCCAGGACTGTGAGAGAATAAATTTCTCTTGTTTCAAGAACCCAGTTTGTGGTCCTTGGTCACAGCAGCCTCAGGACACTGATACAAGCACATCCAACGGGGCTGGTAACTCAGTCAGATACACAGTGATGATGACTGTTTAATGCCCTGTACTGAGCCCTCCGCGCAGAGCTTTACATGCACAGCCTTCCTGAACCCCCATAATGCCCCAACTTCACAGAGGAGTAAACTGAGGCACAGAGTGGTTCAGCATCATCCAAGGCCACCCCCTGGGGGTCCTGAGTGGGGCTTCGATTCACAGCTGGGCCTCTGACCAAAGCTTGCCCACTCACAGGCCTCGCCCAACCAAGCCTGCCAGCCCCTTCTCTGCCTAGACATCATGTGTGAGCCAAACAGCCACGCCAGAGTCGCACACCAGAGGGCTGGGCACGGTGGTGTCCCGGCCGAATTCTTTGGCAGCCCCTCCAAGCTCCCGGAGCTGAGGGGCAGCCAGGGAGGGGCCAGTGCTCGGCTGGGCGCCTGCTTGGCCTCTCCACCTGGCAGTGAGACTCCCGGGACGAGGCCATGTCCTGTGGCCATTTCTAGACTGACCGTGGCCACACGCCAGTCCACGGGGCTTGGACCAGCCAGCTGCCCTTCCTGTAACAGCTTCCCTCGGACCCCCGCCATTGGCCACCCTCTGGGCGCAGGCAGAGCAGCTGGTAGTGGCCACCTTGGCTTGGGCGGGGGGGAGTCTGGGGGAGGGAGGAACGCCACACAGAGCCTGCCAAGTGCTACAGAAACAAGACGAGATTAGTCTGAACGCCACACAGAACAGATTGCAGGGTGTCGGGCAATGGGATGTTTTAAAGAAATAAATCTCAGCTCCCGGTTACAGAAGCACAAACAAACCCAAACAACAGATCTTCAGGAGCTGCTGGCTTCCCGGCTGCCAGGCTGTGCTGGGGCCCGGGAGGGGTGGGCGGGGGTTCCTGGAGCATCCTCAGGGGGCGGCGGGCGCTCTCAGGGCATCCCCGGGCACCCTGGTTGGCCCACGACTGGGATCGGTGACTTGATCCTGAAATTTGGGAGGAATGGAGGATGCAGCCCTCCCAGCTCCTGGCCATCCCACCTCTGAGGTCTCTCTGGGACCCAGCTGTCCCTCCCCTGGGTAGCGGCAGCTCCTGGATATCTGTGTTGCACCCACCCCTGGTCCCCGCTGCTGCTGGAGTGGCCCCTAAGACATGCACGGCCCACCCTCCCCACTCACTCCTTGCCCCCCTCCTTGCTGTCTCCTACCCTGGACCCTCTCACGTGCCCTTCTCTCCACCCCTGCCTCCCACTCCCTTCCTTGTCCCCCACTTTGTGTCCCCCTCTCTCCTGCTCTGGGCTCTGATTTGCTGGGCAGCTGCTGCACCCCGGAACAGAGACGGGAAGGGCAAAGCGCGTCCTGATTCGTGTGCCACCGCTCACTTCTTTGCCCACCTCTAGGAGTTTCTCATCTGCCTCGGGCTTGCCTGGAGGGTTGGGCAGAAAAGGAATGGCAGGAAACGCACAAGGGATCCAGGAGCAGACCTTTGCGAGGCCAGGGTGACACCCCCAGGGCCTTTCATGGGAGCTCCTGCAAGGATGCTTCCCAGCAATGGGTCCTGGCCCACCGAGCGCACTGATTCTAGTTTATTCTGAGACTGGACTCTTCCCCGAGAGCCTCATTTCTGTCCTCTGTGCTGTGTGGGAGGACAGGGGCCGTTACACCAACGATGAATGATAACGCCATTAATAATTCAGCCACTGCTACTGATATTCGATCGACAGGGAGCCTGTTCCTCCTAAAGGCATAAAGCACTTAGATACCATTTATTTCTGCCTCGCATGCCCTGCGGGGTGGGCCAGCACCTGCCAGGGAAGCCATGTGAGGTGGGGAATAGCCACCCCTTGGGGTCTGCTGTCCAAGCACTGGTCGGCTCCTGGTGAACCCTTGTGCCATTGCCCCCACGACGGCGGCCACCCTGAGGGAGTAAAGGGGCCTTATCTTATCATCTTATCTTTCCCCCATTACTTTGTCAGAATTTTTCGGGCCTGTCCTGCTGGGAGGGTTGCTACGTTTCTAGGGTCCACCTTCCATCCTCCCAGGAACATTCCATCCAGTCCTGTGCTGTCGGGCACGGAAGCCTCCCGCTGTGACTATCAAACTTCACATTCATTGGAGATAAAGACAGACCAAAGTCCAGTTGCTTGGCCACATCTGCCGTGTTTCCAGGGCGTGGTGACCACACACAGTGGGGCGTAGGCACAGGACCGCGTGCACTGCAGGACGCTCTGCTGACAGCACCAGCCCAGGCACTGGGAGGGCCCTGCGAGGAAGCACGCGGGCACGGTGGCGCACGTAGGGAACAGCACGCGGCCGTGATGGGATCTCTCCAGAGAGAAAACTCAGGTCCCAGCAGGGTTACGGAGGAGAAAATCTTCTCTGCCTGCAGGTGGGCTGGGGTTTCAGCAGGAGAGAGGAGAACATTCCAGCTGCAGGGAGCAAGGTGGGAAGCGGCGATGCTTGGGGTGAGGTGTCCAGTTTGTGCGCAGGAAAGGGCAAGAGGAAAGAGGGAGGGCAGGGGGTCCCAGCAGGACCCCGGGGTGGGCAGCACATTGCTCCTGGCCCTTGCCCACCTGTGGCCGCACCAACCCGCCTGGACTAAGTCTGACCTGGCAGGAACTGTATGACAGAAACCACAGTAATAAGTGGCCAAACCCTGAGGCCAGGCCACCCAGCCCATCCCAACATCCAGACACCGTCTTGCCTAGACTGGCTGCCTCGAGAACGCATGCCGGGAATGACGAGAGGACCTGGGGAGAGAGAGAAGGAAACACTCACTTCCCCAGGGGGAGGCCCCGCTGGTGGCACGGGACCTAAGGTGGCAGGCCGGTGGCACTGGTGTCACTGGAAGGACCTCGGTGACCAGCTCGCCCTGGAGGCCTCTTCGTTAATTAGCAAGCATGAAAGGCAGTGGGAGATGCTAAGCCCGCCCAAATGTGCAGGGTTCTCCCTGTCTGTCTATTTTTATACACTGGTTTTCATCTTAAGCTTAATATAATCACAGAATAACATTTTTGAAAACAGAAATTTCTTTTTAAAAAGTGCTCATAATCACACTAGGCTAACATATGGACACATCTTCCTCTCAACCTCTGCCATCCACTGCCGTGGCCACTGACCACAGGTGCTGTTCCAGTTTATATTAATCAAGGCCGGGCACGTGGCTCATGCCTGTAATCCCAGCACTTTGGGAGGCCCAGACAGGAGGGTCACTTGAGCCTAGGAGTTTGAGACCAGCCTGGGCAACACAGCAAGACTCTGTCTCTAAAAAATAAAATAAAATAAATGAACTGGGCCTGGTAGCGCACGCCTGCAATCCCAGCTACTCGAGAGGCTGAGGTGGGAGGATCACTCGAGCCCGGGAGGTCGAGGCTGCAGTGAGCTGTGATTGTGCTGCCGCCACTGTACGCCGGCCTGAGCCATAGAGTGAGGCTCTGTCTCTAAAAACGAAATTTAAAAACATTTTTAAATTAAAAACAATTTTATTAATCCGTATTATGCAAAATTAAAAATTCGGTTGCTCGGTTGCACTTGCACCATTTCAAGGGTTCAAGAGCTGCATGAAGCCAGCGGTTGCTGTGCAGGATGGCGCAGACCTGGGTTCTGTCTGTCCTGGCAGAAGCTCTGCTGGGCAGCCCTGCTGTGACAGCCTCATCCACACCTTAGGCATCTTCACGGAGTTTAACTGCAATGTGCAGAATCATAACCTGTTTCTTGCTTTGTGTCTGATTCACTGTAAATTGCTACTCTGCAACACAGCATGGACTATTTGACAGTCCTTGTCAATCCCACATCTTCTATCTGGCAGCACTGAGCTTCTGAATCTTTTATGGGTCACAGACCTTTTGGGAAGTCAGATGGTGCCCCCTCCTCATATGAAAAAAGTGGGGTAAGATTTCAGGGGCTTGTGAGCCCAGGTTTGGAAACTCCCTGATCCAATAGAGGGACCTTAGAGAGACCTTAGTCGATCCACCTCCTCTGCTGTTGGATTCTTATGATCTGCCCCTTTTTCTCCACTGTAAGGAATACCACAATGAACATCTTCATGCAGATGCTTTTGTCTTTCTACTTTTTTTTTTTTCTTTTGAGACAAGGTCCAGCTCTGCCACCCAGGCTGGAGTGCAGGGGCGCCATCTCGGCTTACTGCAACCTCTGCCTCCCAAGTTCAAGCAATTCTCTTGCTTCAGCTTCCCAAGTAGCTGGGATTACAGGCACATGCCACCACGCTGAACTAATTTTTGTATTTTTAGTTGAGACGGGGTTTCACTATGTTGGCCACGCTGGCCTTGAACTCCCAACCTCAAGTGATCTGCCCGCCTTAGCCTCCCAAAGTGCTGGAATTACAGGCTTGAGCTACATGCTGGCCACTTTGGCCTTTCTATCTGTAATTTGGATTCTTTCTTAGGACGAGGTCCAGAAGAGACATTTTCACTTAGGGAGCAGAATCTGGTATTTATTTTGTTTTGTTTTGACAAGGTCTCACTCTGTCACCCAGGCTTGAGTGCACTGGTGCGATCACGGCTCACTGCAGCCTCCACCTCCCAGGCTCAAGCAGTCCTCCTGCTTCAGCCTCCGGAGTAGCTGGGACTAAAGGTGTGCACCACCACACCCAGCTAATTTTTTTTCTTTTTTGGTAGAGACGGGGTCTCTCTATGTTTCCCAGGCTTGTTTCAGTTCTTTATCCAGGTCATCAATGCACATCCCCAGGGCAGGGCCAGTGGACACGGTGCCGGCCCCACAGTGCCCCGTTTTTCCACACCCTCGCCCAACTAGCCTTTTAGGCTGGAAGGTACCTTCCAGCACAGAAACCAAGGGCAGGATGACCAGTCGTGCCTGGTGGTCACCCTCCCCAGCACACCCCAGAGCCTTGCTTTCTGACACTGAGGAGGGTACAGGACCAAGACAGCCCAGGACTCACCCCCGGCTCGGGGAAGCTCAGGGTCTTGGGGTCTCAGCACAGGGAGGCAGGACTTCGCACTGGCGACAGCAGCTCTCCTTGTCAGCCCATCCCCCAAGTCAGCCTTGAATACTCACTTGGTCAAGGATTTCCAGGCCGTCGCTGCACTGGGGGCTAGGGGTTCCAAAGGAGACCCCTGGGTTTGGTAGGTGGGCTCACCCTCCAGGCCTCACCTGGCCATACTCTACAGGTAGCACACGAATATGGGCAGCCCAGGGGACGCTTTTCTAACCCCTCCGCTCTTCTGTGAACTACTTGCCAAATAACCACGTACCTGGGGGACCCTCGGCCCCGCGGTGGGCGGGGGCGTTGTCTATCCTGGCCAATCCCAGCCAGACACGCAGCCTGCACGTGCAGTTCTTCAGATCTACCACTAGAGGGGACCCTCGAGCCGGCCTACCTGCTCTGCCCTCCGGGGGACTCAACCTCACAGTTAATTATTAATAGACGTCCCACCCCTCAGAGTGGCGAGGGGTGCACCCGAGTCCTCACCAACACCCCTGCGGAGTGGCCAGTCCTCTGGGGGCCTCGGCCCTGACGCCCCTCCCCACCCCAGAGCACCAGGCGCGCGCTCGCTCTCACTCGCGTGCTCTCTCTCTCTCTGTGTGTGTCTCTCTCTCTCTCTCTCTCTCTCTCTCCCCTCTCCTCTCTCTCTCTCCCTCTCTCCTCTCTCTCTCTCTCTCTCAGCCCCTTCACAGCAGGGGTTCTCAACGCTGCCTACACTTCAGAAACCCCCAGGAAGTTCAAAACATTCCCATACCTGGGCTCCCACTCCAGTGATCCTGGTTTAATTGGTCTGGGTGCAGCCTGGGCATCAGGATTTGTAAAGCTGCCCAGGGCATTCTCACGGGCAACTGGGCTGGGGACGCCTTCTCTACAGCCTCTAGGACAATTAACCACCTTAGCCAAGATCTCCAGTCCCATCACACGAAGGCCTGGGGGATGGGGAGGGAGCAAGAAGCGCCACCTCTGCTTCCTGGGTCTACCACGCGGTGGAGGCCAGAAGCACATAGGAGCAAGGGAAGACCAGGGAAATGCAGATTCCAGGGCTCACCCAGCCCCTTTCAGAATCCTTGTCTGCTTTTGTTTTCTTTTTTTTTCCAGACAGGGTATCTCTCTGTCACCCAGGTTAGAGTGCAGTGGCGTGATCACAGCTCACTCCAGCCTCCACCTCCCAGGCTCCAGCCATCCTCCTGCCTCAGCCTCCTGAGTAGCTGGGACCATAGGCATGTACCACCATGCCCAGCTAATTTTTACGTATTTTGTACAGAGACGAGGCTTTGCCATTTTCCCCAGGCTGGTCTTGAACTCCTAGGCTCAAGCGATCCACCCACCTTGGCCTCCCAAAGTGCTGGGATTACAGGCATGAGTCACAGCGCCCGGCCTCCGTATCTACTTTTTTAAAATAAAAAGAAAGCTCCCAGCAGTCTGTCTTGGAGACAGGCTGTTTGCACAGCCTGGCCCGAAGCACACACTTCCGGAGGAGTGAGGAGAGTCCCATCCACATCCACCTCATCCCAGCACAAAGCTGCACCTGGCCACATTCAGCGAGCCCTGCCTGGCCCGGGCTGACACAGGCCTGAGGACTGAGCCGCACCAAGCCTGCAGCCACGTGGCCAAGAGGCATTTTCTGAGCCTTCATCAGGAGCAGGACCAGGCTGCGGTAAGCACCCCCAGTCACGGTCTCTGGGTGGGGATGAGTCCCAGGCCAGGCTCGCTGACCCCATGCCCCAGGCTGGTACTCAACCCTCACGCCAACTCTGCCCTACAAGGGGATTCTTTTTTTTTTTTTTTGAGATGGAGTCTCGCTCTGTCGCCCAGGCTGGAGTGCAGTGGCCGGATCTCAGCTCACTGCAAGCTCCGCCTCCCGGGTTCACGCCATTCTTCTGCCTCAGCCTCCCGAGTAGCTGGGACTACAGGTGCCCACCACCTCGCCCAGCGATTTTTTTGGTATTTTTTAGTAGAGACGGGGTTTCACCGTGTTAGCCAGGATGGTCTCGATCTCCTGACCTTGTGATCCACCAGTCTCGGCCTCCCAAAGTGCTGGGATTACAGGCTTGAGCCACCGCACTCGGCCTACACGGGGGTTCTTGGCCCCATTTCACACCCGTGAGGAATCTGTGTTTTGGACATGGGAGGTAACGGCCACAAGATCACACACAACTCGGGGTGATGCCAGGACTGGAAACAGATCTGTCGGGCCCCAAAATTTGCTCCTTCACCACCATCTGCCTCCCAGCAGTTGGGGACGGACAGGCGGACGGCGTATCTCAGTGGGGGCTCGAGTGTCATAGCAGAGAAGGGGGCCATGGGGAGTGCCCTCCTCAGCCCAGGGTTGGGGGGAATAGAGAAGCCTCCACCAAAAGCTGACATGAAGGTGCCCCGCCCCAGGAGCTGAGTCTCAAACATACAAGCTGGCCGGTTAGGAGAGTGGGAGGAAGAAACCCAGGCCGAGGGGATCCCTGGCCAAAGGCATAAGGCAGAGAGAGCCCCACGAGATCTAGAGGCAGAGAGGATGACGAACTTGGAGGTGTGCACAGTGCGGGGGCAGGGAGGGAGGTGGCATCGCTCAGCAGGGCCAGATGGTGGTGGGCCTTCGACCCCGAGTGAAGGAGATGACGCTTCATCCTGAAAATGATGGGAGGCCCCCGGCGGGTCCCAGGCAGAGGGGCAGCTTGGCTTCCAGAGTGAGTGCACAGCACCCCTGTCCGCTGCTCACTGATGTCAATACACCCCTACCCTCAGTTGTGACAAAAAAAGTGTCTCCTGGCATTGTCACACACCCCCTGGGGACAGACTCGGCCCTGGGTGAGAATCACTATTCTAGAAGAACCTGGAGGCACCTGGGCATCAGCGTTGTATAAAGGCTCCCCTCAGGAGCACCCCACATGCAGCCAGGTTGGAGAACCAGCAAGGCGGAGGCAGGGAAAGGGGAACAGGGGCGCATTTACAATACCCCCAGAAAGTGAATATTACCAGCCTCATCTTACAAACAGGGAAACCGAGCCTCCAAGAACAGAAAGAATTTCCCAGGTTCACACTTACCAGGGGTGCCAGGACTCAACCAGCACTCAACTCCCTAACTCCTAAACTTGAGCTCCCTACAAGATGGGGCTGCTGGACAGAGAGCTGACTGGCCAGGTTCTGGTTGTGGTTCTGCCACGGAGTCCTCAGCCCCAAGACCATGGGCCAACCCCACCACCTCTCTGGGACACAGCTGGGACCTTCCCCTCGCCTGGGCCCTGGGGATGCGGGGACATGGGGACGCCCGCAGGTTCTGCTGCACTGTCGGCCTGGCACCACCAGGGGGAGCTCCGACTGAGTCCGGCCAGCAGGCCCCAGGCCAGGACCAGCGTTCGGTCCCCATCCCCCACCACCCCCTCGGGTTCCCTGGCCCCTGACGCCACCCAGCTCAGCAAGCCTCCTGGGACCTGGAGTCCTCGGTCACGGCTCACGGCTTCCTTTTATCTGCACTCTCAAATAATTGAGATGAATGTTATCAGTTCACCCTGGGGCTCTAATGGACTGCATCTTATTGGAGGGATAAAATCAGGGAAGAACCTGTCCCACAGTCACCCCTGCTGAGGCCAGCAAAGCCTGTGTCCCTACGTCATGCCCTGCCACTCCCTGGCTTAATCAGCCTGGGGTGACCTTTTATGCTGCAGCCCTGGGGCAGACCCAGCTGGGTTCACATCCCAGCTTGGCCCGGGCACTGACTGGGTGATGCCTGGCAAGTTGCTGACATTCTCTGAGCTTCCCTTTCCCCTTCGATAGCAGGGGATAATATGAGGGCCCACCTCACAGGGCGTGGGGCTGTGGAAAGCATACACGTGTACCATCCACAGCCCGTGGTGTCCAGCGCCCAGGCGAGGCCTGGACACCCACGTCCAGCATGCGCCCAGCTCACACCACGAGCTCAACAGTTAATGACCTGCTTGCTGACTGATGTCAGTTCTTACTGTTGTCTGTGGTCACCATCATTATTTGCCTAGAAATCTAATGAGCATAAGGACCACGGCCAGGGCATAGGAAGGGGCTGTGGAAGTCGGATGCACGGCCCCTGTGCTGGCTCTGGGGCTTCGGGCCTATGCGACCACACTGGCACTCACCCCAAGGCCATGAGGACCCTCATGGCACCATGCAACCCTCCCCACTCAGGAAAGTCTCTTTGGGTTCCAAGGCCCAGGGAACCCCCCACAGGGCATGGGTCCAACTCTAGCTCCTGCAAGCGTGGCCACCAAGGAGTCCAGGTACTCCGGCTGGACTCCCTGGGGTGCAGAGCGGCTGCCGAGTCAGGTGAATATGGTCAACACTGCCCCGGGACTACGTTCCATACTCCACAGCTATGAGAAAGAGGGAGGCTAACACCTCCGGGGACCACAGGGGGCCAGGTCACGTGCCTGGTGGGCTGCAGGGCAGAGCGGGGAGCTGGGGACCAAGCGGAGCAGCACATCTGGGCTTAGGCCAGCCCTGCGCCTCGCAAGCAATTGCTTGAGGACTGGCAATCTCCTGCCCCTCCGGCGATGGGAACAGAAGGGACAAGGACTCCTGGGGGCTTGGCCTTGGTCAGGGACCTGTCAGACCCGGCAGGGCCTGTTTAGTCCTAGTAAGGCTCAAGGAGAGAGAAGAATGTGGATGCCCCGGCGCACCCTTCACAGTCCTCTCGGTGGAGTGGAAAGTGGGGACTCCCTGCTGAAGCCTTCACCTCGGGGAGGGGCTCCTGCCACAGCCACAGTCACAGGCAGGTCGGGCAGATGCCTCCAGCGCTCACCTAGCATCACAGGTGATGCAGGTGACTGCTTCCTGCCCAGGTCAGGCCTTGGGGGCCTCCCGAGAGCCCACACCCAGAACCAGGAACTCACCTGCTGTCGCTTTCCAGAAACACGGAGCTGCGGCTCTCGGCCAGTGCCGCGCTGATGGGCGAGAGGCAGAAGGGCGAGGAGAAGGCATCTGAGTCTGAGTCGAAGGAGCTGTCTCTGCTCACGCCCTCAGCTGACAGTTCCAAGGAGCCATCCTCCTCCCCGGCCTCGGGCCGCAGCTCCCGCCCCTCCTCGGTGACATCCTGCGGACTGACTGTTGACAAGATCCCAGAGGGGCTGCGCGCAGGCTGCGAGGCTGGCTGGGCACCATCCACCCCCAAGCCCTGAGCCAGCTTCTCCTCGTCCTCCGGCGCAGGGCTGGGGAGCACGCCGTCCGGAATGCTCTGGGTCACCACCAGGATGTCCTCATCTTTTGGGGTCAGGGTGGGCCGCAGCTCCGTGGGGGAGGGCTGGTGGGAGGCTCCTGAGCTCCGGGTGCGCCGGCCACGAGGGCGGGGTGCCTTGCGAACGGGGGAGCTCTCGGGCGTGATGTAGCGTAGGGCCTCCTCGTCCTGCCTCTGGATGCGAGAGTTGGGGACCCACGCCAGGATAAGGGTGGCTCCCAGCATCTCATCCTTCTCCATGTACAAGCACAGGTAACCTGTGAGGAGCCAGGGGGATGGTGTGTTAGAGGCCAGGAGGCTGTGGATGAGGCCCTTGTGGCACCTTTGGCGAGCTGCTTGGAGAGGCCACCACTCTTTAGTGAAGTGCCAGTCCGGCCTCAGATACAGCCTGGCCCTGAGCAAAAACACCAGGGGAAACTGGGGAGCTTGAAATGGATTCCAGCTACGCGTGTTTTCTAAGAACACACGTCCAGCAGATCCAGGGGGCACTGGTCCCCGAGCACCAGCTTGCCATGCACCTTTCTTTTTGGTTTTTGGGTTTGTTTTTTTCCTTTGAGACAGGGTCTCACTCTGTGCTTCAAGCTGGAGTGCAGTGGCACAATCTCAGCTCACTGCAACCTCCACCTCCCAGGCTCGAGCAATCCTCCCACCTCAGCCTCCCGAATAGCTGGGACTACAGGTGCACACCACCACACCCAGCTAATTTTCTTTTTTTTTTTTTTTTTTTTAGAAATAAGGTTTCACTATGTTGCCCAAGCTAGTCTCAAACTCCTGAGCTCAAGTGAACCACCCACCTCAGCCTCCCAACGTGCTGGGATCGCAGGCGATGAGCCACCAGTTCAGGCTTGCCATGCACTTTTCCAAGTACCAGGGGCTCTCCCTGTGTTCAGAGCCCTGACCCTGGCCCCAGGGCTCACCTGCCTAAGGCCTCCCTGTCTGTGTGAGCCCAGCAGCCCAGGTGCCCAGCTTCATGGCTTTACAGCACTGTTAGGAGGGATGGAGGCTGGAGACTTCATTCTATTGCACAAAAAGAATTAATCCAAGCTGGGTGGTATTTGGACCTTTTCCAACCATGAGTGGCACTCGTGGCATTTTTAAAATGCAGGTTGTTGGAGGAAGGGGCCACCTTTAGAGGTGAGCATTGGCGTCACAGACGGGGTTGCTGGGGACATGGAGAGGAGCAATTTCTCCTGGGCCAGAGCAAGTGGGTGAGTGCTCAGTTCTGGCAGAAGGTGGCATTTCCTAACACACCATCAAGCAGCTTTGGGATATCCCGATTCCTGGGCCTCCACCACCCAGTCTCCAGGTCTCCACAACTCAGACCCCTAGAATCTCCTAAGCACTGCTCCTGTTGCCAAGAGAAGCTGGGAAACGTGGGGAATGTCAGCCAGCTGTGCATTAGGGTAACATGAGCCTGAGGCTGAGAAGTGTTTCCACATCCTAGAAGCACGCAGCTTTGAGATCAGCAAGCGGGTCCGAGACAGCTGCTGCCCGGTCTCTCTCTCTCTAGAAGACCTCAGGCCAGGCGACCTCCGGGTCAAGGGGCCGCATCGCCCAGAACCTGCACCCCTTTCTAGGGCACTCCAGAGAAGCCCCTGCCCACACAGCCGCAGCCAACCAGCCAGTGGCTTTAAAGATACACTTATCAAGGCAGGGGAACAGAACACTCACTTTAAATGTTTCATTGGCGTGATTTAAACTTTCATCTTGTTTAAAAATGTATTCAGTATTCGACTGAAACATAATTTGTATAAAGTGCCCAGATCTCACTGTAATGTATAACTTTGTTTTTAAATAGAGATGAAGTCTAACTCTGTTGCCCAGGCTGGTCTCGAACTCCTGGGTTCAAGCAATCCTCCCACCTCAGCCTCCCAAAGTGCTGGGATTATAGGTGTGAACCACCGTGGCCAGACAATAACTTTACTATTTTGCCATCTGTCTGGGGCTTCTGTCTGTACTCTTGCCCAGGCCAAGCGAATGTTAGGGTGGGCGAGTGCAGGCCACAGCTAGGCTGCAAGGCCCTGAAATATCTTTTTAGCAGCCAGGGAAGGGGACAGCAACAGGAAGAAATGAGAAGAAAGAGTCCAGAGACTGCCCTGCAGCCCCACCTCCACCGCACACTGGCACTGTGCAGCCAAGAGTCCCTCAGCCTCTCTGAACACCAGCGTCCTTACCCACCTAAAAGGCCTGCTGGGGCCCTGGCCACGCCCATGAGGTGGTTGTGCAAATTAAATAAAGCAACAGATGAAAAAAGCAATGCATTTATTTGTCACAAGTCATTCACACAAATGACAAGGGGGCAGGCAGGCCTCAGGGATCACTAACCCATCTTTTTGTCCCTCCCTCTGGAAGCAGCAGGGCTGAGGGACTCACCCAGCCTGCCATGAGCCAGACTTAACACCCCCAGACCCTCCTTCTGGGAGGACAGCTGCAGTTAGTTACATGTTCTGGAAAAGGAACCAAACGCACTTGTCTCTCTTACGTGCTGTGGCCCAGGGCCTTGAGAGCCCTCACTCAGAAAATAACCTGGGCTCTGTGACCCTGGAGCCTCGCCTGCCCTGGCTCACCTGGGTGGTGCTCCCCCAGCCCCTGCAGCCCCTCCGGCGGGTGCACGCAGACATTGTTCTTGGAGTAGATAATCTCTCCATCCAGGACACAGGGGGACCCGCTGCCGCTGCCAGCAGGGGTGAGGGTCAGGAGGTCCGAGGCTTTGGAGGAGGCCCTGCGAAGGAGGCGGCCCAGAGACATTGCCGGGCAAGTGTTTCCATCCTCCGCACGCGTCAGCCCAGGCAGGGCTCGTCAAGACCTGCCTGGGGGAGGAAGAGAGAGGAGATGGTCAAGGTCGTGGACTTGCGTCCTGTCTCACAGCAGTACGTGTTGCCTCGGCACCCAGTGGGTACTGGTTAACCACAGGGGTGCACCCTGCTGGTGCCCAGCTCTATACGGGGTAGGCCACATTCTCCACCTGGGCCAGGCCACCCTGTCCATCGCAGGAGGCTGAGCAGCGTCCCTCGGCTCTGGATGCCACTAGCACCTCCCTTCCCAGTACGACAACCAGAACATCTCCAGGCTTTGCCAAATGTGCCTTGGAGGACAGAATCCCTCCCACGGAGAACCACTAAGCTACAGGAACCCCGTTCCCACCTCAGCAACTTCACAAAAACCTCCAGGCATTCTCTTTTCCCAGTTTCCCACCTGCGTCAGCACAAGTGAGCCCTTCCAATTCATTAAAAAGAAATAGGCTGGGAGCGGTGGCTCAAGCCTGTAATCCCAGCACTTTGGGAGGCCAAGACGGGCGGATCACGAGGTCAGGAGATCGAGACCATCCTGGCTAACATGGTGAAACCCCGTCTCTACTAAAAAATACAAAAAACTAGCCAGGCGAGCTGGCAGGCAGCTGTAGTCCCAGCTACTCGGGAGGCTGAGGCAGGAGAATGGCATAAACCCAGGAGGCGGAGCTTGCAGTGAGCTGAGATCCGGCCACTGCACTCCAGCCTGGGCCACAAAGCGAGACTCCGTCTCAAAAAAAAAAAAAAAAAAAGAAAAGAAATAAACAGGCCAGGTGCACTGGCTCACGCCTGTAATCCCAGCACTTTGGGAGGCTGAGGCAGGCAGATTACTTGAGGTAAGGGGTTCGAGACCAGCCTGGCCAACATGGCGAAACACCACGTCTACCAAAAATACAAAAATTAGCCAGGTGCAGTGGCGGGTGCCTGTAGTCCCAGCTACTTGGAAGGCTGAGGCAGGAGAATCGCTTGAACCCAAGAGGCGGAGGTTGCAGTGAGCTGAGATCGCATCACTGCACTCCAGCCTGGGCCATAGAGCGAGACTCTGTCTCAAAAAAAAAGAAAGAAGGAAAATTTATAAACAAAAGGATTACTATCCAGAATATATAAAGAACTCCTATAAATTCATGATGAAAAGGAGCAACATCTCAACAGAAAAAAATTGGTGCTCCATACAAGAGGAAAACCAAAGAACTGATAAATATGTAAAGAGATTCTCAGTTTCAAACAAAAATTCAACACCCAACAAACTGGTAAAAAGCAATTTTATGTCTAAAAATACTGAGGATGAGGGAAAGGGGAGCTGTCACCAGTCCTGTCTCCTCCAAGGCGGGAGCAACATGGCAGGATCTGGCACCACTGAGAAGGCCCAAAGCCCCCTGAAATTCCTCTATTAGGAAATACCTAAGGGTGGTTCCTCAAACTGCAATTTGCAGCCCTATTGTAGATCCTGAAATCAATTTAGTGGGTCAACACCAGCATAAGAAGAAAAAAAGAAAAAAAAAAATAGAAAATGCCCTTGAACCCTGGCCATAGGTAGGCTCAGCACTGTGTCAGGGAACTTCTGCCCCATGAGGACACACCAGTGTGGGTAAGACAACCTGGGACGTATGAAATGTATATATAATGTGTGCTGTGACCTAAAACATTTGATGACTCTGCCTGGAGAAACCCAAGGAGACACCTACTCAAATGCTTTGCAGCCAGTTTCTACCAAGAAAAACGAAAACCACTGAACCTCTAGATAGCAGATAAGAACCAACTAGACATCGGTACACACATGGAGCTCACAAACACACACACCAAGCCATGCCAAGGAATGACCATGTCAGTGAAGAGGCAGGCACAGCCGGGCACAATGACTCATGCCTGTAATCTAAGTACTTTGGGAGGCCGAGGCAGGCGGATCGCCTGAGGTCAGGAGTTCGAGACCAGCCTGGTCAACATGGCAAAACCCCATCTTGACTAACAATACCAAAAAAATTAGCTGGGTGTGGTGGCACGAGCCTATAATCCCAGCTACTCGGGAGGCTGAGGCAGGAGAATTCCTTGAGCCTGGGAGGTGGAGGTGCAGTGAGCTGGGATTGAGTCACCACACTCCAGCCTGGGCGACAGAGCGAGACTCCATCTCAAAAAAAAAAAAAAAAAAGGCAAGCACAGAGTGACGCTGCATCCTGGTCACTGATGGGAGATGTCCAGGACTTTGACCACGGCTGGGCTGCCTGCGGGCCAGCTTCACAAAAGTCTGCAGAGTTTGGAGGTCTGGGAGAGGACAGCCACAGAGAGGCTTCACCTTCATCTCTTTGAAGGAAAAAAAGGCTTGAAGCCAACATGATAAGAATTAGCAACTGGGAGTGAATAAACCAAATGTGGTACAATGGAATATTATTTGGCCTTAAAAAGAAAGGAAATTCTGACTGGGTGCCTGTAATCCCAGCACTTTGGGAGGCGGAGGTGGGCGGATCACCTGAGGTCAGAAGTTCGAGATCAACCTGGTCAACATAGCAAAAGCCCGCCTCTACTAAAAATACAAAAATTAGCCAGGTGTGGTGGCACACGCCTGTAGTCCCAGCTACATGGGAGGCTGAGGCAGGAGAATTGCTTAAACCCAGGAGGTGGAGGTTTCAGTGAGCCGAGATCACGCCACTGCACTCCAGCCTGGGTGACACAGCGAGACTCCATCTCAAAAAAAAAAAAAGAATTAGCAACTGGGAGTGAATAAACCAAAAGTGGTACAAGGGATGATTATTCTGCCTTGAAAAGAAAGTCTGACGCCTGCTACGGCATGGATGAACCCTGAAAACATTGCGCTAAGGTAAACAAACCAGTCACAAGAGACAAGTACTGCACGATTCTACTCGTGTGAGGTCCTTAGAGTAGTTAGGTTCATAGAGACAGGAAGTGGAACGGTGGGTGCGAGGGGGTGAGGTGGGGGGAATGGGGAGGTCATGTTTAAGGGGGACAGTGCTCCAGCTTGGGAGGATAAAAGCGTCCTGGAGATGGACAGTGGCAGCGGCTCTGTCCACTGACTACACTGAATGTACTCAATGCCACCGAACCTGATACTTAAAAATGGTTAAAGTGGTAAGTTTTACCTTGGATGTATTTTACCACAATAAAAAATTAAACATTATCAACTGGCGGAGGGTCTCCAGGTATATGATCTTGTTCTTTGAACTTTCTGCATTTTTTACATTTCTCCAAAGATCCAGAGCTGGTTGAGGGTGGTCCCTAAATCACCTCCTTTTCACCCCCAGCACTTGGTGAGGCTCTGGGACAGAGGGTGGGTGGGTAGGGGGGGTCCCCGCTGGCTCAGCAGAACTGGCTCCCGCCCTGGCAGGAGGCAGGGGGCAGATGTCAGTGGTGATAGCCACCGTCCCAGGACCAGGCGGTCAGCGCTGTCTGCCTCTCTGCTTCCCCTCCTCTGACCCCCTCCGTGCTTCAGCCTCCCGCAACCCTGTTTGTGTATTTCCAGTTGTCTCCATGGCTGCTGACTTCTCAAGCACAATATTCCAAAGACGTTCCAGCCAGCCCAGGAGCGGCCTTCCCATTCCCGTGTCTTTCCTCTGACAGATCCATCACTCCCGTCTCCCCATCTCACAGATCCCAATGTCAACATCACTTCTGAAAATCACCAGTTCTGGGGGTGGGGACCCACCTCAGATTCTCACCTCCTCAGCCTTGAGCCACGGACGCCCTCTGCCTGATCTCGACCATCTCCAGGGCCCTCATCCACTCAGCTCTCCCTAGCCCACCCCTTCTTAGGCCCCCTCAACATGTCTAATGAAGGCAGCAGAAGTCGACCCCTCGGTGCAGGGGTCAGCAAACTTGTTCTGCAAAAGGCCAGAGAGTAAATGCTTTGGACTCTCTGGGCCAGAGAGTCTCTGTGGTGACCACTCAACTCGGCCTTTGGAGTACAGGAGCAGCCACAGACAGTAAATGATGGGCATGACTGTGACAGTGAAGCTTTACTGATAGACACCCAAGCTTAAATTCTAGATCATTTTTCACATGTCCCAAAAACAATTCTTTCCATTTTTTCAACCCCCTTAAAAAACGTAAAAACCAGCCGGGTGCAGTGGCTCATGCCTGTAATCTTGGCACTTTGGGAGGCCTAGGTGGGCGGATCACTTGAGGTCAGGAGTTTGACATCAGCCTGACCAACATGGAGAAACCCTGTCTCTACTAAAAATACAAAATTAGTCAAGCATGGTGGCACATGCCTGTAATCCCAGCCACTCAGGAGGCTGAGGCGGGAGAATCACTTGAATCCGGGGGGCGGAGGTTGTGGTGAGCCGAGATCATACCACTGCCCACCAGCCTGGGTGACAGCGCAAGATGCCATCTCAAAAAAAAAAAAAAAAAAAGTAAAAATCATCCTTAGCTCATAAGCTGCACAAAACAGGTGGAAGGCTGGCTTCGGCCTGTGGGTTGCAGATGGCAGTGCCCTGGCATAGACCATCTGAGCAAATCCGGGGGACTCTTCTCCACCTATCCAAACCAGCTCCCGGCCAACCTCTCCAGGAAGCCTTCTGGCCACTCCTGGCCTAAACACTTCATCCTACACAGTGACATATGACAACTAAGTGATGAAACTTTAAAAAAAAATCACACTGCAAACTACAAATCAAAAACCGTATTGTCCTTCCCAATAATCATGTGGAAAAGCTGTGTTCTTTCTAATGTTGTCTAGAATATTTTTAGAATTCAAGAATTCTTCAAGAATTGCAAGGTCAGTTAATCAGCGCTGCAAGAAAATTGTTCCCTGTCCTCTAGACCAGCCATGTCCAACAGAAACACTGCAGAAGCCACAGATACAATCTTAAATTTTCTCGTAGCCATAGGTTTTTAAGCAAAAAAAAAAAAAAAAGTGAAATTAATTTTAATAATTTTTAGCATAATACATCTAAAATATTATTATTTCAGCATGTAGTCCATATGAAAAGAATATTATTATTATTATTATTTTTTGAGATGGAGTCTCGCTTTGTCACCCAGGCTGGAGTGCAGTGGCGCGATCTCAGCTCACTGCAAGCTCCGCCTCCTGGGTTCACGCCATTCTCCTGCTTCAGCCTCCCGAGTAGCTGGGACTACAGGTGCCCGCCACCACGCCTAGCTAATTTTTTTGTATTTTTAGTAGAGAGGGGGTTTCACCGTGTTAGCCAGGATGGTCTCGATCTCCTGACCTGATGAGCCGCCCTTCGGCCTCCCAAAGTGCTAGGATTATAGGCGTGAGCCACCACGTCTGGCCTGAAAAAATTATTAATGAAATCTTTTACATTCTTTTTTTTTTTTAGAGACAGGCTGTCACCCAGGCTAGAGTGCAGTGGTGCGATCACAGCTCACTATATTCTCAAACTCTTGGGTTCAAGGAATCCTCCTGCCCAGTCCCCCAAGTAGCTTCGACTAAAGGCACATGCCACCATGTCCCAATAATTTTTTTATTTTTTGTAGAAATGAGGTTTCACTTCTTTGCCCAGGCTGGTCTTGAACTTCTGGCCTCAAGTGATCCTCCTGCCTCAGCCTTCCTAAGTGTTAGGATTACAAGCGTGAGCCACTGCGCCCGGCCTATTTTATGTCCTTAAAGTCTTCAAAGTCTGCTGGGCATTTTTGCACTTAAGCACATCAAAGTTTTGCCCAGCCACATTTTGGGTACTCCACAGCCTGAGTGGTGTCCACAGCGGACGAGGCCGCAGCGGGGCTGGAGCCCACCTCCTTCTGTGTTTCAAACGGCGCTACTCAGTATGACCGCCCCAGTCGCCAGAGCTGGCTGCACATAGCTCTCAGCTGCTTCCCCAAATCAAAATCCTCTTTAAGTGAAAATGTTTTGCCAGCACTGAGGATAATCAAAAAAGTGTGCTAGAAGTTTTAAAGGAGATTCCAAATTGTAAAGTGTATTTGCTTTTTTGCAAGAGGCTATTTCATCAAAATCCAACCTAGTTCCCAACCTCTGGTCACCATCAAACTAGAAGTGGAGAATCCTTGACGCATTTTTTTCAACATTCTTTTAGTTATGAAACACACTCAGAAGTAAAAGGAAGAATACGTGTCCCTTAAATCACATAATCCTAAGACATCTGTGTATTCTCTGCTATATTTTGTGCCCTATAATGAATGAATTAATTAAAAACCCACTCCTTGGAATTATATCATGTCTTGCTTTCAATTGGATCATAATTATATTTTCCCAGGTGAAATATACTTATAACAAATTTTAGGGTTGAAGTACATCTCCTAAAATTCCTGTGTTGAAGTCTTTTTTTTTTTTTTTTTTTTTGAGATGGAGTCTCACTGTGTCACCCAGGCTGGAGTGCAGTGGCACAATCTTGGCCCTCTCCTGTGTTGAAGTCTTAAACCCCACTACCCAAGAATGAAGCTGTTTTTGAAGACAGCGTCTTTTTTTTTTTTTTTTTTTTGAGACGGGGTCTCGCTCTGTCGCCCAGGCTGGAGTGCAGCGACCGGATCTCAGCTCACTGCAAGCTCCGCCTCCCAGGTTCACACCATTCTCCTGCCTCAGCCTCCCGAGTAGCTGGGACTACAGGCGCCTGCCACCTCGCTCGGCTAGTTTTTTGTATTTTTTAGTAGAGACGGGGTTTCACCGTGTTAGCCAGGATGGTCTCGATCTCCTGACCTCGTGATCCACCCGTCTCGGCCTCCCAAAGTGCTGGGATTACAGGCTTGAGCCACCGCGCCCGGCCTGAAGACAGCGTCTTTATAAAGGTAATCAAGTTACACTGAGTTCAATATGACTGGTGTCTGTATAAAAAGAGGAAGTTGGCGGCAGGTGCCTGTACACAAGGAGAGCGCCGTGTGAATACAATGAGCCACCTGCCAGCAAGGAGCAGGCCTGGAGCAGCCCCTCCCTCACAGCCTCCGAAGGAAGCAACTCTGCCCACACCTTGGTCTTGGACTTCTTGCCTCCAGAGCCGTCAGAGAGAAGATTTCTATTGCTCAAGCCACCTGGACCCTGGTACTTTGTTAGGGCAGCCCTAGCAAACAAATATACCACATTATTAACACATTTAAAAAGCATAAGACCAGGTGTGGTGCCTCACGCCTGTAATCCCAGCACTTTGGGAGGCCGAGGCGGGTGGATCACCTGAGGTTGGGAGTTCGACACCAGCCTGACCAACATGGAGAAACCCCATGTGTACTAAAAACACAAAATTAGCCAGGCGTGGTGGCGCACGTCTGTAATCCCAGCTACTTGGGAGGCTGAGGCGGATCACTTGGGCCCAGGACGTCAAGGCTGCATTGAGCCGTGATTGCACCACCGCACCCCACCCTGGGTGACAGATTATCCTTTATTTAATAGACATCAGTGTTCAGCTGTGAATTATCTGTTGGTGTGTTTTGCCAATTTTTCTGCTGGGGTGGTGAATTCTTATTATTTTTAATGCAGAGATTAAGCTGAGATGGAATTTTCATTGATATGTAAGAACTCTTTATAGAGCAAAGATCATTATCCCTTGCTATATTTGCTACATGTGTTTCTCCTAATTTGTTGTTTGCCTTTTATTTATATTATCTATTTTGACATATGGAGGTTTTAAATTTTTATGTAAATTGATGGTAACTTTTTCTTAGTGACTTCCTTTATTACTTTTATACTTAAGGTAATCCTTTCCAAGCTAAAGATCCTTAAACATTGGTCTGTATTTTCTTCTATGTTCAATGAACTACTTTTAATGTTTCAGAAGCCGAATTCAAAGCATACATTTACCTGAAAGGGACTCAAATGTTAACTAAAGTATCGAGCAGTTCATTGAATGTTTATGTTGTTTTTATTGCTAGGTCCTGTTTTTATTGTTTACTCAGTTATCTGACAAAAACCACTGAAATCTATGATAAATTAATAAAGCTGGGACTTATTTATTTATTTATTTAGAGACACAGTTTCGTTCTTGTTACCCAGGATAGTGGAGTACAGTGGTGCTATCTTGGCTTACTGCAACCTCCGCCTCCCAGGTTCAAGCAATTCTCCTGCCTCAGCCTCCCGAGTAGCTGGGATTATAGGTGCCCATCACCACGCCCAGCTAATTTTTGTATTTTTTTAGTAGACACTGGGTTTCACCATGTTGGCCAGGCTGGTCTTGAACTCCTGACCTCAGGTGATCCACCTGCCTCAGCCGCCCAAGTGCTGGGATCACAGGCATGAGCCACCACATCCGGCCCTGTTTTTATTTTTTGTGAGGCAGAGTCTCACTCTGTCACTCAGGCTGGAGTGCAATGGCATAATCTTGGCTCACTGCAACCTCCACCTCCCAGGTTCAAGCGATTCTCCTGCCTCAGCCTCCCATGTAGCTAGGATTACAGGCACCCGCCATCACACCCAGCTAATTTTTGTATTTTCAGTAGAGACAGGGTTTTGCCATGTTGGTCAGGCTGGTCTCAAACTCCTGACCTCAGCTGATCTGCCCACCTCAGCCTCCCAAAGTGCTGGGATTACAGGCACCAGCCACCATGCCTGGCCGGGGACATTTATTATATAAAACTTTATGGACAATTTTAAGAGGTGCCTTGGCCATGACCCGGAGGCCTATGTGGTTTGGCCCACTTCATGGTCCACACCCTCTCAGCTGCCCCAACCCTGCACATGTGACAAACACGTGTGTGAGATCCGCGGTTCTCACACTATCCACACGCTCCGGTGAGGGTAACGGCTCATCACAGGCAAGGTTTAGCATGAAATGGACAGGTGGGGTCATTTTAACTTCCTCCCCCAGGCCACCCTCTCCACCCTGCTGAGAGCACCTGTAAGAAAATACATTTTCAGAAATTCAGCAGACGTCCCTTCCAAAGACCAAGCCCAGCAGCTCCCCTCCCCTTGATGAGCAGGTGGCCCTCCAGGGGAACTGCCAACAGGCTCCGGTGACAGCTGCTCGGAGGCTACCATGCGACAGTGCCTGGGCAGCCAAAGCCCTCCATGCCCTCCTTCCGCCCCGCAGTCCCAGCATGAAGCCACGGTTCCCCATGAGTCCAGAGTAAGCTTGTCAGAGACAGGCCCACAGCCACTGCGGCCATTTCTTCCCCGAATCTCAATCCTGCTTTGTGTGGCCACGGCTTGAAGAGATGCTCAGTGACACTCACACCCAGGGGTCGTTCCGGGGATTCCTCACCTTGGTGCAGGCCAGGAGTGAGAACCGCCGCTGGGCCCCCCACCCCAGCTCAGGGCATGGCTGGCGTGGCCCTGCTCCTCGGTGGCCCGCCTGGCCCCGCTGTGGGCTTCCGTCCCACCACCCCAGCCACAGTCACAGCCACAGTCACAGCGGGGTGTGTCAGGTCGACCTCATCTTCCACCTCCCAGGCCCAGCCGGTGCCTCCAGCCCTGGTGTGAATTTCCATTCGGGGTCCAAAATGCACCTTGGCAGCGCCCTCGTTCTGCAGCTCCACCAGCCAGAGAAGAGAAAGCTGAGTTTAACCCGACCCTGTCAGAGGCGGGGAGCAAAGAGCTCCAGGGGACAGGGCTCCCAGGCCCCTGCAGGACCAGACTGGAGGAACAAGCGCAGCAGCTAAGGACGCAGCCCTCGGCGAGTGCGGGCGGGGCCCCGTGCGGGCGGGGCCCAAATCCCTCGCCGGCCGCCCGCCGGCTAAGGAGAAGCGGCTTTTGGCTTTCCGCTACAAAGCACAGCTCGGGGCCAGAGGCCTCTGCCCGGCCCAACCCGCAGCCCTGGCCACAACCAGAGGCCCCACCTCAGGCCAGCCCGGCAGGGCTGCAGTGGGCGCGCTCCAGGGACCCCAGCCCCAAGGAGATCCCAAACTCATGCCTACTGCTCCCGCCCTGGAGGAGTCAGAGGCCGAGAAGCACGCACGTGTGGGCACCCACCACACACTACACACCATAGACACACACAACTACACACCACACACCATAGGCACACACACTACACACCATAGACACACACACCGTACCACACACCCTCTGTTTTACCAGCTTTGCCTCTATTCTCCGAGAGCCCCATTGTTGACCCGCCAGCCACTGCCTGGGCCCCACTCCTTCCCAGCTGTCTCCAGGATTAGGGAAGCCCCAGGTGGATCCAGGGCTGCAGGAGCCTCCCTACCCAGCCCCCACGCTGGTCTGTCCTGGGTCCATAGACACAAGTCAGCCACCTGTCACTGGGCGGTAGGAAGTGCAGGTGCTGTGAGCTGGAGAAGGGGGCACCTGGGCTCTGAGGGCTGAATGAGGGGCCTGGCAAATGCCCCTGGAGAGCCCTGGAGAGTCTTGCAGCAGCCTTGGTGCCTGGGCTTCAGGGCCTGCCTGCTGGGAGCACCCCTCTGCTGGGAGCACCCCCCTGCTGGGAGCACGCCCCTCTGCTGGGAGCACCCCCCTCTGCTGGGAGCCCCCCCCACCCCACCCTGTCCCAGGAGTACCTTCCCGCTAGAGTGCCAGGGAGACACTGCTGCCTAATGGCCAGGAGCTTGCCCAGGGCAGTGGCCTCTGGTCCACTTCTGTCCCTTGGTTGTGTCCCTAAGACCCAGGCCCTAGAGGCCTTAAGGACTCTCGATCCATGAGACAGGAAGCCCCACAGGGAAGCGGTGGTCTCCCGTCCCCATCTCATCACATACAGCACTCTGTACCTTCTGCTCATTTTTCTGCAAACCTAAAACTGCTCTAAACAATAAAGTCCGCCACGCAGAAACTGCACACGGATGTTTAGAGCAGCTTTACTCATAACTGCCGACACTCGAAAGCAACCAAGATGTTCTCTAATAGGTGAATAAATAAACAAACTGTGATACACCTAAATAATGGAGTATTATTCAATATTAAAAAGAAAGGGGCGGCCAGGCATCCTGGCTCACGCCGGTAATCCCAGCACTTTGGGAGGTCAAGGTGGGCGGATCACCTGAGGTCAGGAGTTCGAGACCATCCTGGTCAACATGGCAAAACCCCATCACTAATTAAAAAATACAAAAATTAGCCAGGCATGGTGGCGCACGCCTGTAATCCCAGCTACTCAGGAGGCTGAGGCATGAGAATCGCTTGAACCCAGGAGGTGGAGGCGGCAATGAGCCAAGATTATGCCACTGCACTCCAGCCTGGGTGACAGAGCAAGACTCTCTGCAAAACAAACCTCATCTTCTCGGGGAGGGGGGAATCTATTAGTTTAAAATAAAAAGAGGCTCGAGACCAGGAAGCTTGCATCCAAAGAGGCGTGGAGAAGGCGTGGACAAGGGTGGAGTTGTGTGGACCAACGCCGAGAACAGGCAGGCACTAGAGGCAGTCTGAACCGAGCAGAGTCAAAGAGAACATTTGGTTCCCGGACTGAGAACCCGGCTGCCAGCAGCCCAAGTTGTCTGGTGGGAGAGTTTCCTAATGTCCTTGAATCTGCAAGATGCAAGACTTTGAATGGCCCTTGTCCACAGCAGTGCGGAGTAGTTGATGCCCATGACCTTAGGGACCTGGAGTCCTGCGGGGTTGGAGGGCACCAAAGATAACCATTTGTCCTGGATGCCAGAAAGGCTGCCCCCGTATGGAACTCAGAGCAAGGGGTCATCCAGGTTTTCTTCTGCGGGCCTGGGGCTCTTCCTAGGGGCCAGATGCCTTCTCATGAGTACACGAACAGAGGCGGGGGCAGCCAGCAGAACTCCTAAGACACAAAATGAGTGAACACTGGAAAGGGAGCTGAGACAGGCCTGCAGCAAAGAACAGACACCAGGCTTTTCCAGTCTCTAGGAAGGACTCAGAGTTCATCAAAATCAAAATAGCAATGCAAGATGCTCAAAGCACCTTGTGGCAATTATTACAAATCCCCTCGCCAAATCCTGAGACAGGAAGATGGATAGAGAAGCTAAAGTGGCTGGGCGTGGTGGCTCATGTCTGTAATCTTAACAGTTTTGGGAGTCCAAGGCAGGCGGATCGCCTGAGTCTAGGAGTTCAAGATCAGTTTGGGCAACTGCTGAAACCCTGTCTCTACAAAAAAAGCAAAAATTAGCTAAGCATCGTGGCATGTGCCTATAGTCCCAGCTACTCAGAAGGCTGAGGCGGGAGAACTGCTTGAGCCCAGGAGTTCAAGATCAGCCTGGGTGACATGGAGAAACCTCATGTCTACAAAAAACACTTTAAAAATTAGCCAGGCTTGGTGGCCTGTGCCTATAGTCTCAGCTACTCAGGAGGTTGAGGTGGGAGGTCGAGGCCGCAATGAGCTGTGATTGCGCCACTGCACTGCAGCCTGGGTGACAGAGCAAGACTCTGTCCCCCACCCCCAAAAAAGAGGCCAAGTGCAGTGGCTCATGCCTGTAATACCAGCACTTTGGGAGGCAGGCGGATCTCTTGAAGTCAGGAGTTTGAGACCAGCCTGGCCAACATGGCAAAACCCCGTCTCTACTAGAAATACAAAAATTAGCTGGGGGTGGTGGCACATGCCAGTAATCCCAGCTACTTGGGAGGCTGAGGCAGGAGAATCTCTCGAACCTGGGAGGCAGAGGTTGCAGTGAGCTGAGATCGCACCACTGCACTCCAGCCCGGGTGACACAGCAAGACTCCATCTCAAAAAAAAAAAGAGAGAGAGAGAGAGAGAAGCAGCTAAGGGTAGATCCTTGACAATAAGAACCCCCATTCTCCTCAAATGTATCCACTTCACATTTGTGTTTTGGAATGGTGATGTCCTTGTCGATTTGTATTTTCAATTATAAGCTGCTGAGTGCATGACACCTCCGAGACGCTTCCTTTTATAATGTGCCTCCCAGAATGCCATCTTCGTTAAGGTTCCAAATGCCTTGTTTTTGTTGATGGAAAGGATAGCAATGCCAACTTGGCAGTTGGCACAAAGAATTCACAGATGGAGTGAAGCCAGGATCTACAACTTGCATCAGCTTGAGTGTACAAAAAAAAGAAAAAAGGAATAACCAGGCGCGGAAGCTCACGCCTATAATCCCAGCACTTCAGAAGGCCAGGGCAGGTGGATCACCTGAGGTCGGGAGTTCATGACCAGCCTGGCCAACATGGTGACATCCTATCTCTACTAGAAATACAAAAATCAGCCGAGCATGGTGGCACGTGCCTGTAATCCCTGTTGCTTGGGAGGCTGAGGCAGGAGAATTGCCTGAACCCAGGAGGTGGAGGTTGCAGTGAGCCGAGATGGCACCATTGCACTCCAGCCTGGGAGACACAGTGAGACTCTGTCTCAAAAAAAAAGAAAAAGAATGATTTTAGAAGGCAAAAAGTAAAAGCACCGATGCTGGTTCTGAACCATCGGATTGGGGCATGATGACCAGTTGATTTCTTTTCTTTTCTTTCTTTTTTTTTTTTTTTTGTGAGACAGAGTCTCACTCTGTTGCCCAAGCTGGAGTGCAGCGGCGTGATCTAAGCTCACTGCAATCTCCGCCTCCCAGGTTCAAGCAATTCTCCTGCCTCAGCCTCCAGAGTAGCTGGAATTACAGGCTCCACCACACCCAGCTAACTTTTGTATTTGTTTTTTAGTAGAGATGGGGTTTCACCACATGGGCCAGGATGGTTTCAATCTCCTGACCTCGTGATCCGTCCGCCTCAGCCTCCCAAAGTGCTGGGATTACACGCATGAGCCACCACATCCTGCTGACCAGTTGATTTCTGTGCTGCTCAAAGCCATTGATGACCAGTAGGTAGGGCCAGATTTCTGCAAAAATAGGCCATTGTATAATTCGAAAGGAAAGAACAACTTGGCCGTTCCTCAACAAAAATACACAGGCTTATAAAACAAAAAGCTGTGCAGAAACTCCTCCACCAGAGAGTCACTCTTTCCCAGAAACCTGCAACTCTTTAAGAATTAGAGCACCTTTGAGAAGCATGGAGTCTCAGCACCTGCAGCTGGCAGGGGTGTTAAACTGGCGATAAAGGTAGCTGAAGTCTGTTTCCAGGACGAGAGGGCTTTGAGGGGGCTGGAGTAGGGGGAGCTGCCTGCAAGGTAAAGATGTGGGAAACCCCCGAAGCCCCAAAGAGAGAGGGGAGGGCAGGGGAGGAGAGGGGCAGCAGATGTATTCTTCACAATGCTGTTGGGAACTGGCCGGGCTGCTGGGTTGGAGCTGACACAGGGCGCAGCTGCGGACCTGCTGTTAACCACACATGTTCCCTTCCCGTCCCCTAGGAGCCACTTGGCCGCTGAAACTTGGCCTGGAGCAGCCAAAGATTTTGTGACTCACTGTGTGAGTGGTGGGGGTGGGTCTTCTCTAGCAAATATTTACAGGGCATGAGGTTAAGACACCTACTACCCAAAATTCATTGCCCAAGATTTGGTGACTTGTACCCTAGAAAAGAGAGTCCTCCTCAATGTAGAAAGTGGAAAAGTCACCAGAAAACTAGAAATGAGCAAACACAGATAAAGAAATGACACAACATTCTCCCCTCGTCTCCTTTTGAAAGCCTTCATTCCATGTGTATGAGCTTCCTACGGCTGCTGTGACAAATAACACAAACTTCGCAGCTACAGCAACACAAATGCATGACCTTACAGTCCTGGAGGTCTGAAATCTGGAATGGGTCTCACGGGGCTAAAACCGGGTATCAGCAGGGCTGGTTCCTCCTGGAGGCTCCAAGGGACCGTCCGCTTTCTTGCCTTTTCCAGCTTCTAGAGGTCACCCCCACTTCTTGCTCTCGACCCCTTCCTGCATCTTCAAGGCCGGCAGTGGCCAGTCAAGTCCTTCTCATACCTCATCTCTCCAACCCTGACTCTCCTGCCTGATCCCGCGAGTGCATCAGGCCCACCCAGATAACCCAGGATCATCCCCCATTTCAAGGTCAGCTGCGCAGCAACCTTAATTCCATCCCCAACTTGAATCCGTGGCCACGTAACCTGCCATATTTACAAATTCCCTGGACTAGGACATGGGCATCTCTGGGGGCCGTTCTTCTGCCAACCACACCAAGCCGAGGACACTGTAAGGAGCTGATTTCCAACTCGCAGGACGGCCTCTGACCTGCTCACCCACTGACGGTGAAACCTCCACGCAGAGCGACTACTCATTTAGCAGCAGGGTGAGGACCGAGGCCTAGAACCCAGGAGACGAGCACGCCTGGGCCCCAGCGTCCCAGTCAGGGCAGCGAGAATGGACACAGGAGGGCTGCAGGTTCATGACTAGGACCTGCCCACAGAGGCTGCCTCCATCTAAGGCCTTGGTTTCCTGTCCTGGCCTAAAGGGCTCCACCAGTTCCCAAACAGGAAAACAAAAAGAACAGAGGTGCAAAAGTCTCCTCCAGATCCCTCCTGGAGGTAGCCTGGAGCCACTAGGAGAGAGGGATCACCCCAGCCTCTTCTCTTGCTCACTCGGTGCCGTGCACTGGCCTCAGGGCCACCTCGGGTCAGGGGCCAGGATGCAGCGGTCAGCAGGACAGACCCGGTCCTGGAAACCCATGGAGCTGGCAGTACCCACTCACTGGAGGGACACAGCCCATGCCCGCTAGTGACAGGCAGGGGCAGAGGCAGAGGCAGGTAGGGTGTGGGGCCACAGGACGCAGCCCACAGCCGATTATTCCTGTGGCTGTGTCACTGCCAGACTGCTCAGGAGCAAAATGCACTGAACCTGGTCACCTGCCACGTGGCTGGCAGAAACTGGTTCATCTGCTTTGCCCTCAAAGCCCAAGCAACAAAGAACAGGGAGACGGCGACACCTTATTAAACACGAGCCAGACACACGCAAACAAGGATCGCGCTCCCCCCACTGCAAAACATCTGCTGCTGGCATGCCTTGGAGGCCGCAGCTCCCTCCACCTGCCCAGAGCCAGGCAGGCGCCCTACCCATCTTTCTGGGAACCCCTGGCTTTGCAGGTCAAAGGGCGATATGGAATCCTGTAGGCAGCCAGGATCAGGTCTAGTCCCTGCGCAACAGGGCTGGGGAAGGTAGCTCCTTCAGTCTCATCACGAGGATAATCCCGTGCGGGGCCACCACGACTTCTCGCAGCTGTGCTGAACTTCAAGTTACAGGATTAACTCAGAAAATAAAGATACTGGCTGCACACAGAAGCCACATTCAGGATACACCCGGAAAGGCCAGGGCCCAAAGATGAGCCTCTGTGCAGAAGTGAGAACGGGACATCAAGTTGTACTTAAAATGAAGTAACTAGAGCTTAGGGCATTCACTGCAGTGCTGGGATCTTAGACCACAGGGCAAGAGGCCCCTTGAGAGGCTGTAACAGGGCAGGAGCATCACCAAAACGGTGGTGAGGGAAAACCTGGTGGCCTGTGTGGCTGTGACTCTCCTTTTGCAACTGTCCAGCGGTCACCCCGATTAGCACCTACTCCCTGGAAGACCCCAAAGCCTCTGCCTCCAAGGAGAGACCATCTGCCACTTATACACCCTCGATAGTAAATTTTAAAATCCCATTTCCCCCGCAAAGAGTCAAGGAAGTCAGGCCTGGGAGAAGAAACTCAACTCAGAGGTGAGCCTGGATCTGGGACCGAGGAAAGACTAAACCCAAAGGGTAAGGGAAGATGCAGACCCAGCCGGGAAATCAAAAACCGCCCAGAGTCTGGCTCAGGTACCCCCTACTTCTATGCCGTGCCTATAAACATGGAGCCTAAAGCTTCTCAGCATCTGTGAGTGAAGCAGTAGCGAATGCCTCGCCAAACGAAACTGCAATTGGGGGGACATATTAAAAACACCCAAAAGCATCACAACTGATCAAGAAAGCATTTAAGTTACAGAAAATAAAACTCAAAAGGCTGTCAAATGACATCTGTCAAGTACGCCCTTTCTCCCACTTCCTGAAGGTTAGAGTAAAGATGAACTATATCAGACCACTGAATTCAGGCTCTCACTCAACATGCAAAAAGCAGCCCACAACTGAAGTGTGCCAGCCAGCATGGACGCGGGCTTGGCACCCGCAGTACGGTGGCTTCATAGTGACCAATCCAGAAAGACCACGGAGAAAACACTGCCACATCTCAGCGTCTGCAGCCCATTCAGACAAGCAGACACATGTATTACCCTCTAACACCTGCACAAACTCACCACCCAAGGCTCAGCAGCAGAAGGACAGCCCGTCCCAACTGGACAGTGGATTTGGATTCTTTCTCTTTTCTTTCTGTTATTCATGTGACACAAGCCACCATGGGCAGAAATCGAACTCAGTCTTACAGTGGCCCGATTTCTCTCATCCTTTGAGGATGGTTATGTAAGCTCCGAAGACAGAGTAAAGAACGTATTTCAAATCAGATGCCACCAGACAGCTCATAAAAGCAGATTTATTAGAGATGCAAGACCAGGTGCTCAAAGGACAGCTAGGATAAAAACGCCAATAAAGCCAACAGGATAAAAAACACCGCCGCCGATGTGAATGGAAAAAGGCTTCCAACATCATTGCCCCGTATTTTTGGGAAGGGTGCAAAGTTGCGCTCTCTCCTGTGCACTGGCCTCATTAACAGCAATATAATTCAAACGCAATACAAATGATGTACAATTCGATCATAAAATCATCCTCGGCCGCCGTCACCTTCACATCCCAGAGCCACCCACCCCCGCCGCTTAACGCTGGATGAAACGAAGTAGCTAATCTTACAAGAGAATTTAGGCCTGTGACAAAAATCACGGTCCCTCAGCCAGGGAAGAAGGGGAGCTAAAATGTTCACAGGAGGTGGGGTGTTGCCAGGCAACCTGATCAGCTCTGCTCCCCATAGCATTCTGCAGGGACCCAGCCCCCCGCCAAGTTATAAAGATAAGAGTACACATATGCACAAAATAGTGAATCCTACATCTGCTTGGAATCGCTTTCCACCTGATGGACGACACGAAGTGGAGCGAGGAGTCAAAGCACAAAAACGAAATGTTTTGTGTTAAATGTTAAATATGGAAAATCCAAATAATGGTCATTAATAACGATGTTAAAATGTTACCATTTGAAATTACTTACCACATCCTAAATGGTAACTTATGTGTCAGGAATTCAATATGCTTTCCATAATCCTTGCACCAAGTCTTTGAAGTAGGTAGAGTACAGATGGGGAAGCTAAGGCACTGAAGAATTAACTAAGTGCCAGAGGAGTTGGGGGTTTTGTTGTTGTTGTTTTGTTTTTTGTTGTGGTTTGTTTGAGTTTTTTAGGTTTTTTTTTTCAGCGGAGTCTCACTCTGTCACCCAGGCTAGAATGCAGAGGCTGATCATGGCTCACTACAGCCTTGACCTCCCGGGCTCAAGCTATCCTCCCACCCTAGCCGCCCAAGTAGCTGGGACCATAGGTGCCCACCAGCACGCCCAGCTAATTTGTTCATTTTTTGTAGAGATAGGGTCTCTCTAGGTTGCCCAACGTGGTCTTGAACTTCTGGGCTCAAGTGATTCTCCCAAAATACAGGGATTATAGGTGTGAGCTACCATGCCCAGTCCAGGATTTGTATTTGAAGCCAGCAGTTCATCTTTCTATGCCATGTTCTTAACCACTGCACCTTACTACCCAAAACTGTGGGCAGAGACCAGTGGGTAGGTTCCGCAAATTCAGTGCCTTTATCCTGAAGCCTGGGGGATGCTTTCCAGACTGAAGTGAACCGAGATTGGCAGCTAGTGGTAACATGGGATTAGTCCCACCTCCTCGCACTGTTATGAACCACTTGGCAGAACGTTTGTATATGAATGGTAGGCACCCTCTGTAAGACAGAGGGCAAAGTGGTACAACGGTTTTCTGGAGCTGGGACGTCTTGGGCCTAAGGCCTAGTTCTGTCACTCCTAACTGCATGAACTTGAGGAAGTTACTTCTCTGAGCGTCAGCATTCCCATCTGTAAATGGGCATAACTGCAGTCCTGACTTCATGAGCTTGTTTTGTGGGTTAAGTGATTTCATACATGATAATTAGGAACTACTAACACAATCACCAAAATTGCTAGAGGATTAAATAATTCCACAGATAAAAACTTTTTTTTTTTTTTTTGAGATGGAGTCTTGCTCTATCACCTGCACTGGGGTGCAGTGGCACATCTTGGCTCATTGCAACCTTCGCCTCCCGAGTTCAAGTGATTCACCTGTCTCAGCCTCCTGAGTAGCTGGGATTACAGGTTCACGCCACCACACCAGGCTAATTTTTGTATTTTTAGTAGAGATGGGGGTTTCACCATGCTGGCCAGGCTGGTCTCGAACTCCTGACTTCAGGTGATCCGCCCACCTTGTCCTCCCAAAGTGCTGGGATTACAGGCGTGAGCCACCGCGCCCAGCCATGAAAACTTTCTTTAGCCATAGTCTCACTATAAACATGCCACTTATCAAAAAAATGCGCACAATAACCATACTCAGGATACAAACAACAGCCATTCATGAACTTTGTAGTTAATACTAAAAGTTACTCCTCACTTTATTCTTTATTTGCAAAAGCTTTCATGGTTCTTAAAAGTGTTTAGTATTCACCAATTTTACTGTTAACGTTTCTAATGAGAATTTTCTAAAACTGAGGCACAGATTTGAAAAAGTGCTCTGATCAATCGGTAACAGATTTGGAATGGAATTCCCAGGCGCCAGTCTTTGCGCCCACCCGCTGGCAACATGCTGCCTCACGTGAGCATCTTTAATACCTTTTTATTCCAGATAAAAGAATTAGGTGCCTTCTGGTAGAAAAGAAAGTAGACCTTTAGGATCAAGTCGCAGAGGCTGGCCAATCAGCCCAGCTTCTCATTTGAACTTGACCCAGACAGTAAAACAAACTTTACCATAAGGAAGGCGAGACTAACTTTTGTTATGTCTTTTCTATTCATTTTCTATTTCTGAATCGAATCTGAACTACTTTGTGGCCAACACACGACACCAGCTTCTGAGTGTGGGAATCACAGGATTTCAGGATTCAGCGGCTTCCGGCAGGATCCCCTAGGTTATGTTTAGCAATCTTCAGTTTTTCCGGGTTTTTTTCCTTCCTTTCGTTCTTTCTTTTTCTTTTCTTTTCTTTCCTTTTTTTTTTTTCCAAAGGAAAGAACAAGGGAGCCCAGGCGGAACGGAAGTGAGTATCCCGACACGCGGATCTTAAACAACCCAGACCACCAAGCCCGACAGGCCAGGAAAGCTGAGCGCGCGCCGCTGGGGGGACGCACACTTTGGGGACTGTGTGGGCGCGCGCCGGCACCCCACAAGTTCCCATTCGTCTGCTCCGCCGATCCAGTCAGACAAAGACCGCAAGTTCCCCGGTCCACGGCTCCAGAAAGGCGGGGACCAGTCTCCCCGAATTAGGCCCATTCCGAGCCCGGGGCGCCCTCACTCGCCGCGGGGGAATGTCCCCGGGTGTCCCTGCGTGATCCGGGTCCTCCCGCAACGCTCCCGCTCCTGCTGGCGCCCTGCACCCCGAGGACAGCGACCGGACCCCGGCCCCTCCCCGGTCCGGCGGCTGCAGGCCCACGCGCCCCGCACGCCCCACGCGTCCCCGCCCCAGCTCCGCTGAGGGGGCGCTGCTCGGTGCGCGGTGGACCCCTCGGACCCCGCCCCTGCGGCCCCGTCCGGGCCCCGATACCCACCCGGGTCCCGCTGCGGGGGCCGGATTCGCGCCGGCTCGGAGAGCCGCCACCGTCGCCTCCGCCGCTGCCGCCGCCAGTGAGGCGCGGCGGGGCGGGGACGCGCGGGGAGGCCCGGCCCCCGGCCCGCCCCCAGGCCCGCCCCCGGCCCGGCCCCTGCCTGCCCCGGCCGGGCTCCCCGCCTGCCTTCTGGTCCAGCCCTAGGCCCAAGCCTCTCGTACCCTGCTGGCCCTCCCTCAGGCCTCGCCGCGCCCCGGCCCCGGGGACTGTGCCCCGACCCGAGCCCCGCGTCCCGGAGGGAAAGGCAGGGCCCCTCGGACGCTCCGCGTGCGCGCAGGCCCTCCGCTGCCGCCCTCTGCAGGGAGATTTCTCCTATTTGGGGCTAGGAAGGGAAGACACGCTCCGGAAGCCCCCCGGACGTCCCTGCTTCCCAAGGAGTCTCCGTAGGACCCCTGGAGAGGGGCGCCGGATCCCCCTAGGGCCGGAGATGGAAAAGCGCGCGCCATGCGAGGGGGCCCCTGCCTCCGGTGCCCCCAGCCCGCCTGCCACTCCCGGGCGCTTAGCAGTCCGGGGTCCCCAGGAGCCCGGCAGGTCCCTCCGGGACCTCGAGCCGCCCGCTGGGCACACGCCGACGCCGCTGTCGCTTTACAGAAACTGAGGGCAGTCGAGGGGCCACCTGAGCGCAGAGAGCGATAAAGGAAATGCATGGTCGGGCTCTAATTACAGTCTAAGGGATGACACATCGAGATGGCGCGGGTCTTTGCCTGCGTGGAGATGGCACAAAGGCCGCGCCGCCCCCGGCGGCCCCCGCCCTCGCAGCGCGCGTGGTCCCGGCCCTGCCGGATGTTGACGGCGTCACCTAGCAACGGGAGATGGCGGAACCGGGCGGCGCGGCTGGCGGGTAAGCCGGGCCGAGGGGCAGCGGGTCTTGGAGCCGCCAGGCCGCGCTCTCCGGTCACCGCGCCAGGTGGCCCCCGCGTCGGCCCCTGCCTCGCCCCTTCGCCTCCACTCCCACTTCCTCTCGCCTGTATCCCTTCTCTCGCCATTTTGCTGGCCTTGCCCATCCACTGCGTTCAGGCTCCCCCGCCCCCCGCCAACCCTTCTCACTTCTTCCCTCCTGTCCCTTTGTCCTCTCTCAGCCTCCCTCTTTCCCCTACTCCAAGCGCGCGACTCCCTCTAAAACCCGGGACCGCTCGCTCTGCAGTCACCATGGCAACCACTCTGCGTGGCGGTCCCTGCGCGCAGTCCTCCTAAGAGCAGAGGGCTCTGCAGGGCGCGGGTCTGTGGGATGCCGCCCCTGACCTTGCGCCGGGGCCACTCGCTGTGGCCAGAGACTAGCCCGGCCCCGTGCCTCCCTCCTGCAAGGACAGATCCCCTCTCACAGGCTAGGGGGTGACCCGCGATGGGAGGGGTCCCTGCGGTTAGGCGGCTCCGCGATGGACCGCGGTCACCGTCCTGGGGCCTGGATGGAAGCACTGAGCGCGCACAGGGAGGGCGGCTGGGTGAAGATCCCTGCCACCGGGCCTCTGCTCGCTTAGGCTCTGTATGAAAGGATAGAAACGATTGGAAAGATTTTGGCCTTTTTACCTTAGACACATCGGTATTGTTTCTGTTTTTTAAGGTGGGTCTGTATGTACTGACATGGAAAGACTAAAGGTATTATTAATAAAACGATAGGCATAAATGTAAAAGGATAGGTATACTATGATCTCTAATTCAGGGTGTGTGTGTGTGTTTAAAGCATAGAAAAATGTTGAAAGAATGTAGTCCTAAATGTTACCAGTGATTATCTTGGGAAGGAAAGGGAAGATCACAGGGAACTGTCACTGTCTGTCTCGAACATATCTATATTCCTTTGACAGATAAAAATAGCTTGAATCTTTAATTTTTTTAAAAAAGCAATATATATGTGTGTATATATATACGTGTGTGTATATATATATGTGTGTATATATATACGTGTGTGTGTGTCTATATATATATATACCACGGCATTCTTGTGCTACATAAATCGTGGAGAAACTCAGAGTCCCTAGAACATTTACTCTGATCGCACTACTTTCTCTACTTTGTATTTGTTTTCCCCAGTTTTGTCCCAGACACGAGTTATATTTGAGGTGACTTTTCTGGGGTGATCTAATCCTGCTGTTCCTTCGATGTTTTAATAATTATATTTTTCATTCATTTGCTTTTGTGGCACCTCTGCCACCTGACAGGCATGATATAGTGCTATGGTTCCTGACAAACAGTACAAAGTCCTGACAACAGCCTGGGGTGGGGGAGCAGAGAAGTAACAAGTAAACAAACAGATATGCACAATTCAGGAGGGGATAAGGGCCAAGAAAAAGAAAACTGTTGCTTGAAACTGTTCAATTATTTCTCTAAAACCAGGTCTCATCCGGAAGATGGATTGGCTTCTGAGGGAGAGAAGGAAGGGAATAATGAAAGCCACATGGTAAAATTCCCTATGGGAAGTTATTCGGGGCTTATATTTACTAGGAATTAAAGAGAATCAGAGGCCGGGCGCGGTGGCTCACGCCTGTAATCCCAACACTTTGGGAGGCCAAGTCAGGTGGATCACATGAGGTTAGGAGTTCGAGATGAGCCTGGCCAACATGGCAAAACCCTATCTACTAAAAATATAAAAATTAGCTAGGCGTGGTGGTGTGTGCCTGTAGTCCCAGCTACTCAGGAGGCTGAGGCAGGAGAATGGCTTGAACTCGGGAGGCAGAGGTTGCAGTGAGCCAAGATCACGCCATTGCATTCCAGCCTGGGTGACAAGAGTGAAACTCTGTCTCAAAAATAAATAAATAGACCGGGTGCAGTGACTGACGCCTGTAATTCCAGCACTTGGGGAGGCCGAGACAGGCAGATCACAAGGTCAAAAGATCGAGGCTATCCTGGCCAACATGGTGAAACCTGTCTCTACTAAAAATACAAAAATTAGCCGGGAGTGGTGATTCATGCCTGTAGTCCCAGCTACTCAGGAGGCTGAGGCAGGAGAATGGCTTGAACCTGGGAGATGGAGGTTGAAGTGAGCCAAGATTGTGCCACTGCACTCAGCCTGGCAACAGAGCGAGACTCTGTCTCAAAAAATAAATTAATTAAATTAAATTAAAAATAAATAAATAAATAAAGAGAATTTGGACTTGATCAAGTATATTGTGTGATGACATTATCTTGCACCGGAACAAATTCAGTTCAGTTGAAGAGAGACTCATTTTCTTCCTACCCCATTCTAAAGTGTCAGTGATTAGTCAGGGATGCAAAGAATGTCCAACTTTGGGTTGCCCTGAGTTTTTCAGAACTCATTTCCTGTAACGAAGGATGCAAAAATGGTTATGAAAAGCAGAGAGGGCCGGGCATGGTGGCTCATGCCTGTAGTCCCAGCACTTTGGGAGGCTGAGGCAGATGGATCGCTTGAGGCCAGGAGTTCAAGACCAGCCTGGTCAACATGATGAAACCCCATCCCTACTAAAAATGGGAAAATTAACAGGGCATGGTGGTATACACCTGTAGTCCTAGCTACTCAGGAGGCTGAAGCAGGAGAATCGCTTGAACCCAGGAGATGGAAGTTGCAGTGAGCCGAGATCACGCCACTGCACTCCAGCCTGGGCAACAGAGTGAGACCTTGTCACAAAAAAAAAAAATTAGAAAAGAAAGAACAGATAAACTGAAGCATGAAACATGATTTTTTTTTTTTTTTTTTGAGACAGAGTCTCACACTGTCTCTAGGCTGAAGTGCAATGGCACAATCTCTCAACCTCCGCCTTCCAAGTTTAAGCAATTCTCCTGGCCCCAGCCTCCCGAGTAGCTGGGATCACAGGTGCGCACTACCACACCCAGCTAATTTTTGTATTTTTAGTAGAGATGGGGTTTCACCATGTTGGTCAGGATGGTCTCGATCTCCTGACCTCATGATCTGCCTGCCTTGGCCTCCCAAAGTGAAACATGATCTCTTACAGATGCTGAGAAGGGTATAAATGCAGTTTTCCCATTAGTATAATTTCACTATAAAGAATAAAACCTCACAAGGTCCTTTATACTTTGTTTCCTGATTTTTTTTCCTGCCACACCTTTACAGGCGTCACCGCCAGAGAAGGATGATGGCCAGAAAAGTGAAGAAGCTGTCAGTAGCACAGAGCATCCTGAAGAAGTCACAACCCAAGCGGAAGCTGCAATTGAAGAAGGGGAGGTCGAGACAGAAGGGGAAGCTGCCGTGGAAGGGGAAACCACAGTGGAAGAGGAGACTGTGTCCTGTGGAGATGCTGAAAGCGAAGAGGAATATTACTATTCAGAAGCTTCATCCGCCGAAGGGCAGATCGGTGCTACAGATATGACTTACCCATATTTCAGTCCTCAGGAACTGCCTGGAGAGGAGGCACACGATAGTGCTAGTAGGGAAGCTGATCTCGAAGGCTCCCACCGAGAGGCCACTGGTCCACCAGAATCCAGAGAAGGGAGGGTCACCTCCCCAGAGCCATCCCACAGAGTCTTAGGCCCGTTGGAGCAAATGGGCCAGGTCACCTCTGGGCCAGCAGTAGGCAGATTGGTGAGTAGTCCTGACCTCTGTTTTGTGCCAGTGTCTCACGGCCTACAGGGTTTGTCACCCTATGTGAGGAACTTGGGGATACACTATAAATACAAACTGCAATCCCTGTTAGAAATTTCTTAGCAGGGCTGGGTGCGGTGGCTCATGCCTGTAATCCCAGCACTTTGGGAGGCGAAGGTGGGTGGATCACCTGAGGTCAGGAGTTTGAGACCAGCCTGGCCAACCTGGTGAAACCCTGTCTCTAGTAAATATGCAAAAATTAGCCAGGTGTGGTGGTGCACACCTGTAATCCCAGCTACTCAGAAGGCTGAGGTGGGAGAATTGCTTGAACCTGAGAGACGGAGGCTGCAGTGAGCCAAGATCGCACCATTGCACTCAGGCCTGGGCAAGAATGAGACCTTGTCTGGAAAAAAAAAAAAAATTCTTAGCAAGCTTAGGTCTCAGGATTCACGGTCAAATGCTGAGAGATCCTGGACTCTGCTTCAGCGTTCCCAAGCCCAAGGCTGGAGGCCTCCATAGCCGCCATCCCCCTAAGGGCATCCACGTTTCCAGGCTTCCAGAGCAGCATTGTCCAATAGGGTCCATCAGTCACATGTGGCTACAGAGAGCTCTCCAAATGTGACTTGCAAGCTGGAGGAATGGAGCTTTTAACTGTTGGTAATTTCCATTTCAATAGCCACCTGTTGCCAGCAGCTGCCATAATGAATAGTGCAGTTCTAGATACTAACAATGAGACAATAGCTGCATTCTTATATTTTTTCATTAATTTTTTTTTTTTTTTGAGACGGAGTCTCACTGTCGCCCAGGCTAGAGTGCAGTGGCGCACTCACTGCAAGCTCCGCCTCCCGGGTTCACGCCATTTTCCTGCCTCAGCCTCCCAAGCAGCTGGGATTACAGGCGCCCGCCACTGCGTCCGGCTAATTTTTTGTATTTTTAGTAGAGACGGGGTTTCACCGTGTTAGCCAGGATGGTCTCGATCTCCTGACCTCGTGATCCGCCCGCCTCGGCCTCCCAAAGTGCTGGGATTACAGGCGTGAGCCACCGTGCCCGGCCCAATTTTCTTTAAACAATCACAAAGTTACAGAAAAAAATGAAGTGCAGTAAAATGGATCTTTTATTTTCTTAAACATTGGAGAGTGAGTTGTGGATCTGATGCACCAAAGCCTTCAAATGCTTCTGTATGTGTTTCCCACAAACAGCTGTGGCACAACCTTCAACATCTGGAAATTGGGCCAGGCATGGTGGTGCATGCCTGTAATCCCAGCACTTTGGGAGGCCAAGGCGGGTGGATCATTTGAGGCCAGGAGTTCGATACCAGCCTGGGCAACATCCTAAATGATGCCTGAGCATTCCTTGGAAATGGAGCAAGGCAATTTCCAGATTTTTTTTTTTTTTTTTTTTAGATGAAGTCTCGCTCTGTCACCCAGGCTGGAGTGCAGTGGCAAGATCTTGACTCACTGCAACCTCTCCTCTCAGGTTCAAGCAATTCTCCTGCCTCAGCCTCCTGAGTAGCTGGGACTGCAGGCACACACCATCACACCCGGCTAAAATTTGGTATTTTTAGTAGAGATGGGGTTTCACCATGTTGGCCAGGCTGGTCTTGAACTCCTGACTTCAAATGATCTGCCTGCCTCAGCTTTCCAACGTGTTGGGATTACAGGCGTAAACCATCACTACTGGCCAGTATTTCACATTTTTGATGCCATTATAAATGGTTTCCAATTGTATGTTGCTAGCATGTAGAAATACAATTGGTTTTTGTATACTCACCTGATATTCTGCCACATTGCTAAAGTCCCTCACTTGTTAGACTAGCTTGTTTGTAGAATCCGTAGGCTTTTCCACAAAGATAATCATGTCATCTGAGAAAAAAGGCAGTTAACTTCTTCCTTTCCAATCCAGATGCCTTTTCTTTCTTTTTCTTGCTTGATTACATTGGCTAGAACCTCCAGCACCATGTTGAATAGAAGTGGTGAGAGCAGACCTCTTGTCTTGCCCTGATCTTACGGGAAAAGCATTCCGTCTTTGACTGTAAAGCGCCACGTTTGCTGTGGGTGTTGTAGATACCCTTTATCGGGTTAAGGAAGTTCCCTTGTATTCTCGGTTTGTTGAATGTTGGGTGGTTGTTTTTTTTTTTAATCATAAAAGGGTATTGGGTTTTGTCAAATCCTTTTCTGTGTCTGTTCAGAAGACTGTATTTTCCTTTTTAGTTAGTTAATTTGGTAGATTACATTGGTTGATTTTCAAATGTACAGGCAACCCTGCACTCTGAGATAAACACAGGGAGCCACTTCAGAGCCATGTGAATGTCGGTTCCTCATTAAACTCTTGGTTTATTTATATTCTTACATCTGCATAGACTCAGGCTCTCCATGTGATTCACTGGGTTATAACCTGTTACTGTCATTATGTATTTTGATGCTCAGTTTGGCCAATGAGAGCCTATTTAAACCAGCTTTTGTGTCGTCTGATGCACCTCCATCCTTCTTTGAGGACTTTCTTGCTTTCTGGCATAGACTGCCCAGTCTTAGAATCAGACATTTCTCCAGGAGCCCTGTTTCTGTTAGTGGAAAATAGAATTTAGAAGTTATGACTTGGGTGCTGGGGTCCTCATTGATGCTGGGGTGTCACTGTCCCCAGGCCCTCTCAGTGGCAGGAGATAGGACCTGTGTGCATGTACTGTCCACACTTCCCCCACATTTATGTATGTACCATGTACACAGATATTCGCTCACATCTATATTTATTGGAATACACCCCTGCCCCCAGCCTTGGCTCACAACAGCACCTCTAATGCCATCTCACCTCCACAAGGGGTCCCTCCCAGTTTTCTCCTCTTCCTTTTTTTTTTTTTTTTTTTTTTCAAAACGTAGTCTCGCCCAAGTAGCTGGGACTACAAGCACTCACCATCATGCCCAGCTAATTTTTGTATTTTTTGTACAGGGGGTTTCACCATGATACCCAGTCTGGTCTTGAACTCCTGGGCTCAACCAATCCTCCCGCCTCAACCTCCCAAAGTGCTGGGATTACAGGCATGAGCCACCACACCCGGCCTCCTCTTCCGTATTTGTAGCTCCTTTCTCCAACAGGGAGAAGCCTGGCCCCATGATCCTTACTATATTCACCAATGTGATCAATCCCTCTAGATGTGACCTGTCTCCCACTTTCACTGCCTTGGCTGCCCCAACCCCCAGCATAGCTTAGGTTTCAGTTGTTCTGGAAGGGGAGATGGGAGCGTGGAAGGGAGGCAGGGAAAGAGGCTGCTTTATACTTCTGAGCACTGACTATGGGCTAGACACTGTTCTGTGTTGTCTTAGAATCCTGACAACCCTATGAGGTAGGAACTATGATTGTGCCCATTGTACAGATGAGGAAACTGAGAGATGAAAGGTCATTGCATAGTCACCCAGCTGTTGTGGCAAATGGTGGCTCTTGCTTCAAAGCCACCGTTCTGAACCACAAGGCACCCATCCCTCCTACTCCCCCCGCCGGGAAACCCGAAAGAGTTTCTAAAAGTCACTTTGGAGAATAGCATGCTTTGGTATTCGGTGAGCCCTAATTAAGTTTTATGATCACAAGTGACAAATATAAAACCAAAACCACTTTTAAGAGTTTATCAACAACAACAGGCTAGGCCTAGTAGCTCATGGCTATAATCCCAGCACTTTGGGAGGCCGAGGCAGGTGGATCACTTGAGACCAGGAGTTCAAGACCAGCCTGGCCAACATGGTGAAACCCCGTCTCTACTAAAAATGCAAAAATTAGCCAGGTGTGGTGGCGCATGCCTGTAATTCCAGCTACTCGGGAGGCTGAGGCAGGAGAATCGCTTGAACCCAGGAGGCGGAGTTTGCAGTGAACTGAGATCGCGCCACTGCACTCCAGCCTGGGCGACAGAGCGAGATGCCATCTCAAAACAACAACAACAACAACAACAACAACAACAAAAACCCTGGAAAACAGAGCTGGGGAAAGGCATTAAGGGGAGGGTTTCTCATAACAAAAACTATCAGAAAAGACTCTTCAAAACCCACAATGTTGCACAGAGGTCATCATAACCTTTCAAAACAAAAACAAAAACAAAAAAAACACTTCCACAAGGACAGCTGCCCAGCAACTGCCTGTGGAAACTTCCAGTGATGCCACCCTGTTATCGATCCTTACAGCCAAGGAGAATTACCGCAAACAATTATGTCATCCTCCTCATTTTTCCTGTATTGACTTTCATCTTCCTTGACCTCCCTGAATACAAACATAATTTACTGTGGCACCTGTATTCCCACTGCAATGCCCTATCCCCAAATAAATATCAGTTTCCTTTATGGAACCTCTCTCTGTTTGTTATTTAGGAGGATACGTTGCTCAAAATTTAACGTAATTGTTAAAGTAATAGGAAATCACTTGGATATAAAGATCAGCATTTGACTTTTGCAAATGTTCAAAATGGAAAACATCCACCTCTCCCTCGCCCAGGGAATTCAGAAGTGGTTCCCCCAGCTCACACCTGTAATCCCAGCACTTTGGGAGGCCAAAGCGGAAAGGCTGAATGAGGCCAGGAGTTTGAGACCAGCTAGGGAACATAGCCAGACCCCACCTCTAAATAAAATATTAAAAAATTAGACCAGTGTGGTGGTGTGCACCTGTAGTCCCAGCTCTCTGGAGGCTAAGGAGGGAGGATCACTTGAGCCCAGAGGTTGGGGGTTGCAGTGAGCTATGATTGCAACACTGCACGTCAGCCTAGGTGGCAGAGTGAGACCCTTACTCAATAATAATAAAAATAATAATAATAAAGGAGTGGTTTCTGCCTGTCTGGATCTGTAGCTAAGTGTAAACACCCAGGCACGAGAATGCGTGGGTCATGGGATCTTTTGCTCCCACATCCTGAGCGCCTCAAGGACGGGAAACCACGATTCTGAGCACCCTCTTCATGAAAGCATGTGGGAAAGCCTCGGCTCCCAGCCAGGGTCTCCCAAGAGGACTGTTTCCTCTTCTCTCCTTTCAAACCAACCCCCTTTAGGGAAATTTCAATAAGAAAATGTCTTCCCTTCATAAAAACACCTGACTCTATTTTAACTTTATTTATTTATTTTTGAGAAGGGGTCTTGCTCTGTTGCCCAGGCTGTAGTGCAGTGCTGTGATCTCCACTCACTGCAACCTCCACCTCCAGGGTTCAAGTGATTCTTGTGCCTCAGCCTCCCAAGTAGCTGGGATTACAGGCATGCACCACCACACCTGGCTAATTTTTGCATTTTTAGTAGAGACGGGGTTTCACCATGTTACCCAGGCTGGTCTCGAACTCCTGACCTCAAGTGATTCACCTGCCTCAGCCTCCCAAAGTGCTAGGATTACAGGCATGAGCCACCGCGCCTGGCCAGGTTTTTTAAAAAACACGCAGGTGACTATATTTTGATTCTGACAACTTTCACAAATGTAATGAGTTAAAATTGAATAACTTCTCTGTGGCAGTTAATCCCTTGTTGACTTAGTTTGGGTTGTTCTTGCCACAGACAGGATCCACAGGGGAGCCCCAGGGGCAGGTGCTCCCGACAGGCGCATGGCACCGCTTCCGGCTGAGCCACTGGAGCAGCATCGAGTCCTCGGACCTGGAGGAGTTCGTCTCACAGGAGCCAGGTGCCGCCCACCCGCTGAGGTCATCCTGCTGTGGCGGCATTGAGCCACCTGCACGGGCCCTTCTGTGCAAGGGACGCCACTCGTTTGTCATCCGTTTGTTACCTGTTTCCTGAGTGGCTGTGAGCTGAAAGAGAAAAATCTTATTAACAGATATGGATAACATTTATTGGGTGTTTACTGTTTTATCTCATTTAATCCTAACAGTGACTGATGAAGTAGGAACCGTTCTGCATTTAACAGACAGTTCCCCTAAGGGCATTAAGGACTGGTTCGATTAAGTGAGAGAATGCAGCCTTCGCTGAGATTCAGTGATGCCCAGCCCCATCTCCTGACGGCTATTTCTTGCTGCCTCCTGGTCTCAGAGCGAGGCATGCCGTGACAGAACCCCCAGGCCTGAATCTGTCTGCTGACTTTCAAAGACTTTCCAGAACCCCCGTCTTCTTATGTAGTCCTGGCATCCCAGTGCTGTGGACACGGGAGGGCAGATCAGGAAGTTGCAAATTCCCTGTAGTACCAACCTGCAGCCAGTCCAAAACCTTGCATTACTTGCAAAGGACATGAAAACAGCACTTGTCTAAATTAGTAAAAAACAGGCTGGGCGCCGTGGCTCACGCCTGGAATCCCAGCACTTTGGGAGGCCAAGGCCGGTAGATCACCTGAGGTCAGGAGTTCAAGACCAGCCAACATGGTGAAACCCCATCTCTACTAAAAAATACAAAAATTAGCCAGGCATGGTGGCAGGCGCCTGTAATCCCAGCTACTTAGGAGGCTGAGACAGGAGAATCACTTGAACCTGGGAGGCGGAGGTAGCAATGAGCCAAGATTGAGCCACTGCATTCCAGCCTGGGCAACAAGAGCGAGACTCTATCTCAAAAAAAAAAATAAAACATAATTAGCCAAGAGTAGTGGCACATACCTGTCATTCCAGCTACTTGTCACTCCCGAGGGATTGAGGGAAGCTGAGGCAGAAGAACCACTTGAACCTGGGAGGCAGAGGTTGCAGTAAGCTGAGATCGCACCACTGCACTCCAGCCTGAGCGACAGAGCAAGACCCTGTCTCTAAATAAGTAAATAAATAAATAAATTAGTACAAAACAGAACAGGGATCCCTCCAACCTAGAATTATGTAAAGGCCAAAACTAGACCCTCATTTATTATTTCCTTTCTTTTACAGTCTTATCAGCTGTTTCACATTTTTTAAAAAATTCAAATCTAGGCTGGGCGCAGTGGCTCATGCCTGTAATCCCAGCACTTTGGGAGGCCGAGGCGGGTGGATCACAAGGTCAGGAGTTTGAGACCAGTCTGGCCAACATGGTGAAACCCCGTCTCTACTAAAAATACAAAAATTAGCTGGACATGGTGGCGGGTGCCTGTAATCCCAGCTACTCAGGAGGCTGAGGCAGGAGAATCGCTTGAACCCGGGAGGCGGAGGTTGCAGTGAGCCGAGATCCCACCACTGCACTCCAGCCTGGGCGACAGAGTGAGACTCTTGTCTGGGAAAAAAAAAAAAAAAAGAAGCTATCTAATCCACTAGTTAAGTGGCCACCTTTCTATTCACTCTTTATGTGTAAAGAAGCCTCTCAAAAATAATTTCCTTCCTGCCTACCTTTAAAACGGGGCCCTTTCTCTGGGATGCGCTGAGTCAGTGAATAGAAGATGGGGTAAATGATGTTTCTGACCCACAGGCCATTTGGATGCTTTTGCTGTCACCTTCCCATCGTGCTGCAGGAGGCATGACAGCAGCTGTGCCATTGACGCCCCGGAAGAGAATCACTGAGCGTTCTCTCCAGCAGCTCTGAAATGTGTCTCTGTCTCTCCCCACAGTGATCCCCTCAACGGCGCCTGATGCCCACCCCAGAGAAGGAGACCGGCCAGTCTTCCAGGACCAGATCCAGCAGCCCAGTTCCGAGGAAGAGGCCGTGGCAGAGAGCGTGGCGTCCGAGGGGAGTGACGAGGAAGGAGAAGATGAAGGGTCCCGACTGGTGGTTTTGGACCCAGACCACGTAAGGAAGCCTTCCCGGGTTTTACTTTTGCCTACACAGATGGAGAATGACTCAGGCCCCTTTCTCTGCCTGCACTGTGACCCACTCCTGACCCCACATGCGGTACTTGTATCTCAGCTGTTCACTGCACCGTTTATGGGCACTGATTGACCTGCCTCTTCATAGGGTACTCTCTTCTAAGATTGGTACAGGTAAGGCCAGTGTTTCTCAACCCCTGCCCTGTGGGGCCGGGTCATTCTGTGCTGTGCCTTGTGTGGTGTTGAACGGCATCCCTGAGGTTCCCCCACTACATGCCAGGAGCATCCCCCCTTTGGTTGTGACCATCAAAAATGTCTCCAGGCCAGGCGTGGTAGCTCACGCCTGTAATCCCAGCACTTTGGGAGACCAAGGTGTATGGATCACCTGAGGTCAGGAGTTCAAGGCCAGCCTGGCCAACATGGTAAAACTCCGTCTCTACTAAAAATACAAAAAAAAAAAAAAAAAATTAGCTGGGCGTGGTGGTGAGCACCTGTAATCCCTGCTACTCAGGAGGCTGAGGCAGGAGAATCACTTGAACCCAGGAGGTGGAGGTTGCAGTGAGCCGAGATGGCACCACTGCACTTCAGCCTGGGCAACAAGAGCAAAACTCCATCTCAAAAAAAAAAAAAAAAAAGTCTCTAGTCATTGCCAATGTTGGGGGTGTGGGGCCCATCTTGGGAGCCACTGCCTTGAGGGCACCAGTTGGATCGCAGCTCCCTGCCCTACCCACTGGCAAGGGGAAAAGGCAGATGTTGATTTCATTCACCCATCAGCAAAGCTGCAGAGCTCCAGGAGCTGCAGGAAGGAACTGGGGGCTGCAGGGGGAGGTTCCCCCCCCAGACCACTGCTCCGCCCACCCTCTGGCCCCAGCTCACCATAATTTTACCAAAATATACATTCAGTTCTGCAAGTGCCTGAGATGAGACCATGAGGTGCCTTTAATTTGTGGCTCCCAGAGTAAGAATCCCAAGCAGAAGCAGGGAGCACTCCACACGGAAGTCGCCTCTGGCCCACCAGAGGGAGACCTGTGGCCACCTGGGCTGAACCCTGGGTTGGGCAGGAGGGTAACCAGGAAGGTAACCACCTGTGGTTTTTCCATTGTTCTAGCCCCTGATGGTGAGATTCCAGGCTGCCCTGAAGAACTATCTGAACCGACAGATCGAAAAGTTGAAGCTGGACCTCCAAGAGCTGGTGTGTATCCGTCCAGTCTCCCACCCCGGCCGGATGCCTGCGTCCTGGTGACCCTGTTTCTCTCTCTGGTCCAGGTCGTGGCTACCAAGCAGAGCCGAGCCCAGCGCCAGGAGCTGGGGGTGAATCTCTATGAGGTGCAGCAGCACCTGGTACACCTGCAGAAACTGCTGGAGAAGAGTCACGACCGCCACTCAGTCGCCTCGAGCGAGCGCAGGCAGAAGGAGGAGGAGCTGCAGGGCGCCCGCGCACTCTACACGAAGACCTGCGCGGCCGCCAACGAGGAGCGCAAAAAGCGTAAGGCAACCCTGCGGCCCCACACGCCATCGGGTCCTGGAGGGGTTTCCCGGGGGTGTCCCCACGTACCATGGCCAGGCACCTAGAAAAGTAAGATGTGTGTGTCCTGGAAGGATTCCCACCCTTTTAAGGAGGGGAAGGCACATAAATCAAATGTCTTTTTGCTGTTATTTGAGATAGAGTCTTACTCTGTCACCCAGACTGGAGTGCAATGGTGCGATCTTGGCTCACTACAACCTCCCCAATCCAGGATCAAGCCAGTCTCCTGGCTCAGCCTCCCAAGTAGCTGGGATTACAGACACCTGCCACCATGCCTGGCTATTTTTTGTATTTTTAGTAGAGACAGGGTTTTACCATGTTGGCCAGGCTGGTCTCGAACTCCTGACCTCAGGTGATCCGCCTCCCTCAGCCTCCCAAAGTGCTGGGATTATGGGCATGAGACACTGCGCATGGTCATACATATGTTAAATGGCACCTCTCAGAACAAAGCAGCAAATGCTGAAGCTGCTAACAGCCAGGGTGTAGAGACTCAAAACTGGGAGAGACGGGTGGGCCGCAGAGGTCCAAGGATAGGCAAGACCAGGAGGCGAGAGCAGACCAGGGGTGCTGGAGGGTTTCGACAGGTGCGAATGCAAGGGTGAGGCCAGGGCTGGCACAACAGTGAGACCATAGCCCAGGGCCCGACCACCGCAGGATGTGTGCGGCAGGTCACCGGGTAGCTTCGAATCAGATAAGACAGTGAGGGCTACGGCACATGCTATGCAACATTACCACTAAAGCAACATGCTTGCACAGAGCTGGTCATGTAGGTGACCGGGCACAGTGGCTTCGTCTTGTGGCTATGTAGTATTTCAGTCTTTATGCTTTTTGATGTTTTCAACGTTCTCAATCAACTCTGTATTACTCTTATCATGGGGAAATGGCCTACACAAACCTGGAAGAAAACAGAAGCGCGTGGCCATCCCAGCTGTTCTGGAAAGAAACATTTTAAACCCTGAGAAAAGTGGAAGAGGTTTCTGGAAATTTCAGAGTTAGGGTAAGTGGGCACTTATCAAGAACCTCTCTCCAGTTACCATCAAATGAACAGAAAGCACCAAAAGAAAAGAACGTGACATCCATGCTGAACTGAAAGAACCACATCCTCCAGAAGTAACAGAATTTAGACCCTCCTGAAGGAGGACGCATGCCCCCACCTGCTCCCCACCCCTGCAGTGAGGCTGGAGCTGTGGAGCTGGGGTAGAGCACCCGCCGGCTGCCCTCTGCTCAGCGAGGCTGGAGCCGTGGAGCTGGGGTTGAGTGCCTGCCGGCTCCCCTCTGCTAGGGCTCAAAGTGTGGGTGGGATTCTGAAAAGATCTAAACACTCTGGTGGACTCTGTGCTTCCTGGAGATTAGGAAAGGGCTGGAGCTAAGGCTCTTCAACCTGGGAAGACCTGCCTCAAACAGCACCATCTCTGCCTTCTCAGAACTGAAGAATTTGGGCAGCGGTCCCGGCCCTAACTGGGGGTCAGCCACCACTGCGCAGTCCCTTAGGTGAGACGTGAGGTCTAGACCCTGGAGAAAGCCCACGGTCACCTGCCTCATCTGGGAGGGAGACGGAGCCCATCAGTCACTGTATTAGGGTTCTCTAGAGGGACAGAACTAACAGGATAGATATATAGAGAAAGGGGAGTTTATTCAGTATTATCACAGGATCACAAGGTCCACAATAGGCCATCAGCAGGCTGAGGAGCAAAGAGAGCCAGTCTGAGTTCCAAAAATGAAGAACCTGGAGTCGGATGTTCAAGGGCAGGAAGCATCCAGCACAGGAGAAAGATGTAGGCTGAGAGGCTACACCAGTCTCGCTTTCCACATTTTTCTGCCTGCTTATACTCTAGCTGCGCTGGCAGCTGGTTAGAGGGTGCCCTCTGCCTGCTTATACTCTAGCTGCACTGGCAGCTGGTTAGAGGGTGCCCTCTGCCTGCTTATACTCTAGCTGCGCTGGCAGCTGGTTAGAGGGTGCCCACTCAGATGGAGGGTGGGTCTGCCTTTTCCCAGGCCACTGACTCAAATGTTAATCTCCTTTGGCAACACCCTCACAGACACACCCAGGATCAATACTTTGTATCCTTCAATCCAATCAAGTTGACACTCAGTATTAATTAGCCATCCCAGTCACTAAACCTTCACACCAAATTGTGAGTTACCAACTGGAGATCCCCAGACCTGAGAGGAGACTGAGCTGAACAGACAGGCAAACCCAGCCCTGATTCCAAAAACAGAGCGTGCAGAGGCACCAACTGGTAGTCTCATGAGATTTTAGAGGACGTTGTGTCTGTAAAGAGAACAAAGTGTTAGGAAAAGGGGTACGTGAAATTTAAAAATGTAATCATCATCCCAGAGCGTGCAGAGGCGCCAACTGGTAGTCTCATGAGATTTTGGAGGACATTGCATCCGTAAAGAGAACAAAGTGTTAGGAAAAGGGGTACGCGAAATTTAAAAATACAATCATCATCCCCCCAAAAGGCACTAGCTAGACAAATGAATGCGTTGAAAACTGAATTTCTTAACTAAAAAGCCAGTTTGAGGAATCTTCCCTGGAAATAGAGCAAAACCCAAAATGTTGGCTATCTTGAGGAGGAGATAAAAGACATGGACAATAGATCAGGAAAATCAAACCAATGTCCATAAGAGAGAGATTTCAGGAGATGAGAGGCAATAGCCAATGACCAGGAGAACAGATGCGTGAGTTCAGGAAAGACGAATCTGCAGATAGAAAGACTCGTGACAGGCCATGCAGCTGAAAGAGGAAATGAACCTCCCCGACATTGCTGGTGGGATTTCCAGATTCCACTGCAAAAGAAAAAATGCTGCAGGCTTCTAGGCGGGAAAACCCAGATGGCCTCTTGAGGCCGGGCCTGGGCTGCGTTTTCATCAAGGTCTCCATCAGCTGCCCCTTGGAGGAGCCAGGGAGTGCTCAATACCACCAGGACCCATCCCAGCCCAGATTTCAGATTGATTTGTTCTGGGAAGGATGAGGCATTGTTTGTTTCTGGCTTTCTTTTTTACCCTTAGGCTTCCAGATGATGCTAACATGTGGCCAGGGCTGAGAATCGCAGAACTTAAATATAAATAGCAGGATGTCAATGCATACAGAATTCTTGTTTTGTTTTGTTTTGTTTTGAGATGGAGTCTCTCTCTGTCGCCCAGGCTGGAGTGCAGTGGCGTAATCTTGGCTCACTGCAACCTCTGCCTCCCGGGTTCAAGTGATTCTCCTACCTCAGCCTCCCAAGTAGCTGGGACTACAGGCACATGCCACCATACTTGGCTAATTTTTGTTTTTTTGTAGATACAGGGTTTCACCATGGTGGTCAGGCTGGTCTTGAACTCCTGACCTTGTGATCTGCCCACCTCGACCTCCCAGTGCATGCAGAATTCTAAGGGAGAAGGATTGTTAGCATTTGACCTGCATGTCAGTTATAGACTCTGGAAATTAACAACGGGAAGTCCACGCGTGAAGACTTCCAGTTGCAGGCAAATCTGCTCAGACAAAACCCATGACAGAGTTTATTTACATTTCCACAAACAGGCCTGAAAACAGACATTCTATTTGAGAAGCTCAAAGGAGGGAAATAAGCTGAAAGAAATAGAAAAAGAAACCAATAAAGATCAGAAGCAGAAGCTGATGAAATAAATCGAAAATGAATTGATTTGATAAATAAAACTGCCTTTTTTTAATGACCAATAAACCTTACACACTGCTGGCTTGTCTGGCAATAAAAAGGAGATCATGCAAGTCACAACGTTGGGAATGAGGACAACTTGGGGGAGGGTTTTTTTGTTTTTGTTTTTAATTTCAAGAATGCTATGCATTGCACTAGTTACATCATGGAACAAATTGAAAATGTCAAAAATCTGTTTTCCCTAAATGCACCCATATTGGAAGATGTTATGGAAGCCTTCTAGTAACCTTCAAGGAACAAACATTTCCTGTGTTAGCAAGCTCCAGGGGATGGAAGATTCCGGAAACTCCCCACAGGCTGGTCCTGCGATGCTTAGTGAAAGCCTGGCTGCAAATGCTAACAGTATACAAACAGGAAACTGTAAAGTGGCCCCACATATGAAGAGTGAAAATAACAAAACGTTAGCAAAATAAGTAGGATTTACTTCTGGAATTCACACAGGAATAATTCACAATTAGGAAATCTACTAATTTCATGCATTATATTTATAAATTAAAGGATGGAGGCAGGACGCGGAGGCTCATGCCTGTAATCCCAGCACTTTGGGAGGCCAAGGCGGGCAGATTACCTGAGGTCAGGAATTTAAGACCAGCCTGCCCGACATGGTGAAACCCTGTCTTTACTAACAATACAAAAAATTAGCCAGGTGTGGAGGCAGGCGCCTGTAATTCCAGCTACTCGGTAGGTTGAGGCAGGAGAATTGTTTGAGCCCGGGAGACAGAGGTTGCAGTGAGCCGAGATTGTGCCACTGAACTCCAGCCTGGCCAACAAAAAAAGGCTTCCTGGGTGGGTGCCAGATGGGTATTTAATAAAACTCATCATCCATCCCAAAGTAGGATAGAATAAAAGTTCTAAGTATTTATCAGAAGCTAACAAGAAAATGTGATCCAGTGGAAAGACTAGACTTAAAGTCAGGAATGAGATGAGGCGGCCTGCTAGCACAGCAGTTACCCCAGACTGTTTTGGAGGCTCCAGCAACACAAAGAAAATAAGAGAAAGAAATGAGATATGGATCTGGGAATGAAATACTGAAACTCTCAACCTCTACTAATGAAAAAAAAAAGTCAGTAGAAACAGTAAGAAATCAATAAAGTAGCTGGATACCAGCTCTATAGTTTTCTTCTATACCAGTAATATAGTTAGGAATTACAATTTTTAAAAAAGCTCATTCATAATAGCTATAACAACTTTAAAACAAGTCCAGGAATAAGTCCAACAAGGAATAAGTGAGCCTATCTGAAGAAAAACAATAAATTTTATGAAAGGTCATAAAACAGATTTAAATAAATGGAGTGCCCACGTTACCAGCTGGGAAGATGCTTGATATAAAAACGCCATTTCCCTCCAAATTAGCAATAAATCCATTGCAATTCCCGTTACCATCCATGGTGAGATGTTTTGGGTGAACCTAAATTTATTCAACATAATTATTTACTTATTTTGGAAAAGTAATGATTCAAAATGCAGGAGCTAGCTCTACAATGAAAAGAAAATTTTCCTCTCTTTGCCCCTTCTCCCACCCAGCCACCAGGGCCCTCCACAGAGGCAACGTAGATTCTCGTGGATTCTTTTCGCTTTTGTTTTCTTCCAGACAGCATCTTGCTCTGTTGCCCAGGCTGGAGTGCAACGGCACAGTAGCCTTGAACTCCCAGCCTTAAGTGATCCTCACACCTCAGCTTCCCAAATAGCTAGGACTATGCACGCGCAACCAGGTCTGGCTACTTCTCTCTCTCTCTCTCTCTCTCTCTCTCTATATATATATATATATATATATATACACACACACACACACACACACATATATGTATGCAGGCTGGTCTCTATATATATACATATACGTGTGTGTGTGTGTGTGTGTGTGTATATATATATATATATAGAGAGAGAGAGAGAGAGACAGGGTCTTACTGTGTTGCCCAGGCTGATCTGGAATTCCTGGGCTCAAAAAAAAAAAAAAAAAAAAAAAAAGAAGCAAGTCCTCAAAGAGAACTTAAAGGAAATTTACTTTGAAATTTAACTACTGCAAACTATATTAATGCATAGGTTGCTTTTTTTTTTTTTTTTTTTGAGACAGAGTCTCACTTTGTCACCCAGGCTGTAGTGCAGTGGCGTGATCCTCCCACCTCAGCCTCCTGAGTAGCTGGGATTACAGACGTGCACCACCATGCCCTGTTAATTTTTGTAATTTGAATAGAGACAGGATTTCACCATGTTGGCTAGGCTGGTCTTGAACTCCTGGCCTCAAGTGATTCGCCCACCTCAGCTTCTCAAAGTGCTGGGGTTACAGGCGTGAACCCCGCGCCCAGCCAAAATGGTTTTACAAGTTTAAGCTGTATCCTTTGAGCACACCTGGCTCCAGGATGATACGCGTCCAGCAGTCTTTTGCCCTGTAATTCCGTTTTCTGTTTGGATCCAGCCGCTGAAAAGGAGTGCTCTGTGCGGTGGGTAAACAAGTACTGACCCACATGTAGCTCCCTCAGTAAATTGGTACTGTAGCTTTAGAAATTCATCTCATGCAAGTTTTGTTAAAGGAATCAGTTCCTCGGGCCTTGGCGTCCTCTGAGAGCACTGACATAAATCTGTCACTTACTGGGATGGAAGGTGCTGCCTTTTCCAGCCTCGTCCTCTCTGCCCCTCACTGCTGCCTGGCGGCGTCAGTGCAGGGGCGTCCGTGGAGCTCAGCCTGCCCTGGATGCGCTGGTCTCCTCCCAGGGGACTTAAGACTCCACCTAAGGTTGCCAGCCTTTCAGTGGTAAGAAATCTATCCAATCAACCCGAAGCCTTACCACCTGGCACCATTTCAACGTCTCTTTAGACTACCGGGAGGATCTCTGAGACTGGGTGGGGAATGGAACAGCTTGTTGCAATTTGTGGATGTAAATTCCGTATATTTTTGTCTCTTCCACGAGATTGTAAACTCTTTGCTGACGAAGTCTGGGTCTTGATAGTTTAAAAGCAGTTTCCCACTCTCACCCAAAAATGGCAGGAAGGGTGCCCAGGGCAGCTGTTCCCCGCCTCCTCCTAGGTCTCTGCATGGGGGACGCTGGGACAGCCTCCCCACACTCGTTCGCGCTCTCTCTCTCTCTCTCTGCCACCACCCCCCCGCCCCACCTGCAGTGGCAGCTCTGCAGACTGAGATGGAGAACTTGGCCCTGCATCTCTTCTACATGCAGAACATCGACCAGGATATGCGGGACGACATCCGTGTGATGAAGCAAGTGGTGAAGAAGGCCGAGACGGAGAGGATCCGGGCAGAAATCGAGAAGAAAAAGCAGGTATTCTGCAAACTTGACACGTTTAATGATCACCAGACCGTGGAGCTTCAAAAAGGGGATCAGCTTTGTCTCCTGCCTGAAGGCTTCCGGCCGGAGGGGTGGTGGCCGGCCTGGGTGGCCTCGACTTGTATCAAGGGTTGGTGGAGAACAGGCCCTCAGCCACAGACACCTCCTGACGGGGCTGCTCCTCATCCTGTTTCCCAGGACCTGTATGTGGACCAGCTCACCACTCGAGCCCAGCAGTTGGAAGAAGACATTGCCCTGTTTGAGGCTCAGTACTTGGCCCAAGCTGAGGACACCCGGATTTTAAGGAAAGCAGTGAGTGAGGTAAGAGCAGTCCCTGCCGCGCTCAGTGTTTGACCCACCAGTGAGTGCTCATGCACGGGGTGCTGGTGGGTCTACTAGACTGCACCTGCCCGTCTGCTGGATGAGTGACCGCAGCCAACTTACATCTCCTTCGGTATCTGCAAACGTCGGGCCCTCCCCATGGCAGGGCCACAGTAGATACCGACAGGTGGATGGCCTGGATTCCTAGTCCTTCCCTGGCTAGTGGGTGACAGAAGGCCTCGCAGGGTTCAGGTACTCTAGTCTCTTCATGACCGCCAAGGCCAGCTTGCTGGGGGGATGCTTGGCAAGTTCCTTAGCCTGCAGGGACCCCTTCCAGGGAGGACTGAAGTCTTTCTAACAATTCTCACCCACGTGGGCAGCCGGCCTTCCGGGTAGCGCCTACATCTCCGCACCATGTGGAGTAGGGAATGGAGGGGACAAAGTGGGTGGAAGCTGCTCCCTCACAGCCCCAGATTCAGGTCTGTAGTGGCAGCACCAGAAACCAAAGTTACTGCAACTTAAAAAAAAATATGTGAGTCACCATCTGCGATCACGGGTGCGGGAATGACACAGAGGAAACAATTAACTTTTTGTTTGTTTGTTTGTTTTTTGAGACAGAGTCTCACTCTGTCGCCCGGGCTGGAGTGCAGTGGTACGATCTCAGCTCACTGCAACCTTTGCCTCCCGGGTTCAAGCAATTCTTCTGCCTCAGCCTCCAGAGTGGCTGGGACTACAGGTGCCCACCTCCACGCCTGGCTAATTTTTGTATTTTTAGTAGAAACAGGGTTTTGCCATATTGGCCAGGCTGGTCTCAAACTCCTGACCTCAGGTGATCCACCCACCTCAGCCTCCCAAAGAGCTGGGATTACAGGCATGAGCCACCGCGCCCAGCCAATGAAAGAGACGGAGAGGACTTGAAGGAACGGATGAGCACGCTGGGCTCCCAGGGGAAAAGGAGGGCCCAGGGCTAGGCGTTACTCATCACTGGTGTATCCAGCTGCAAATGCAGTTAAAGTAGAGCACGTCCCAATCAGAATCCCAGGAACAAACAATCCCTTAATTAACCAAACAATTTTGGAGTTTTGTCTGAAAAATAAATTAGGAAGGCTAGCCAAGAATGGTTTTGGAAGAGAAGATTCAAACGGGGCAAGCAACCATGCCACTCTGCTCAGGACCGAGGGGTCCCCAAGACAAGGGATTTTCCATGCTAAGCCCAGGGGGTCCTGGACACAGCAGGATGGCAGGTCACCCTAGCATCACCCCACCAAACATTGAAGTATACAGTAAAGCTCTGGCCAGGCGAGGTGGTGCACACCTGTAATCCCAGAACTTGGGGAGGCTGAGGCAGGAGGATGGCTTGAGCCCAGAAGTTCAAGACCAGACTGGGCAACATGGTGAGACCCTGTCTCTACAAAAAAAAATAATAATAATAAAACATTAGCCCACCATGGTGGTGTGCACCTGTGGTCCCAGCTACTCAGGAGGCTGAGGCAGGAGGATTACTTGAGCCTGGGAGGTCAAAGCTACAGTGAACTATGATCATACCACTGCATTCCAGCCTGGGCTAAGGAGCAAGACCCTGTCTAAAATAAAACAAAACCATAAACTTCTAGAGGCTAAAATAATGTGTTACAAGATAGACAGGCAAAACATTGAAGCCTATGAGAGCCCCAAAGCAAGCCGGAGTTTATATAAAAACCTAGTAGATTATAAATTACCAGAGAACGAATGAATTATGCATCCAATGATGTCGGGACATTTGGTTAATCATTTGGGAAAAAATTAAATCTTTTCCTCATACCAGACACTAAAATAAATTCCAGATGGAATCAAGTATTTAAATGGGGGAAAATGTGCCAGACGAAAACAAATGAAAATATTTATATAATCCTGGGCCGGGGAGGCCTTTCGAAGCATAACACCAAAAGCAGGAACCTTAAAGGGAAAGACCAGGAGGGGCCGGGCGCGGTGGCCCACACCTGTAATCCCAGCACTGTGGGAGGCCGAGGTGGGCAGATCACCTGAGGTCAACAGTTCAAGACCAGCCTGGCCTACATGGCAAAACCCCATCTCTACTGAAAATTCAAAAATTAGCTGGGCGTGGTGGTACGTGCCTATAATCCCAGCACTTGGGAGGCTGAGACAGGAGAATCGCTTGAACCCAGGAGGCAGAGGTTGCAGTGAGCTGAGATCATGCCATTGCATTTCAGCCTGGATGACAGAGCCAGACTCCATCTCAAAAAAACAAAACAAAAAAGACTAGGAAGGCAATCACACCCTCAATAAAGGCCCCGCACTGTCTTGGTTTAAGGCGCATCCTGGCTGGATTTGGGTGCCCACCTGCTGCCTGGATCGGCTCCCACTGCCCAATGGCACGGAGCAGCCTCCTTTGTGAATAACTTACCCCAGTACAAAACTGTGACCCAGCAGTCCCACAACTGGGCATTTATCCAAAGGAAAGGGAGTCCGTGCATCCAAGAGACACCTGCACCCCATGGTCAGGCTGGTCTCAGACCCCTGACCTCAGGTGATCCGTCCGCCTCAGCCTCCCTAAGTGCTGGCATTACAGGCATGAGCCGCCGCACCCGGCCTAGTTAACAAGAATTTGTTGTACATTTTCAGATAGCTAGGAGAGAGGATTTTGAATATTTCCAACTCAAAGAAATAACAATTGCTGGAGGTGATTGATATGCTAATTGCCCTGATTCAAGCAGTACACAAGTGGCGAAATATCACTCTGTACCCCAGAGAGACAGCTGTAACATGTCAGCTACAATACAAGGAAATACTACAGACAAAAGGGAAGCCAGTCCCTGGATGTACACAATGTCCCTTCCTAGGCTGCTCAGTAATCCTAAGTAAGTGTCTGTGAGAGGAAAAACCAGTCCCCCTCATCGTGGTGTACTTAATTCACACCATTTTAGGTTATATCATAATGAATAGATGGTTCAGAAACCCTCACAACCAAGCGTGGTATCTCCAGGGCAATGGCCTCTCTCATGCCTGGCGCTGCCCTCGGCTCCCCTGTGTTGTTTTTTTTTTTTTTGAGACGGAGTCTCGCTCTGTTGCCCAGGCTGGAGTGCTGTGGCCGGGTCTCAGCTCACTGCAAGCTCCGCCTCCCGGGTTCCCGCCATTCTCCTGCCTCAGCCTCCCGAGTAGCTGGGACTACAGGCGCCCGCCACCTCGCCCGGCTAGTTTTTTGTAGTTTTAGTAGAGACGGGGTTTCACCATGTTAGCCAGGATGGTCTCGATCTCCTGACCTTGTGATCCGCCCATCTCGGCCTCCCAAAGTGCTGGGATTACAGGCTTGAGCCACCGCGCCCGGCTCCCCTGTGATGTTCTAATGCACTGTGGCTTCAGTCATTGTCTACCAAGCTTGTCTAGGTGTCACGGCGTGCAGGCACTTCTGGGACTTGGCATTCCGCAGGATGCCCCAGTTGGCTGACTCGGGCCGCCAGCTTGCTAAAGTCACAATGCTTTGCATTAGGGGATGACTCATCAAGAATCCCAAACACCACTCAAAATAAGACCACGATCCAGGCCGTGCTGGGCATGCAGGCCTCAACTCACTTGACCCGACAGCCCCAGGATGTAGGTGCCACTCTTGTACCTATATCACAACTGGGGGCACTGAGGCACAGCGGGTGAGATTCAGCCCAGGCAGCTGTACCAGCCTTAACCTCTGTGCCCCGGGCATAAAGGAACTCCCCTTGCCCTTGGAGTAAATTCCTGAACCACCCACCTTGTTTTCAAGCCCCTCCCCTACATGGGGCCAAGCCCTTACTGCAGGTGGCCCCTCCCCGCCCCCCACGATGCCCCTAGACTTCCAGCCTCCGCTCAGCCTGCCTGACCTACCCACGCCTGACTGTCCAGTTGTGCCTCCTCATTCCCAGTCTAGGCAGCCCTGCTTCTCCTGGCTGGACGAGAGCATCCAGGTCTGGTCATTCTTGAGACAAACACCTCCTTCCATCGTGGGCTCCCTACAGGAAGTGGTGCTGGGCCCGTCCCATCCTGTAGGACCTCAGCCCGAATCAATGACACCACCAACCCCACAATGGTGTTTCACGGATGCTGGCCAGGATCCCCCTCCTCTTCTCCCTCCTCCCCTCCCTCCTCCCTCTCCCCACTCTCTCTCCCCTTCCCTCTTTCATCTTCCCCCTCCTCCCTCTTTCATTTTCCCCTCCTCCCTCTCCTCCCTCCTCCCTCCTTCATCTTCCCCCTCCTCCCTCTCCTCCCTCCTTCATCTTCCCCCTCCTCCCTCCCCCTTCCTCCCTCTCCTGCCTTCCCTCTCCCTCCTCATTCCCAAGCACTGAGCACCACAGGCCCTGAGCAAAGGCTCAAAGCAGGTGCGGGTTATCTTGAAAGCTACATTCAGGCTCATGTTTACCCCTCTGCGGATGCATGATCAAGGAAAGTACAGGTGATAGAAGGAAAAGAGGAAGATTTGGGAATGTGAGGCTCCAGTGTTCTTGGGCTTTACTCGCAAATGAAATGAGACAGCCGTTCCTGCTCTCTCCCCTGTTGGCTGCAGGCCTGCACAGAGATCGATGCCATCAGCATGGAGAAGAGGCGCATCCTGCAGCAGTGGGCCACCAGCCTGGTGGGCATGAAGCACCGTGACGAGGCGCACAGGGCAGTGCTGGAGGCACTCAGGTACTGCAGGGCCACAGGCGGCGAGGACACGCGGGAACCCCAGGGGTCCGTGGCAGGCCTGCCCCACGCGCCTCCTTCTGGGTCCACCGGATCTCTGGGACAGAGGGTGCACCTGGAGCCCCGGGTCCAGGCTTCCATCCGGAAAGCTCCCTCATTGTTTGATAAGATTTCAGTGATTCTTAAATCCTTTCCAACACTGCGGCACTGGGAGGAGCCAGGCTTTTCTGCTCAGATTTCCTGGCAGGATTAAGTAGAAACAGAGAGAGCAGGGTAAAGAGAAAGGTCTCTTTGGGAGGTAAAGGTGTCCCTTTGATTTGCAGTATCACCACCTGAGTGCAGAAACCCCATCCCTTCCGATTGTTCTGCCTGAGGGCTGCATTCCAACTGAAATTCTGTTTTAATCTCCAAAGGAAGGGGAGGAAGAGGCCTCCTCCAGGCATCCCGTCACTTCTGGGGATGGATGCGTGGCTCGGGGCGGGGCGTTGGAGACACAGGTGCTGCCTTCATTCCTAAAACCACCCAGGGTGACCAGGTGTCGGGACCCAGAAGGCAAAAGCTGGGCACTGTGGTGGCACGTGGCTCACCTGCTGAGCTTTAACCTCACCTCCACCTTTCGTAGTTTCCACCCCTTGTGCCCAGCACAGAGCCTGGCATACAGCAAGTGCTCAAGAAAGGCTGGACCAAGGAATGAGGGACAGGCTGGTCCCACAGCACCCACAGCCAGGTGGCCCGCAGCAGTCACACAACCAGGAGATGCGTTTCCTTTTGGGTCCTGTGACTAAAGAAACAAAAAGAAACCGTTTTGTTTTTAAAAGTTTTTAGACCAAAACATTTTCAAATGAATAATGCTGGATTAAACATACTCATTTCCGGCCGGGCATGGTGGCTCACACCTGTAATCCCAACACTTTGGGAGGCCGAGGCAGGTGGATCATGAGGCCAGGAGTTCAAGACCAGCCTGGCCAAGATAGTAAAACCCCGTCTCTACTAAAAATACAAAAATTAGCCAGGCGTGGTGCGGGCACCTACAATCCCAGCTACTCGGGAGGCTGAGGCAGAGAATTGCTTGAATTAAAAAAAAATTACATAGCACCCTGGTGAGCATAGCATTCCTGGACCTGGTTATCTACAGCAACACCACAATAACAAAGGCACGCGAACACCCTCGATGCCCCGGGCAGAAAGCTTCCCCGTTGAAGTATCCCAGTGGAATGCCACGTGGTGGCAAGGCGGGAATGAGCGGTGTTTGTATTTTGACTTGGGAAGTGCTCCAGGACACGCTGTTAAGTGGAAAAAGCAATGAGGTGCAGAACAGTGTGTGTGGTGTGCTCCCACAGAGCACGAGAGGGAAGGAAGACTCTGGACAAACATATACGCTTTCTTGCGATTGCACAGAAATTAGGGAGGGGATCCCAGAAAACCAGGAGCCTTTGCTTGTCGTGGGAGGGGGTGCTAGTGACTGCGGGCTGGGGAGGAGGAGACCTGATCGAATACGATTTTTACAATGTTTTGCAACCAAAAGGAAGCCATGTCTCTGAGGGCAATGAGGACGGTGTGCAGAGAGGATGCTGGTTAGTCTGGGATGCAGGGGAGAGCTGGACCACAGGAACATCTCGGAGGTGGCGCCTTCCCCTGGGGACACTGCGGAGTTCACAGGCCATGAGCCTTGGAGAGTCAGGCTGGGTGCTGGACGCTCAGAGAGAACCCAGCCTTGACTTTTCTCAAGGCCCGTGGCAGCTGAGCAGTGTAATTAACAGTCAGGTATTAAGTCCTAGCCTTGGGGCAGGAGGAAAAAGCCGCCCATGTGGGCAGATGGCCAAGTCCTCTCGTCCCGGTGTGCTGGCAACCCCGGTGACACAGGGAGAGGGGCCCTTGCCCGGCCACAGCTGGCTCCGGTTCCTCTACCTGCATCTTTACAGGGGAAACCAGGCTTCAACCAAACATCGCCTGTATCAAACCACAGTGTTCCCTTTGGCTTTATATTGTTGACTCATGAGAGTGAAGGGAATGACTTTTTTTTTTTTTTTTTTTTTTTTGAGACACAGTCTTGCTCTGTCTCCCAGGCTGGAGTGCAGTGGCGTGATCTCGGCTCACTGCAAGCTCCGCCTCCCAGGTTCACGCCATTCCCCTGCCTCAGCCTCCCGAGTAGCTGGGACTACAGGCGCCCGCCACCACACCCGGCTAATTTTTTGTATTTTTAGTAGAGACGGGGTTTCACCGTGTTAGCCAGGATGGTCTCGATCTCCTGACCTGGTGATCTGCCTGCCTCAGTCTCCCAAAGTGCTGGGATTACAGGCATGAGCCACCACGCCCGGCCTAATTTTTTTTATATTATCCATCAAGCCTGGAATGTCTGGGTCTAGCGGGTATTGCTAAGTAGGATTGTGACAGTCACACCCCCGGCAGCAGTGTTTCAAAGTCCCCTGACAGCTCAGCGTGTTGTCACACTTTAGGACTGTGCCAATCGGATCGATGAAAAAAATAGATATCTTGTTTTATAAAACATGCACGCACAGAATGTTGAGTGAATATTTTAACCAAATATGTACACGCACAAACACTTCACGAATGAGAGAGCCCCTGACTTCACCTGCAGCTCAGTGCACCAAGGCCCCGTGGAGGAGTGAGGCCCATCTTCTATTTATTTTATTTTTATTGTTTTTGCAATGGAGTCTCGCCCTGTCCCCCAGGCTGGAGTGCAGTGGTGCCATCTTGGCTCACTGCAGCCTCTGCCTCCTAGGTTCAAGCGATTCTCCTGCCTCAGCCTCTAGAGTAGCTGGGATTACAGGCATGCACCGCCACGCCCAGCTAATTTTTGTATTTTTAGTAGAGAGGGGGTTTCACCATGTTGGCCAGGCTGGTCTTGAACTCCTGACCTCAGGTAATCCACCCGCCTTGGCCTCCCAAAGTGCTGGGATTATAGGAGAGAACCACTGCGCCCAGCCAATCTTTTAAAATTGCAGGCCGTGTAGGACATTGTGAGAAGTGTAAACAGTAATTGCAGAGATTTGCTGTTTGCACCCAGATAGATTTGAAGCAGCAACTTGGAGACAGGTTTAATAGGTGAGGGCCATTATTACAGAAATAAATTATTACATTGCTTAGGACTTCCAAGCTAGGAGTGCAGTGACTGAACTATACCTCAAATATTGACCTTGAGATGTTCAGATTTGTAGAGCATCTTAGAAAATGGTGACATTCCTGGCTGATGGTCAGGATGGTGCATACAGGACCAGTACCCTGGTGGCTGTCTGGGCATGTCTGGAGCCTTCACCCTGTAAGATCCCTGTGGGGCAGGACCCCCTGGCCCAGAAGCTCGGTTTTGCCATCAAACCGAGAAGGCACACTTGTCCTGGAGTTAGTTTACATGAATCGAGCTCACCAGAACCTGACGTGTAACTGAGAACAACAGCCCATTCATGTACATGATGAAATATAAACACCAAAGAGGCCGGGTGCGATGGCTCACGCCTGTAATCCCAGCACTTTGGGAGGCCAAGGCGGGTGGATCACGAGGTCAGGAGATCGAGAGCATCCTGACTAACACGGTGAAACCCCGTCTACTAAAAATATAAAAAATTAGCCAGGCGCGGTGGCGGGCGCCTGTAGTCCCAGCTACTCGGGAGGCGGAGCTTGCAGTGAGCCAAGATAGCGCCAAAAAAAAGGAATATAAACACCAAAGAACCAAATGCTGCACACTTGGACTAGTAGATTCTAATCTGTGGGGGAGGAGGACACAGGAATCGGTGACGCAGACCCATGCTCAGACCCCAGCCCTGCCTGCTTCCTGCCTCCTCCCCGAAGTTCATGGCCAGTCCAACCACATGGGCGGGAGGTGTCCCCCGAGCAACCCTCACCCTGACCTTGGCTGCTTTCTCCATTCCATTCCCCACCCCTCCTCCCTCCTGATGCCCGTGGCATTTTTTCAGATAAGTTAATACCTTTGATTAGGTTCCAGCCGAACCTCACCCTTTCTCTTTTCCCATGCCTTCGTGTCTCTCTTCATCTGATGTCGAGTCTACAACCTAATGCCCCGAAGACAGTCTGACTTCCCTGTCCTTGGTGGGGGGTTGCTGTGGTGGAGGAGGCGGTAACCGTAATCTTGCCCCCGTGTCTCATACACAAGCTGCAAGCTCAGCTCAGAAGCTGTGCTTGTCTTGGCTGCTTTTTTTTTTTTTCTGTCTTCCCTGTTTCTTCAGGGGTTTTGCACACGGTCATAAAAGTTCAGGAGAAACATGAAACGTGTTAGTCTGTTTCCTGTTTACGTCAACCCAAGGAAGCTGAAGGGGCCGGGTGCGGTGGCTCACGCCTGTAATCCCAGCTCTTCGGGAGGCCAAGGCGGGTGGATCACAAGGTCAGGAGATCGAGACCATCCTGGCTAACACAGTGAAACCCCGTCTCTACTAAATATACAAAAAGTCATTCAGGTGTGGTGGCGGTCACCTGTAGTCCCAGCTACTCAGGAGGCTGAGGCAGGAGAATCGCTTCAACCCGGGAAGTGGAGGTGGCAGTGAGCCAAGATGGTACCACTGCACTCCAGCCTGGGCGACAGAGCGAGACTTTGTCTCAAAAAAATTAAAAAGAAGAAAGAAAACTGAGGGCTTGCCCTAATCTCCTAGACTTACTTTTCCCTCAATCCTGATGATGGCAGAGATGACTCCTCAAAGGCTCTTCCCCTTGGTGTGGAGTGCTGGAGCCTGCCCTAGGGAGGGAGGGCAGGATGGAGAAAGACTGAATGCAGAATTAGAGCCAGTCAACAAACAGGCAATTTCACGTTTCCTGGGTGACAGGCCCCAGGCTCAGCTCAGTCTGGTGTAGCCCGTCAAAGGGGACACTGTCCTTGCCCCCAGTTGATGGAGGAGAAAGGAGTGGAAGGCAGTGTGGGATGGGTTGGGTGTGGGCATTGCCACAGTGTCCCCAGCAGGCCTCCTTCTAGCCTGGGGATCTGGCAGGTGGGGCCCAGTCACCACCAACGCCCCATATACCCAAGGACACTGGTGACCCAGCAGACCTGAGGCCACAGACCAGAGTAACAACCCCCTTAGAAATGTGCCCCCATGGGCGGGCATAGTGGCTCCTGTCTGTAATCCCAGTGCTTTGGGAGACTGAGGCAAGAGAATCCCTTGAACCCAGGAGTTCAAGACCAGCCTGGGCAACATAGTAAGACCTTGTCTCTAAAATACAATATAAAAAATAGTCAGGTGTGGTGGTGTGCGCCTGTGGTCTCATCTACTTGAGAGGTAGAAGCAGGATGATCACTTGAGTTCAGGAATTTGAGGCTGCAGTGAACTGTGATTGCACTACTGCACTCCAGCCTGGGCAACAGAGCAAGACCCTGTCTCTCAAAATTTTTTTAATTAGCTGGGCATGATGGTGTGCACCTGTAGACCTGTAGTCCCAGCTACTCAGGAGGCTGGGTGGGAGGATTGCTTGAGCCCAGGAGGTCGAGGCTGCAGTGAGCCGAGATGGTGCCACTGCCCTCCAGCCTGGGCAACAGAGTCAGAACCTGTCTCAAAAACAAACAAACAAACAGAAATAAATGTCCCCAGACACAGGGACATGGGTGAGGCCCGTCAGGACTGCTGTGGTAGCTCACGGTGTCCCATCCCTCCTTCCCACCGGGGAATGACCGTGCTTGTGAGCACATCCCCTGTCCATCTGGGCCTGCCTGTGGGAGCTGGACACTGCCCTCCCCAGCAACCAGAAGTCCTGAAGGAGCCCTGTGTGACCCTCGAGACCAGACCGGCCCCACCACACCAACCCTCCAAAGACCACGGCGGTCCACGGAATCCAACATGGGTCCCAAAGCTAGGTGAGTAACCACGAGGCGCCCACAGTCAGTCCCTTCCCATCACATATGCAGGGAAATGGCTCACTTTCACTCTCAGAAAACAAAGCCTGGACTGTACTTAACTTGGGGGCAGATAACCTAATCAGAATTCACACGCCCTTGGGACTTGGAGCCAAAAACACCCGTCCTCTTACCTGCCTTTGTCCTATTTCCTGGCAGGAAATACAGGGGGCAGACAGGTCTTGGCCCGCAGCCACCGCCCCTTTACCCCGAGATGTGAATCGGTCAGCCGCACTTCCTCGCAGCCTCCTCCCAGGCCCTCAGCTGTGGCCACGGCTGCCAGGCAGGCCAACCCGAGGACAAAAGCCGTGGGCAGCATCCTGGGAGAGAACCTGGGCTTGACCACAGGCTGCTGGACACCTCCTGCGTTCCCCCCTTCATCCTCAGAGGCCCAGGGCCCAACACCTGGGCCATATTCTAGATTCCATATGTTCTTTTTGTTTCATTTACAGACAGTCCCTGACTTAACGATTTTTGGACTTTACCATGGTATTAAAGCAACAGGCAGGCAACAGAAACTGGGCTTCGAGTCCCACACAACCTCCCTGGTTTTCAGCACGGTATTCAATAAATTACATGGATGCCCAAAACCTTTGTTATCACACAGGCTTTGTGTGAGATGATTTTGCCACCCGTAGGCTCATGGGAGTGTCCTGAGCACGTTTGAGGGAGGCTGGGCTGAGCCGGGGCACCTGGCAGGCAATCTGCAGGAAGTGCATTTTGGGTTTTTTGTTTGTTTGTTTGTTTGAGATGAAGTTTCACTCTTGTCGCCCAGGCCGGAGTGCAATGGCTCAATCTCAGCTCACTGCAACCTCCACCTCCTGGGTTCAGGCGACTCTCCTGCCTCAACCTCTCAGCTAGCTGGGATTACAGACATGCGCCACCACCATGCCCGGCTAATTTAGTATTTTTAACAGACACGGGGTTTCACCATGTTGGCCAGGCTGGTCTTGAACTCCTGACCTCAGGTGATCTGCCCCCTTGGCCTCTGAAAGTGCTGGGATTATAGGCATGAGCCACCGCACGCAGCCTGCATTTTGGACTTAGGATATTTTCAACTTACGACGGGTTTGCCGGGGTGCACCCCCACCGTAAGCTGACGAGAACCTGTACTTTCTATTGGTGCCTGCTAATCTACGGAGTTTTTAAAGTGCGATTAAAAAAAAAAAAAAAAAGTCCTTATCAAGGATAAGTGATTGCGTTACAGGACATTTGAAAATCAGAGAAAAGGATTTTAAATACCATCGTCTTTCTCCTTTTGTGACAAGGAGACTTGTTAGCATGTCCGCGCACTCTCAGGCACGCGTTTCCTCCCCCAGCCCCCCGCCGGCATGTTAGGAGTTCTGTCAAACAGTTTGTGAGTGTATCTTTTTAAATTAGACATCTTATTTTTATTGTCAAATTTAGATATTTATAAGGCCGCTCCTTCCTAAAAAAAGAAAATGAGTAACTTATTTACTTGAAGTCAGGATTACTGGGGATAATTTATGTACAAAATTGCATACCTCCAGCCCTGGCAACCGCTGTGCCGCCTTCTGTGCCTATAGCTCTGCCATTTCTAGAATGTCACATAAATGGAATCGCACAGTCTGTAGCTTTTCTTGTCTGGCTTCTTCCACTTGGCATCATGCTTTTGAGACCCACCCATGTTGCAAGATCAGTGTTCTGTTCCTATTTATTGTTGAATAGTATTCCCTTGCATGGATACATCAGATGTATTTGTCCATCCACCAACTGATGGACATTTGGCTTTTACCTTCGGAATACCATGAAGAAAGCTGCTGTGACTGTTCTGAACAGATCTTTGTGTGGATACCTGTTTCCGTTTCTCTTGGATAAATACAGGTGCATCTCGTTTCAATGTGTCTCACCTTCTCCTACTACGTGGAATTGCTTTTTTTTTTATTTTTTGAGACGGAGTTTCACTCTGTCGCCCAGGCTGGAGAGCACTGGGGTGACTGCAGCTCACTGCAACCCCTGCCTCCCTGGTTCAAGCGATTCTCCTGCCTCAGCCTCCCGAGTAGCTGGAACTACAGGCGCCTGCCACCACGCCCGGCTAATGTTTTGTATTTTTTGGTAGAGATGTGGTTTCACCGTGTCAGCCAGGGTGCTCTTGATCTCCTGACCTTGTGATCCGCCCACCTTGGCCCCCCAAAGTGCTGGGATTACAGGAATCACATTTTTTACAAATTGAAGGTTGATGGCAGCTCCGTGTGGAGCAAGTCCGTCGGCACCATTTCTCCAGCGGCCTGTGCTCCGTTCCTGCCTCTGCACTACATTTCGGTCGTTCTCATATTTCAGACTTTTTCATTGTCATCGCCTGGTATGGTGATCTGTGATCAGTGACCTTTGACGTTAACTATTGTAATTGGTTTTCGGCAAAGCCACGGACTGCCCCCATTTAAGACAGCAAACTTAAGACATGTTGTGTGTGTACACCTCCATCTGCCGCCCGCCCAGGGTTAGTGGAACATGCAAAGCTCAGAGGGTGGAGGCAGGGGTGGTCACTGCTGAGGCCAGATGCCCAGCTAATTTTTGTATTTTTAGTAAAGACGGGGTTTTACCATGTTAGCCAGGCTGGTCTCGAACTCCTGACCTCAGGTGATCTGCCCACCTCGGCCTCCCAAAGTACTGAGATTACAGGCATGAGCCACCGCGCCCAGCCCCAAAATATAACTTTTAATGGCAAAACCGCAATTACTTTTGCACCAGCCTAATATCAACATTAACAGAAGTGATTGTAACCCCTGTGGATGACTTTGAGGGTTCAGGACTTCAATGCAGAAAGTCACTGCCAATGTGGTGGAAACAGCAAGAGCTAGAATGAGAAGCAGAGCTGAGATGGGATGGAATTGTTGCGTTCACATGATCAAACTTTAATGGATGAGGAGTTGCTTGTTATGAATGAGCAAAGAAAGCAGTTTCTTGACGTGAAATCTGCTCCTGTGAAGATGCCATGTGCATTGTTGAAATTAACAAAGAATTTAGAATATTCTGGGTGGGCATGGTGGCTCACGCCTGTAATCCCAGCACTTTGGGAGGCCAAGGCAGGTGGATCACGAGGTCAGGAGATCGAGACCATTCTAGCTAACACGGTGAAACCACGTCTCTACTAAAAACACACACACACAAATTAGCCGGGCGCGGTGGCGGGCACCTGTAGTCCCAGCTACGCAGGAGGCTGAGGCAGGAGAATAGCATGAACCCGGGAGGTGGAGGTCGCAGTGAGCCAAGATCGCAACACTGCACTCCAGCCTGGGTGACAGAGCGAGACTCTGTCTCAAAACACACACACACACACACACACACACACAGAGAATTTAGAATATTCCATGAACTTGGTTGATAAAGCAGCAACAGGGTTTGACAGGATTGACTCCAATTTTGCAGGAAGGTCTTGCCTGGGTAAAATCCTATCAAACAGCATCACATACTACAGAGAAATCTGTCATAAAAGAGGAGTCAATCCATGTGGCAAACTTCATTGTTGTCTTATTTTAAGAATTTGCCAGCCGGGCGCGGTGGCTCAAGCCTGTAATCCCAGCACTTTGGGAGGCCGAGACGGGCGGATCACGAGGTCAGGAGATCGAGACCATCCTGGCTAACACAGTGAAACCCCGCGTCTCTACTAAAAAATACAAAAAACTAGCCGGGCGAGGTGGCAGGTGCCTGTAGTCCCAGCTACTCGGGAGGCTGAGGCAGGAGAATGGCGTAAACCTGGGAGGCGGAGCTTGCAGTGAGCCGAGATCCTGCCACTGCACTCCCGCCTGGGTGACAGAGCGAGACTCCGTCTCAAAAAAAAAAAAAGAAAAAGAAATTGCCGTCCAGGTGGGGTGACTCACACCTGTAATCCCAACACTTTGGGAGGCCAAGGCAGGTGGATTACTTGAGCTCAGGAGTTGGAGACCAGCCTGGGCAACATGGTGAAACCTCATTTCTACAAAAAATACAAATATTAGCCAGGTGGGGTTGTGTGCACCTGTAGTCCCAGCTACTCAAAAAGCTGAGGGAGGAGGTGGCTTGAGCCCAGGAGGCTGAGGTGGCAGTGAGCCAAGATCACACCACTGCACTCCGGCCTGGGTGACAGAACCAGAGCCAGACCCTGTCTCAAAAAAAAAAAAAAAAAAAAATTGCCACAGTCACCCCAGCCTTCAGCAACCACCACCCTAATCAGTCAGCAGCCAGCAACATCAATGCAAGACCCTCTACCAGCATGCTTTATCAAGTATGACCTGATAAAGGCTCAGGTGATTGTTAGCATTTTTTAGCAATGAAGTTTTCTTTTTCTTTTTAAAAATGGAGTCTCGTTCTGTTACCTAGGCTGGAGTGCAGTGGTGTGATCTCAGCTCACTGCAACCTTTGCCTCTTGGGTTCAAGGGATTCTCCTACCTCAGCCTCCTCAGTAGCTGGGATTAGAGGTGCCCACCATGACACCTGGTTAATTTTTGTATTTTTAGTAGAAATGGGGTTTCACCATGTTGGCAGGCTGGTCTTGAACTCCTGACCTCAGGTAATCTGCCCACCTCAGCCTAAGTGCTGGGATTACAGGTGTGGGCCACCACGCCCAGCCTGTATGCACCAGGGAACCAAAAACGATTGTGTGACTTGCTTTACTGTGATACTCGCTTAATTGTGGTGGCCTGCAACTGAACCCGCAGGATATCCAAGGTCAGCCTGTACCTAGAAGTGAGGTTCCAGCTCAACGTGCATTTTACTTTATAACAAGTGCTTGCAGGCCACAGTGGCTCACACCTGTAATCCCAGCACTTTGGGAGGCTGAGGCAGATCGCTTGAGCTCAAGAGTTTGAGACCAGTCTGGGCAGCATGGCAAAACCCCATCTCTACCAAAAATACAAAAAATTAGCCAGGTATGGTGGCACATGCCTGTAATCCCAGCTACTCAGGTGGCCGAGGCAGGAGAATTGCTTGAGCCTGGAAGTGGAGGTTGCAGTGAGCCAAGATTGCACCACTGCACTCCAGCCTGGGTGACAGAGCGAGACTCTGTCTCAAAAACAAACAAACAAGAAAACAACTGCTGCAATGTTTTCCCAAGTGACTCATTCCAATTTGCATTTTCTCCAGCAGTTTATGAGAGTCCCAGTTGCTCCAAGTCCTCGCTAACATTTGGTATTACCAGTCATCTAATTTTAGCCATGAAATATAGCCATTAGCAGATGTGTGGTGGCTGAGGCAGGAGAATGACGTGAGCCCGGAAGGTGGAGCTTGCAGTGAGCCAAGATCGCGCCACTGCACTCCAGCCTGGGGGACAGAGCAAGACTCCACCTCAAAAAAGAAAAGAAAAGAAAAGAGTTCTGGCTGGGCGCGTTGGCTCACACCTGTAATCCCAGCAACTCAGGATGGTGAGGCAGGAGGCGGCTTGAACCCAGGAGGCGGAGCTTGCAGTGAGCCGAGATCGTGCCACTGCACTCCAGCCTGGGCGACAGAGTGAGACTCCGTCTCAAAAAACAAACAAACAAACAAACAAAAAACTCTCTAAGGGTCACGAAGATTTTCTCCCAGGTTTTCCGCTAAAGTTTTCTAGGTCTTGCATTTAGGCATCTGGTCCATTTCAAGTTCACTTTTGTTGTGGTATGAGTGGGGTCCAGGCGCAGGTTTTGGGTGTCTCTCTCTAGTCGTCCCAGCAGCGCTTGTTGAAAAGATTGTCCTTTTCCTGTTGAAATCCTGTGACACCTTTGTCAAAGATCCGTTGATCGTGTGTGTGTGTGTGTGTGTGTGTGTGTGTGTGTGTGTGTGTGTGTCTGTTTCCGGACTCTCGATTCTGTTCTGTTGATCTTTTTGTCATTCTTTCACTAATACCACGTTGTCTTTCTAACTAGAGCTTTACGGAAAATCTTAAAATCAGATAGTCTGAGTTTTTGACGTTGTTTTACAAACTTATTTTGGTTACTCTAGGTCCTTTAGGTTTCCATTTAAATGTTAAAACTTGCTTGTCAGTTTCTGGGGGAAAATGGCTTCTGGGATGTGACTGAAATTACATTGCGTCCATAGATCAGTTTGAGGAGAATTGAGGTCTTAATAATATTAAATCTTCTGCTTCACGGACATGGCAAATCTCTCCAGTATCTTCTTTTTTTTTTATTTTTGAGTCAGAGTCTTGCTCTATCACCTGGGCTGGAGTACAGCGGAACAATCTCAGCTCACTGCAACCTCTGCCTCCTGGGTTCAAGTGATTCTCATGCCTCAATCTCCCAAGTAGCTGCGACCACAGGTGCACACCACCATGCCCGCCTAATTTTTTTTTTGTATTTTTTAGTAGAAATGGGGTTTCACCATGTGGGCCAGGCTTCTTTTCTCTATTGATAGTGTCTTATCCTTTGAATAAGTGTTTATTTGAATATTCAAGAAGTATTTTCTTCTTGGACTAGAATAATACCTTCCATATTCTTCTCACATCTATCCCCAAGTCTTTCAATTCTCTTTTCCAAGCAACCTGTTACTGTTTCATAAAAGCCTTTCCAGATACATTTCATGCATACATATGCATTATTCTCAGGCGTTTCTCTCCACTTAAAAATCACCCGTGGCAGCTTGGTGTGTCCCGCTCTGTACCTCGGTTTTTCTTGTGCTGTGTCTTAGAGTCATTTCACATCAGAACACACAGAAATCGCCGTTGTTCTTTTCAGTTCTCTTCACACTGTGTTCTAAATGATGCCTGTGCCATAATTTAATCATCCTCATCGATCCGTAACGAGGCCCTTTCCTGTTTTTTGTCTTTTTCTGATGTCATCAGTGTATCAATAAATATCCACACACATTAAACATAGATACTGGATGCCCAGGCGTGGTGGCTCATGCCTGTAATCCCAGCACTTAGGGAAGCCAAGGCAGGCAGATCACTTGAGGTCAGGAGTTCGAGACCAGCCTGGCCAATGGGGCTAAACCCTGTCTCTACTAAAAATACAAAAAAAAAAAAAAAAAAATTAGGTTGGCATGGTGGCGCATGCCTGTGGTCCCAGCTACTCGAGTGGCTGAGGCATGAGAATCACTTGAACCCAGGAGGCAGAGGTTGCAGTGAGCCGAGATTGTGCCACTGTACTCCAGCGTGGGTGGCAGAGTGAGACTCTGTCTCAAAAAAAAAAAAAAAAAAAAGATACTGGATGACTGGGCGCAGTGGCTCACGCCTGTAATTCCAACACTTTGGGAGGCCGAGGCAGGTGGATCACTTGAGGTCAGGAGCTCGAGACCAGCCTGGCCAACGTGGCAAAACCCCATCTCTACTAAAAATACAAAAATTAGCCAAGCATGGTGGCGCACACGATGTAATCCCAGCTACTTGGGTGGCTTGAGGCTGCAGTGAGCTGAGATCATGCCATTGCACTCCAGCCTGGGTGACAGAGTGAGACACCATCTCAAAAAAAAAAAAGAGAGAGAGACAGAAAGGAATGTTTAAAGTACAGCAGAACATCTCAGAATAATAGGAAAACATGCCTCACATACAAACAAAAATTCAAATCCTCATGCTGAAGCGTGAGAATCACTTGAACCCAGGAGGCAGAGGTTGCAGTGAGCCAAGCTCGTGCCGCCGCACTCCAACAAATACAGGATTTGAATCTGTATTTTAGATCTGATTATCCGATATCTGTGTTTTAGAGCTTGATATTAATGACAGGTATCTCATCGCAGCATGCTAAGGGGAAAGACAATAGAATTTGAAGCGCGCCCGCTGGTGTTCCCTCAGCCACACCATTTCCTGCAGACCTTGGGCTAGTGATTGGAATGCTCTGAGTCTCAGTGGCCACATCTGTAACGCTGGACTCTTTCCTTCCTAGGACTATTGTCATGGTTAAGGCAGATGGGCAGATGAGAACCCCCAGCCCAGCTTCTGACCCATGTGTCGCTTTCCTTCTCCCCATAATCATAGTACAAAAGAGTTGTCAACGTGGACTTTCCATAGGTAATAGTTCTGTTCATCCATTTGAAAATAATAGTTGGCCGGGCGCGGTGGTTCACGCCTGTAATCCCAGCACTTTGGGAGGCCGAGGTGGGCGAATCATAAGGTCAGGAGATCAAGACCATCCTGGCTAGCACGGTGAAACCCCGTCTCTACTAAAAATACAAAAAACTAGCCAGGCGTGGCGGCGGGCGCCTGTAGTCCCAGCTACTCAGGATGGTGAGGCAGGAGAATCACTTGAACCCGGGAGGCAAAGCTTGCAGTGAGCAGAGATCACAACACTGCACTCCAGCCTGGGTGACAGAGCAAGACTCCATCTCAAAAAAAAAGAAAAAAGAAAAAAAGAAAATAATAGTCAAGATTTGGTTATTGGGTGCAAAATACAGTGAGAGAGAAGGAACGAGGCCCAGTGTTCAATAGCATGTCACAGTGACTACGGTTCACAGTAAGTTAGTGTATATTTCTGAATAGCTAGAGGAGAAGATTTGGAATGTTCTCCACACAAAGGAAGGATCACGTGTGAGGGGATAGATGGCCAGTTCCCCAGATTTGATGATGACATGCTGTATGCTTGCGTCAAAATATCACATGTACCTCTCAAATATGTGCCAATCTCTCCATGAAAATTTTTAATAGAAACATTTTTTAAAGATTTGGCTACTATTTAAAAAGTTGGTTTCCTGCTGGGTGCAGTAGCTCGCGCCTGTAATCCCAGCACTTTGGGAGGCCAAGGCAGGCACATTGCTTGAGCTCAGGAGTAGGAGACCAGCCTGGACAACATGGTGAAACCCCATCTCTACAAAAAGAGTTTAAAAATTAGCTGGGCATGGTGGCGCACACCTGTAATCCCAGCCACTCAGGAGGCTGAGGCAGGAGAATCACTTGAACCCGGGAGGCGGAGGTTGCAGTGAACCGAGATCACACCACTGTACTCCAGCCTGGGTTACAGAGTAAGACTCTGTCTCAAAAGATAAATAAATAAATAAAAAAGAGTTGGCTTCCTAATTTATTTCTCTCTGCATTGAGTTCTACTTAGTGAGCTCCCTCGTGTGGGGCACAGCTCTGTGCACTGGCTCTCTGATGTCTCACACGTAACTGGCTCTTCCCCCTCCATTTCTGCAGAGAATGCCAGCATCAAGCCAGGTCCATCGACAGTGAGATTGAGGCCTATAAGAAATCCATCATGAAGGAGGAAGAAAAGAACGAGAAGCTGGCGAGCATCCTGAACCGGACAGAGACGGAAGTCAGACTGCTGCAGAAGCTCACCACCCAGTGCCTGACCAAGCAGGTGGCCCTGCAGAGCCAGTTCAACACTTACAGGCTCACCCTGCAGGACACAGAGGATGCCCTCAGCCAGGACCAGCTGGTGAGGCCGGGCCCGCCCCACAGGTCACGCCTGGCACGCTGTGGTGCCTCTTCAGGCACATCCACCCTGTGGCTCCTCCTCTCCAGGAACAAATGATACTCACAGAGGAGTTGCAGGCCATCCGCCAAGCCATCCAGGGCGAGCTGGAGCTCAGGAGGAAGACAGACGCTGCCATCCGGGAGAAGCTGCAGGAGCACATGACCTCCAACAAGACCACCAAATACTTCAACCAGCTTATCCTGAAGCTGCAGAAGGAGAAGACCAACATGGTAGGCCCCTGCCCCAGGTGGGGCTGTGCGAAGTCACCTGCAGCCTGCGCATGTGAGGGCAAAGGCGTACTGGGGGCGGAGAAGGCGGCGTCAGTGTGAGCAGAGGGCCCTCGTGTGCTCGCTCCTTTCCATGGTGTTCCGGTTGTAAGGGTGATACATTTTTACTGTAGAAAGCCTAGAAATAGGCCAGGCGCGGTGGCTCAGGCCTGTAATCCCAGCACTTTGGGAGGCCGAGGCGGGTGGATCACCTGAGGTCAGGAGTTCGAGACTGGCCTGGCCAACATGACAAAACCCTGTCTCTGCCAAAAATACAAATAATTAGCTGGGTGCGGTGGCGGGCGCCTATAATCCCAGCTACTCGGGAGGCTGAGGCAGGAGAATCGCTTGAACCTGGGAGGCAGAGGTTGCAGTGAGCTGAGATCATGCCATTGTACATCAGCCTGGGTGACAGAGCGAGACTCCGTCTAAAAAAAAAGAAAAAGAAAGAAAACCTGAAATACAGAAAGGCATAAAGAAGAAAATGAGACAGCTCTAGGCCCACCATCCAGAGGCAACTTTTTTTTTTTTTTAATTTGGTAAATTTCCTTCTGGAAATTTTTAATACAGAAATACATTTGCACCCACCCACAAACATACACATGTAGTCATTCTCACACATGCAAACACATTCACACACACGAACACACATGCAATTGCACATGCCCCCACACACACACAAGGAAACGCAAACTCACACATACACACCACACACACAAACTCCTACACACACACACACTCAAACTCCTACACCCACACATACACTCAAAATCCTACACACATACACACACTCAAAGTCCTACAAACATACACACTCAAACTCCTACAAACACACACACATACACAAGCACACACCTTCTGCAGCACTGGACTCAGGCCCATTTTCTTTTTCTTATTTATTTATGTATTTTATTTTTTGACACAGGGTCTCTGTTGCCTAGGTGGGAGTGCTGTGGCACAATCACAGCTCACTGCAGTCTCAAATCCCTGGGTTCAAGTGGCCCTGCCACCTTGGCCTCCCAAAGCCCTGGGATTCTGGGCCTGTGCCACTGTGCCCAGCCCCCAGGTCCATGTGCATCCATTTGTGATTAATATCACTGAGCTATGACACAGAGAATGGGAGTCAATGAATCTTTGCTACTTGTATAGCTTTTCATTTTGCTGTATTGACCATATTCAACATAACATTTCCTCATGCCACCAAATATTCTTCAAAACCTCAATTTTCATTTCTGTATAACATCTTATCCTACAAATGTACATATTTTGTTTACTAAGTCTCTTGTTAGGCACTTCAGGCTGTTTCTCGTTTTTATTTTATCTTATTTTATTTTGTTGTTATTTGTTTATTTTTTTGAGATGGAATTTCGCTCTTGTCACCCAGGCTGGAGTGCAGTGGTGCCATCTTGGCTCACGGCAACCTCCGCCTCCCGGGTTCAAGCAATTCTTCTGCTCAGCCTCCCAAGTAGCTGGGATTACAGGCATGCGCCACCGTGCCCGGCTAATTTTTGCATTTTTAGTGGAGACGGGGTTTCACCATGTTGGCAAGGCTGCCCTCGAACTCCTGACCTTGTGATCCACCCGCCTCAGCCTTCCAAAGTGCTGGGATTACAGGTGTGAGCCACCACATAGCCAGCTGCCAGTCAAAGGCAGATTTCCCTGGGGGGCCCTGGGGTGTGACCTCAACGTCCATTCCATGGCAGGGCACCCCCGATTGTGAGCTCACGTTCACTTCCCCTGGGATCTTGCTTTATCCTTTATCGCCTGTGGTAGGGGGTGGAGGGGACTTGTGTCCTTACAAAAAACAATTCCTTACTTGAATGGTTTTCTCTTTGCCTCTTCCTGAGGGGTAACCCTCCCCCACCGGCCTCAAGCAGGCCCCTTTGGAGGACCCCCCCAGAGGCCGCCACAGACCGCGCCATTTCCAGGGCACATCCCGGCAGTGGGGCCTGTCCAACAGTCCCCATTTTAGTCTCGGAAGAGTGACGGATTCCTGATGCCAAGCTCTGCTGGTTTTGCCCTCCTGAGGAGTGGGACAGGAGCTGGCCAGGCAGAGCTGAAGGGCGTGGTGGGTGTGAAGGAGCCTGTCCAGCCGTGCTGCTACACTGCCAAGTCCAGTTCCCAATCCCCAGGCCCCAGGCCCCAGAGCCCCAGGGCCCCAGCCGAGCCCCTTTCTGGGCAGCCCGATAGGTCATACATGTACTGCTGCCAGTTTCCAGAAGAGGGCAGCAAAGAGTCTTGGACCAACAAATTCGTCTATTACGACAATTTTCCAACGGATGCCAGTCCAGCTGTTGAAAACGGTACCTCCCACCCGATTTTTGAACTGCTCAAAGCCCCATGGGCTGATAGAAGGTGGGGTGGGGAGGCATATCTGGGAGGAGGAGCAAAGTGTGGATGGGCGGGACCACCCATCTGGAGCTGGCCGCCATGGGGTCCAGGCAGTTAATCCAGGAACGGTGTAGAGGCCTGGGGGGAGCCAGGGTGGGGTCCGCAGGGACCACAAACAGTCCGGAGTGGAGCAGGGGAGGCAGGCCTGGCTGTGACGGGGAGGGACTGAAGGAGACTTGGCGCCACAGCCCCTGCGGGGCAGCTGGGGAGGGGGGAGGCAGGAGTCCTTGTGGGGCCCAGATCTCAGGGTGACCTTGGCAAAGGAGGAGGCTGCAAGCTGACATTGCCACACAACTCCGGATGCTGGAAGCTTCCACTCCAGGTAGGCAGGGTCTGGGTTCCACACTCTGGGAATGCTGGGTCTCCTGGGAAGTCACCTATGGTGGCCGGCGAAAGACATGGAGCCCACAGGCGTGGTGGGAGGAGAAGCTCAGATGGCCCTGAGGAGGCTGGGGTAGGAGGGACCCACAGACGTGAGAGAGTTGAGGCCTTGTGTGGCAGGAGCCGACGGGCAGGGGTGGTCAGGGCAGACACGTGGCCTGAGGCCACCTGTCAGAGCCACGCCCTGGGGAAGAGGACCTCGTCCCAGTGGTGACAGCAGCTCCCTATTCCCAGAGCAGCTCTGGCCGTACCATTGCAGCTGTGAGTGTCACTGCCTCACTCCTGATTCTCACAAACGTCCTCACAAACGTCCTCTCGATAAACCCCCCATTGCCAGAAGGGATCCAAAGGAATCTGTCTAATGCCTCCAAAGAGCCCACAGAGGAGGCCAGCACTGGCTGCTCAGACCTGCAGGACAGCAGGACGGGTCAGAACCCACAGAGGAACCAGTGTCCAACGATTGCTTCTTGCTTCATAAACCATGCTCCAAATGTGACAGAGTGTAGCACAGCCGTTAAAACTTAGAGAACGTTGTCAGATTAAAAAGCAGGTTAGCACCCAGTGTGTAGGGTGTGATCCTATTTTTATTTTGGAGAGTTATATAGAAAAGCCTGGAAGGAAAAATGGATTCAGATGGGAATGGTAGCTAACTTGTGTCAGAATTGCAGGCAGTTGAATGTGTTATCCTCTATTCTGGCCTGTTTTTTCACATTTCCTCACAATGTGTGTGCTCCTATTTAAGAAGTGTGTTAGTCACACTGCTGTAAGGAAATACCTAAGACTGGGTAATTGATAAAGGAAAGAGGTTTAACTGACTCACCGTCCCACATGGCTGGCGAGGCCGCAGGAAGCTTACAATCATGGCAGAAGGCGAAGCAGGCGCCTCCGTCACAAGGCAGCAGGAGAGAAAGAGTGTGTGACGGAGGAACCGTCAAACACACAAAACCATCAGATCTCGTGAGAACTCACTCGCTATCACAAGAACAGCATGGGGGTAATGGCCCCCATGACCCAGTCACCTCCCACAGGGCCCCTCCCTTGACACGTGGGATTACGGGGACACAATTCAAGATGAGAGGTGAGTGGGGACACAGCCACACCACTTCAATAAGAAAAGTGAATACCATGATCTCTTTTCTGTAAAAACCCAACATCTGGGTTCCAACAAGCAGGTTCCCTGCTGGGGCCTCGAGACGGCGAGAAATCCAGTCTCCTGCTCTCAGGACTGTGCGTTTGGAATTTCTCCAGAGGAACATCCCGACCGTCAGGGAACGGTGGATCGGTAAACTCGTCCCAGGCCTCTGGTGGGGGCAATATTCACAGGCATTTCCTTTCATCAATTCAGATGACACATCTTTCCAAAATCGACGGCAACATTGCCCAGACCACCCTGGACATCACACGCACCAGCAGCAGGCTGGACGCACACCGGAAGACGCTGCTGGAGCTGGACCAGGACGTGAAGAAAGTCAACGAGCTCATCACCAACAGCCAGAGCGAGATCTCCCGGCGCACAATCCTCATCGAGAGGAAGCAAGGGCTCATCAACTTCCTCAACAAGCAGCTGGAGCGGATGGTGTCTGAGCTGGGGGTGAGGTCCCGGGCAGGGAGACGCGGTCCCCGGCTGACTGTGGCACCTGGCGGGGCAGAGCTCCCTCAGGTCCCCCATGGTCAGACCTGAACTCCCGGAATGCACAGAACTGCCTCTTTCCCTACCCGCTTTACAGACAAAATGGCACGTGTGCCAAGCGCTCTAAGTCATATTTTTCTGCACAGGGCCAGAGAGCATTCAGGCTTTGTGGCCAGTTGGTCTCTCTGACAGTGACACAGCTCTGTCTCCATAGCGAGGAGTGTAGCGAGGAGTGTAGATAAAATGTAAAGGAATGGGCATGACTGTGTCCAATCAGATGTTATTCAAGGCCACTGAAGTCTGAATTCCAAATAATTTTCACCCAGCATGAAATATTCTGCTGCTCTAAGAGAAGTGGCCTAATGCGTTTGAGGCCTGATGCCATATACGTCATCCAGGTCCCTGTACTCTCAAAGCCCCTTTGGGTTCCAGATGCCAGATACGTCATCCAGGTTCCTGTCCCTCTTTGAGGGACTCTCAAAGCCCCTTTGAGTTCCAGAGGCCCCACCCATCCTGCTGGTGCACCCACCATGGGGAAGCTAGAGGGGACTCCAGAGCCCCTTAGTCGTATTTCCTCCAGCGGTGTCTGTGGCTTGCAACCCTGCTGAGAGCTAACTTGAGCCCCCCAGCCTTCGTCCAGTTTCATGACCTCAGGGGTCCAGACCCTCTGCAGCCCACTCACAAAGACATTTGAGCCCAAGAAGGCTAATTTTGCTTTTTTTTTTTTGAGATGGAGTCTTGCTCTATTGCCCAGGCTGGAGTGCAGTGGCACCATCTCGCTCACTGCACCTCCGCCTCCTGAGTTCAAGCGATTCTCCTGCCTCAGCCTCCCAAGTAGCTGGGACCACAGGTGTGCACCAGCACACCCGGCTAATTTTTGTATTTTGGGTAGAGACGGGGTTTCACCCTGTTGGCCAGGCTGGTCTTGAACTCCTGACCTCGGGTGACCCACCCACCTCAGCCTCCCAAAGTGCTGGGATTCCACGCGTGAGTCACCACACCTGGCCCCAATTTTGCTTTTTGATGACTATCCCATCTAGGGGGAAGAAGTGGGGCCCCTGGAGCTTGAAATCAAAAGGCTGAGCAAGCTGATCGAAGAGCACAATGCCACCGCGGTCCAGGCCCAGGTGACCTGGCTGCGCCTGCAGCAGGAGATGGTCAAGGTGACACAGGAGCAGGAGGCACAGCTGGCCTCCCTGGACGCGTCCAAGAAGGAGCTCCACATCATGGAGCAGAAGAAACTACGAGTAGAAAGTAAGAGCCGCCATGCCCGTCCCTGCAGTGATGCTCAGACAAGCTCTGGGGCGGGGGCACCTCCCAGGGGAGGGACACTCAGTGGGGCACGTCGCTGGATTTGCACGCAGCCTTAAAAGCAAACAAACGCGCGTGCTCCCCGTATTTTGTAAATGTGAACCACTGCCTGCCCAGCTGCCCAGTTCGCAGTCACGGCGGCAGAGTTGAGAAATGTCACGAAATGTCTCCAAGCTCACAGACTTCAGAGCTCTCCTCGAGAGAGAAGCGTGGAAGGTTATCATCCCCGCCAAGCCAGGGCACTCAGGTGGAAGCACTGGCACGGGAAGAGCCAGGGTCCTGCCAGGCGGGCTCCTGGTGCTGTCCCCGCATCACCTCCAGTTGGACTTAGAAAACCATTCCGCCAGGACTCCCCGACGCTTCTGAGGCCCAAGGGGCTGCCAAAGCGCCAGGGTGCCTGGAATGAGGGAGGCGGGCATCCTTCCTGGACCACTCTCCACCCACATGGCCACCTGCTGAGACGTCCCGGGTCCCGCCTGGTCTTGGGTCAGGGATCCATGCTGGTCAGGCCTGCAGCAAAGTCCCCATGGGAAATGCTGCCCAGACATATCGCGTGCCCTTCTCGGAGGTCCTGCTGCCTCTCGCCCTGCCCTTGGGTTGCCCAAACCCATCTTTTGGTGAGTAGCAAGTCCTAAAAGACACTATGGAGCTGTCAGCTGAATATCGGTGTCCCAAGACAAGAGGTGCCGAAACACCATGCTGTGAGATGGGATCACCCATGGAAAGGGCAGAGAGAGGGGCTCACATGCCCATGCCCTGGGGCAGTCAGGGCACACCGTGGGGACAGCAGGAGGAGACAGAGAAGTCCTGTGAGGAGTGGCCAGCGGATGAACCAACTGTGGCCTCTCGTGCCCTCCACTCGTCTTAACATCAAGAAAGCTGTTTTCTGCCCCTACCCCTGAGCTTGGCTGGGGCGGGGCAGGGGTCTAAGGGCCCCCCTCTCCTGGAGACTCACAGTGTCTGAGCATCAACCAGGTCCCCAGGCTCCACAGATCTGCACGTGTCCTGGGGGAGGGAGCCTGGCCCTCCCACACACCCCGCCCACACCTGCTGGCTGTCCCCACAGGTGGGTCCTCTCAGTTCCCTCGGAGGACCAGCCTTTGGGAGCTTAGCCGCCAAGAAGAGACCCCTCTCCTCTCCTCTGTCCTGGCAGGGGTGAGATTCAGGCAGGAGCACTGGGAAGGACAAGAGGGAGGGGATGAAGGGAGCTACAGGGAGAGACAAACCCCGGGTCACCTCTCAGACGCCGCTGCCTGCAGGCGAGGACCCAGACCCTCCCTGGGTCTCTCCCCAAGTCTCTGTTCTCTGCCATAGGCAAGATTGAGCAGGAGAAGAAGGAGCAGAAGGAGATCGAGCACCACATGAAGGACCTGGACAACGACCTGAAGAAGCTCAACGTGCTGATGAATAAAAACCGGTGCAGCTCGGAGGAGCTGGAGCAGAACAACCGGGTGACGGAGAATGAATTCGTGCGCTCGCTGAAGGTCAGGCTGCGTCCACACGGTCCCGGGGCTCGGGACGATGGAGGGCGGGGGGACTCGGGGGCACGGTCCCTGCGGGGGGTGCTCTGCACCAGGACGTAACTTCCACACCCGTTCAAGATGCTTGTGGGGGGATTAGAAATCCAGCCTTCAGCCCTGCCCTCGGTGCTGGGACGGAGGGCACCAGCCCCGGCACCCACAATCCCGCCCTCGGTGCTGGGACGGAGGGCACCAGCCCCGGCATCCACAATCCCGCCCTCGGTGCTGGGACGGAGGGCACCAGCCCCGGCATCCACAATCCCATGGCCCTCCCCATAGCTGTCCCGCCCCTCCCCTGTGCAGGACTCTGAGAGGGAGACCATCAAGATGCAGGACAAGCTGAACCAGCTCAGCGAGGAGAAGGCGACCCTCCTCAATCAACTGGTGGAAGCAGAGTGAGTCGCAGTCTCCAGCCACACATGGGTCATGAAGGTCACTGCACCTGCAGGCCTCTGTCCGTTGAAGACCATGTAGGAGGCCGGGTGTGGCAGCTCCCACCTATATCCCAGTGCTTTGGTGTTTGTGTGTGTGTGTGTGTGTGTGTGTGTGTGTGTTTTGTTTTGTTTTGTTTTGTTTTGTTTTTTCTTTTGGAGACAGTCTTGCTCTATCCCACAGGCTGGAGTGCAGTGGTGCGATCTCAGCTCACTGCAACCTCTGCCTCCCGGCTTCAAGTGATTCTCCTGCCTCAACCTCCTGAGTAGCTGAGATTACAGGTGCACGCCACCATGCCTGACTAATTTTTATATTTTTAGTAGAGACGGGTTTCACCACGTTGGCCAGGCTGGTCTTGAACTCCTGACCTCAGGTGATCCGCACGCCTCAGCCTCCCAAAGTGCTGGAATTACATGCGTGAGCCACCGTGCCCGGCGATCCCAGTGCTTTGGGATGCCAAGGCAGGAGGCTCCTTTGAGGCCAGAAGTTTAAGACAAGACTGGGCAACACAGTGAGACCCCATATCTACAGAAATGTTTTAAATTGGCCGGGCATGGTGGTGCATGCCTGTAGTCCCAACTACTCGGGAGGCTGAAGTGGGAGGATCACTTGAGCCCAGGAGGTCAAGGCTGCTAGGATTGCACCACCGCACTCCAGCCTGGGCAACAGAGCGAGACCCTGTCTCTAAAAGAAGAAAAAGACCACCTGGGCATGGGTCTGGAACCCACCCTAGTGGATCCCAGATTCCCCACAGAGCTCTGCCTGCCACCCTTGGCAGCAGCTCTTGAGCCAAATGAGTTACTGCTGGAAATTGAATGGCTTTCTTTGCGATAAAGATTTTAAATATCCATTATTTTATGGTGTCTGATTATTAAAGTACCACACAGCCAGCTCTAAACATTTTAAACTATACAATGCGTGCAACGTAGCCAGGGAAAATTGCATATAATTCCAACGCTCTTCACTTCCCAGAAAACCAATGTCTAGCTATATTCCTTTCTTGTTTTGCTCTGTTTTTTACACAAATGGGGTTGTTTCAGAAGTTCCCCTTTGAAGCACTTTAGTATTTTCATGGCCATCTTTCCCTGTCACACACGTGGGCCCACATCTCCCTGTGGAAAGGGTGCGGAGCAGGCGTGGTGTGGAGGCATCGTCCTTTTCTCAGTGTGCTCTGGAAGGGATAAATAGCACAGGGATTGCCTGTTCCTTGCGGTTTGATAGAATCCAGGCAAAAAACCACCTGGGACCAATGCTTTGGGGGGCTTGTATCTTTGGTGACATTTAAATAGCTTTTAGACTATTGGTGTATTCAGGCCTTTTACTTCTTAAGTCAGCTTCTATCAATTATACTGACTTTCTCAGCTCCTACAGTTATATATCCCTGTTCTCTCTCTCTCTCTCTTTCTTCCCCACCCCCATCTCCCTCTCTCCCCCTATATGCCAGAGTTTGGCAAGCGTTTACATAAGGAGCCCAACAGTGAATGTTTCAGGCTTTGAGAGGCTCACGCTTTCTGTCACAGCTGCTTGGCTCTGCCATGGCAGCTGAGAGCCTTGTAAAGCCTTAGAGTGTGAGCTCACTGAAGCATCAGAAGAAAACTCCTAATTTCTTACACTGCCTCTCCTACCTCTCAAGACACCAGATTATGCTTTGGGAGAAAAAAATCCAACTGGCAAAAGAGATGCGTTCTTCAGTGGATTCCGAGATCGGCCAGACGGAGATCCGGGCCATGAAGGGCGAGATCCACAGGATGAAGGTGAGGGGAGGAGAGCCGCGTGGCAGGGCCTGCTGGGTGCCAGCCCTTGGGCTCCAGAGACCTGGCCACACCAAGGCCCTCGGCTGCCCCGGGGCTCCGGTGGGAACCACATTGGCCACAGTGGCTGGTGGCAGCGGGTGAGATTTCCGGGGAGCGACCCACTCTAGCAGAGTGACCTGCACTCCAACGGAGCACTGGCAAAGTGCATGTCCCCCTTGACCCAGCTTTCACGGCATCTTGTTCTTGCTGTGCAGAAATACTGTGGACAATACCGCGCACACACAAGCGTGTGCGTGTCATTTCGCAAAACACTGTTTTATTCCTACTCCATATAATCACAGCACGGTATTTTTAAATTAAAAATACAGCCGGTATTTTTAAATGCCGGCTGTAACCCTCAAATTTCGTGACCCTCTAATGTATCCCACTGGGAGACAGAGTCTCACACCACAGAAAGGCTCAGTGAGCACCCCCGTCTCATCCCTCACAGCCACATTTTCTCTTCACGGTCACAATTAGATTTCATTGCCTTTAAAAGGCTGGTAATTAAATTGCAAGTGATAATCAAGCTAAAGGTTCAGGGCCTTAAGGATAACAATAAGAGCAGTTCATAACATTAATGGGTCTCATTTTCACAATGCCATGCTAAATAAAAATTCCTCTGCTGAGTTATTTTCCAGATCAAGTGCATATGCTAATGAGACGTTGTGTTTAAAAATACCCAATTTAATTGACTTTTCACATTACAGAAGCCACGTGTGTTTGCTGGAGCAAGCCAAGTTCTCCCCCACAGAGTGGGGGGGCAAAGAGAAGGTCCGGGCTGTTCCTCCCTGTCCCTCCTTTCCCGGCTCCCCTTCCTCAGCCAGGGCGACCATGTCAGCCACTGCAGGGAAAAGGCCTCTCACCTTCTCAGATCTCACACAAATGCACAGGCAGGGCTTGCCTTGGCCCTACATGGATACTAACCCATTCTTTAACAGTTACAATATATATTATGGATATTTCACAATTTACGGATCCAGTCCCACGTTAGTGAAAATTCAGGTTGTTTCCAATTTGTTGTTGGCGTTATTGTTTTGTCCTAGACACAATGTGTGTTAGGGTTCTCCAAAGAAACAGAACCAGTAGACTACAGACAGAGAGAGAGAGACACACAGAGAGAGAGAGAGAGATTTATTATGAGAATTGGCTCTTATGATTATGGGGGCCGAGAAGTCCTAGGATCGGGCATCTAATCTGCAGACCCAGGAGAGCCCCTGATTCAGTCAAGTCTAAGGGCTGAGAAGGAAGCAATGGTGTCATCCCAGCCCGGTGTTCCCCCACCCCCGCCCCACCCCGCCCCACCACCTTCTTCTGCCTTTTTGTTCTACTGAGGCCCTCAACAGACGGTGATGTCACCCACCCTGACGAGGGGGATCTTTACTCTGTCCACTGGTTCAAATGCCCATCACTTCCAGGGACACCCTCACAGACCCACTCAAAACAGAAATCATGTTTTCCCAGCTATCCACACATCCCTCAGCCCAGTCAGGTTAACATAAAATCAGCCATCGCAGAGCATTATGATCACATCCTTCCTCACTGGTTCTTTTTTTTCCTCTTCGTCTTCTAGACTAGGTTCCCAAAGGTGAGATTCCTAAGTCAAAGGGTGTATAAATTCTGACTGTAACAGCCTGACATTTTACCTGTCTAAAAAGCACATGGCGGCTGTCATACCTTCTCCTCAGTTCCGGTGTGATTTATCTTTTTTTTTTTTTTTTTTTTTGAGGTTTTTCAGTTGAGTGGAAGCTCACAGCTTACAGTATTCAGCCCTATGAGGATTTTCTGGGTTATTTTGTTTTGTCTGTTTGTTTTTTGTTTTGTTTTTGAGACAGACTCTCTGTCGCTCAGACTGAAGTGGTGTGATCTTGGCTCGCGGCAACCTCCGCCTCCCAGGTTCAAGCAATTCTCCTGCCTCAGCTGCCTGAGTAGCTGGGATTACAGGTGTGTGCCACCATGCCTGGCTAATTTTTTGTATTTTCAGTAGAGACGGGGTTTCGCCATTTTGCCCAGGCTGGTCTCAAACTTCTGAGCTCAGGCAATCCACCTGCCTTGGCCTCCCAAAGTGCTGGGATTGCAGGAGTGAGCCACTGTGCCCGGCCAGCCCTACAAGTTTTGATAGAGACGTACAATCATGTAGCCATTGCCACATCATGATATATTTCCTCATCCTCGAATTCCCTCATGCCCTCTGTAGTCAGCTCACCACACACCCCAGCCACCATGACAGCCACCAATCTGTCTCCATGCCTGTCGTTTTGGCTTTTGCAGAATGTCACATAAATGGGTCAAACAGGGTGAGACATATTGAGCCTGATTTTCCTTCCTTGGCCTCATGCATTTGAGATTCTTCTGTGTGGTGAAGTCCAATTACACACAGTCTGTTCTCTTCTTTTAGAGACAGGGTTTCGCTCTATAACCTAGGCTGGAGTGCAGCGGTGTAATCATGGCTCACTGCAGCCTTGACCTCGTGGCCTCAAAGGATCCTCCTGCCTGGGCCTCCCAAAGTGCTGGGATTATGGGTGTGCACCACAGCACCCACCCCTCAGTCTGTTCTTCCATGAATCGTTTCAGTAGCTTATCTAAGGAGCCTTTGCCTAGCTGAAGATCCCAAAGAGCTTCTCTTCTATTTTCTTCCAGAAGCTTCCTGCTTTTAGGTTTTACATTTAGGTCCATAATGTATTTTGAGTTAATTTTTGTGTATGGTACAAGCTGTGGATTGGGGTTAATTTTTTTTTTGCATTTGGATGTTCACTTGAGCCAGCCCTGCTTGCTTACTGAAAAGACTGCCCTTCCTCCACTGAACTACCTCCCAGCCTTGTTGAAATCAGCTGACACATTTGTGTGAGTTCGTTTCTGGGCTGTTTTGTTTTACTGATTCATGTTTCTGTCCCTTCACCAATGCCCTACTGTCTTGATTTCTGTAACTCTGTACTTATGAAATTCCTCTGACTTCCTTTTTTTTAAAATACAGAGCCTTGCTCTGTTGTCCAGACTGGAGTGCAGTGGTGCTCACATCTCAGCTCGCTGCAACTTCCGCCTCCCAGGTTCAAGCGATTCTCCTGCCTCAGCCTCCCGAGTAGCTGGGACTACAGGCATGAGCCACCACACCCAGCTAATTGTTTGTATTTTCAATAGAGATGGGGTTTCACCGTGTTGGCCAGGCTGGTCTCGAACTCCTGATCTCAGGTGATCCACCTGCCTCGGCCTCCCAAAGTGCTGGGATTACAGGCTTGAGCCACCGCACCTGGCCTGTTTTCTTATTTCTTAACATTTTTTAGGAGTTCCTCATATATTGGGTTATTAACCCCTGTCTTCAATACCTATGAAAATAGTGTCTCTGGCCTGTCATTGCCTTTGCCCTCTGTTTAGGGGGTCTTTCGCCCCACAGACTTTTTAGTGTTTCTTCATGGCTCCAAGTCACTTTATGGTACACGTAAACCTGAGCAAGCTTGGTCTCCCTTCACCCTGCTGATCTTCGGGATTCTTGCCTGTTTTTTCTTTTAAATCAACTTTAGGCTTAACTTTGATAAGATAAAATGTCCTTATTTTAAACACAGAGTTTGGGCTGGGCGCGGTGGCTCACGCCTGTAATCCTAGCACTTTGGGAGGCCGAGGCAGGTGGATCACTTGAGGTCAGTTCAAAACCAGCCTAGGCACCATGGTGAAACCCTGTCTCTACTGAAAAATACAAAAAAAAAAAAAAAAAAGCTGGGCGTGGTGGCAGGTGCCTGTAATCCTAGCTACTTAGGAGGCTGAGGCAGGAGAACTGCTTGAACCTGGGAGGTGGAAGTTGCGGTTAAACAAGCTCGTGCCACCGCACTCCAGCCTGGGCAACAGAGGGAGACTGCATCTCAAAAAAAAAAAATTTTTTTTTTAAAAAAAGGCTGGGTGCAGTGGCTTATGCCTGTGATCCCAGCTTTGGGAGGCCAAGGTGGGGAGATCACCAGGTCAAGAGATCGAGACCGTCCTGGCCAACATGGTGAAACCCCATTTCTACTAAAAATACAAAAATTAGCCAGGCGTGGTGGCAGGCACCTGTAATCCCAGCTACTCAGGAGGCTGAGGCAGAAGAATCACGTGAACCCAGGAGGCAGAGGTTGCAGTGAGCCAAGCCGCTCCACTGCTCTCCAGCCTGGTGCAGAGCAAGACTCTGTCTCAAAAATATTAAAAAATTAAAAAAAAAAAAAAACGCAGTTTGGTGGGTTCTAACACACGCACACATCTACGTAGCCACTGACACCATCAAGACATAGAATCAGCCGGGCGCGGTGGCTCACGCCTGTAATCCCTGCACTTTGGGAGGCTGAGGCGGGCGGATCACGAGGTCAGGAGATCGAGACCATCCTGGCTAACATGGTGAAACCCCGTCTCTACTAAAATACAAAAAAAAAAATTAGC
>NC_037684.1:53362392-53403667 GCF_003255815.1 Theropithecus gelada
ACTAAAAAATACAAAAAAAATTAGCCGGGCGCGGTGGCGGGCGCCTGTAGTCCCAGCTACTCCGGAGGCTGAGGCAGGAGAATGGCGGGAACCCGGGAGGCGGAGCTTGCAGTGAGCCGAGATGGTGCCCCTGCACTCCAGCCTGGGCGACAAAGTGAAGACTCCATCTCAAAAAAAAAAAAAAAAAAGACATAGAATCTTTTTTTTTTTTTTTTTTTTGGTTGCTTTTATTTCTCATGCCTCCTTGGTCGCCTCAGGTCTCGGCCATTTCTCCGCCTTGCATTGTCTGCCTGTGGATTCCGGGTTCCCACCCACGGCTGTGGCTTCCATGTCCCTTGTTCCTCCTGGCGGCACAGGCATCACTGTTTCCCCGCCGATCCCCGTACTTGTCACCTGAGGATGAGCGAGGCCAGCGCCCTGGCTGCTCTCTCTGAGGCTGCAGCTCGGGCCTGCCCCAGCCCCAGCCCCTCTGTCCTGTCTCCCAGGTCAGGCTTGGGCAGCTGCTGAAGCAGCAGGAGAAGATGATCCGCGCCATGGAGCTGGCGGTTGCCCGCAGAGAGACCGTCACCACCCAGGCTGAGGGGCAGCGCAAGATGGACAGGAAGGCGCTCACCCGCACCGAGTTCCACCACAAGCAGCTTGAGCTGCGCCGGAAAATCAGGGATGTTCGCAAGGTAGGGAGCAGCGGAAAGGAAACTGGGCGCCTGCTTCTCCCTCTGGGACTCAAGGAACACTCCAGGAAGGCGTCCTGCTGGGTCCGGGGTGAGGATGCAGAGGCTGTCAGAGGGGGTGTGCTCAGCCCTGCTAACCTGCTGCTAGGTGCCGGGTCTGGGGTGAGGACGCAGAGGGCCGTCCCCAGTTCTGCTAACCTGCTGCCGGGTGCCGGGTCTGGGGTGAGGACGCAGAGAGGCCATCCCCAGTTCTGCTAACCTGCTGCCGGGTGCCGGGTCTGGGGTGAGGACCCAGAGGCTGTTAGAGGGGCCGTGCTCAGCACTGCTAACCTGCTGCTGCCATGGGCCTGCCTCTGGGAGTTTGCAGAATGCCCACACCGGACAGAGATGCTCACAGCCAGAGACGGCCGAGTTTCATTCAGCCCCTCCCTGTATATCAGAGGTGGCATCGGGGAGGTAGAGAGTTCTGGGGAAGAGGCTGGCTCATGCTGGGGAGCCTGAGTGGGCACCGGGGACCAGCTAATGGGAGCGTGGCGGGCTCCCCAAGAGCCTGCATCCCGGTACACCAGGCCATGTCCACTGGGCCTGCGCTGGAAGGGCCCAGCTGGTGCTGTCCGGTGCTGACTACCTCAGCTGTCGCCAGCCAGGGGCCCTGCACTCACACTTCCCAGGTTGGCTCCATGGCCCCACTGACCCACTGTGTGACCTCAGAGCTTGTGGGCCTTGGCAGACCTGCAGGGCCTCGTCTGCTGGGGGGTCGGGGGCAGAGTTAAATGTGACGGCAACCACAGCCATGGGTGGGTAGGTGGCCTTGGGGACAGCTGACAGCATGGCTTGGAGCCACGCTGGACCATTCCTGACTGGGGCATACAGTCTGACCTCCCAGAGCCTTGGTTTACTGACCTGTGAAATGGGTGCCTACCGCTCAGATCACCCAGAGGGTTCCCTGGAGAGTGCTGAAGTCAGCCCTGTAGGGAAAGGCTAGCCAAAAATGACAGACATGCCTGGGCTGCTCATTTGGAAGTAACTGGAAGTTTCTGGAGAGAGGCGGAAGAGCGGCCTCTTCTCAGTCCTTGTCTGCCACATTGGCCATTCCTGATGTCCATCCCTCCCTCAGCTTCCTAGCCCAGCCCCTGACCACTCCTTGCTGCCCTGGGCACCACCTCAGTCCCTTGCCAGGACCCCCATGCCCACCCCTCACCCCCGTCTGCTCCAAGCAACACTCAAGTCCTCTAGTCCCAGGCCCTGCACCTCACACGACGCCATCACTGACGCACAAACAGGTTCTTGTCCTCACCCCTGCCATCCCCCCCACAAAGACCTTCCATGTCCCCAGCCAGCCCTGAGAGTCACTGTGTCTCCTCTATCATCCTCTGGACCATGTCAGCTGCCAAACGCTGCTGCCGGGCTTTCCTTTCTCTTAATTGTGCTGCTTTCCTGGAAGGCGGAATGAACACCACACAGATGGCGCCAGCCTTGCCTCCCCCTCAGCAGAGGCCCCCACCCTCCTCTTTCCCAGGCTCCCCAGCCCGCCTCTCGGCCCTTACAGCCTCAGCCCTGCCCTTGGCACACAGCTGCTGAACTGTGCCGGTCCCCTGCCCGGGGACAGACCCACTGCACGGGGAGCCCCAGAACCGCTCAGGCCCCCATATCTCGGCCACACCCGCCTTAAGGGAGCAGTGTGCAGCGTGGGCTGGCTGGGCCTGGCATCTCCCAGGCCTCACCTCTCCAGCCCACCCATTCCTGAAGGCGGCAGCTCCCATTCCTCTTTGTGAGCCTCCTCAGATGGAATGTGTAGAAGGTGCCTGGCAGGTCCTCCCAGCCTGACTCTTCCCTATCTGCCAAGTAGCCGGGCTGCAGGGGCCCAGCGTGGTCCTGTGACTCTCCTAGGCCACTGAGGAGTGCACCAAAACCATCCTGGAACTGGAAGAAACCCAAAGAAATGTGAGCAGCTCCCTCCTAGAGAAGCAGGAAAAGCTGTCAGTGATACAGGCAGACTTCGACACACTTGAGGCCGACCTCACCCGGCTTGGGGCTCTCAAACGACAGGTAAACATGTCCCAGGAGGTCACTGGGGATGAAGGCCATGGAACGTGCCACTCGCACAGGGGTCCTGCCTCCCCTAAGTTCTGTCCTCTCTTGATCCCAGGCCAGTGATAGCACCACCGGCTGCTCACATGTTTGTGGTTTTGTGATTTGTTCAATTGACAAATGTTGATGGAGTATCTGTTACGGGCTGGGCTCACGTTCAATGTGCGAAGGTTGCAAAATAGAACACAAAAGACAAACATCCCTGCCCTCCTAGAGGTTACCTCCTGGGGCAGGAGGACAGATGATGAGCGAAATAATTTTAAAAGATACAGTGGGCTGGGCGCGGTGGCTCAGGCCTGTAATCCCAGCACTTTGGGAGGCCGAGGCGGGCAGATCACAAGGTCAGGAGATCGATACCATCCTGGCTAACACGTTGAAACCCCATCTCTACTAAAAAAAAAAAAAAAACAAACCACACAAAAATTAGCCGGGCGAGGTGGCGGGCGCCTGTAGTCCCAGCTACTGGGGAGCCTGAGGCAGGAGAATGGCGTGAACCCGGGAGGCGGAGCTTGCAGTGAGCTGAGATCGCGCCACTGCACTCCAGCCTGGGCGACAGANAAAAAAAAAAAAAAAAAATACAGTGTATTTGCATGATGGTACACGCCTGTGGTCCCAGCTACTCAGAAGGCTGAGGTGGGAGGATCGCTTGAGTCTGGGAGGTCGAGACTGCAGTGAGCCAAGGTTGCATCACTGCACTCCAACCTGGGTTTTGTGATTTGTTCAACTGACAAATGTTGATGGAGTATCTGTTACGGGCTGGGCTCGTAGTAAGCTGTCGGTGATACAGGCAGACTTCGACACACTTGAGGCCGACCTCACCCGGCTTGGGGCTCTCAAACGACAGGTAAACATGTCCCAGGAGGTCACTGGGGATGAAGGCCATGGAGATCCATGGAGATGAAGGCCAGAGGGAGATCCTGTCTCAAAAAAAAAAAGAAAGAAGAAAGAAGAAAAAGAAAAAGAAAAAAGGAAATGGTGTGTTAGGTGGTGGTAAATGCTTTGGAGGAAAATAAACCAGAGAAAGAAGCGTCAGGGGCATTGGGGTGAACTGAGGGATTGACAGTTTGAGTTAGGGTGATGCGGGGAAGCCCCGCAGAGCAGACACTAGAGTCCAGACCTGAAGGAGGGGACGGCCCACAAAACCCCCCCAGGCAGATGGGACAGCCCAGCCAAGGCAGGAGCCTGAGACTGCACAAGGGCTACCAGAGGCCAGTGGGGCAGGCTGGGGAGGTTAGGGTATGTAAGACCCAGGCAGAGGGCCGGCCCAGACTGTGTGCGGCCTTGGGGAGAGCACCATCATGACTTTGGACTTTTCTCTTGGGGAGGTGGGCACACAGAGGAGGGCGTCGGGGCTGAGAGGTGACTTGGGCTTTAGCGGGCTCCCCCAGCTCTGATGTTGCATGTGGATAAAGTGTGGATGCAGGGGGGCGTCTGCAGCTATTGCAGTGCTTCAGGGTGGCCCCTGTGGGGCTGGCGAGAAGCCATCAGACTCTGCATATGTGTGATGCCAACATCGCCCGGCGGGATTCCTGCTGGGTTTGCTGTGGTGTGAGCAGAGACTGGGGTGGAGAATGGCTCCAAGGTTCTGGCCTGGCCAACTGAGATGATGAGGGGAGCATGCCTGGCACTTGACCTGACACATGGCACATGTCAAGAAGGTTGCCTAAGCTGGGCACAGTGGCTCACGCCTGTAATCCCAGCACTTTGGGAGGCCGCAGAAGGTGGATCACTTGAGGTCAGGAGTTTGAGACCAGCCTGGCCAACATGGTGAAACCCTATCTCGACTAAAAATACAAAAATTAGCCAGGCATGGTGGCAGGCGCCTGTAATCTCAGCTACCCAAGCGTGGTGGCAGGTGCCTGTAATTCCAGCTAGTTGGGAGGCTGAGGCAGGTGAATCGCTTGAAGCCGGGAGCCAGAGGTTTCAGTGTGCCGAGATTGTGCCATTGCACTCCAGCCTAGGTGACAGAGCGAGACTGCCTCAAAAAAAAAAAAAAAAAAAAAGGGATGCCAGCTGGTCTCAGTGGCTCACACCTGTAATCCCAGCACTTTGGGAGGCTGAGGAAGGCAGATCATGAAGTCAGGAGATCGAGACCATCCTGGCTAACATAGTGAAACCCTGTCTCTACTAAAAAATAGAAAATATTAGCCGGTGGCGGGCGCCTGTAGTCCCAGCTACTCGGGAGGCTGAGGCAGGAGAATGGTGTGAACCTGGGAGGCGGAGCTTGCAGTGAGCCGAGATTGCACCACTGCACTCCAGCCTGGACAATAGAGCAAGACTCTGTCTCAAAAAAATAAAAAATGAAAAAAAAAAAAATGCCTCCTAGATGACGATGATGGGTGACCCATAAAGGCACAGACCCAGTGCCTCTCAGTCTCTTCCCTGAGATCCAGGGGTGCAACGCCTTCATGCCATCTCTTTTCAGGCGTAGGTCTTGCCTCCTCTTCGGCATTTCCTGGAGTCTGAGTTTGTGGGGGGCCAGCAGGTGTCTGTCTTCCGGTTTGTATAGCCCTATACGGACTCTCTTTTCCTACCCAGAACCTTTCAGAGATCGTGGCCCTGCAGACGCGCCTTAAGCACCTGCAGGCCGTGAAGGAGGGGCGCTACGTGTTCCTGTTCCGCTCCAAGCAGTCCCTAGTGCTGGAGCGCCAGCGCCTGGACAAGCGGCTGGGTCTCATCGCCACCATCCTGGACCGCGTGCGGGACGAGTACCCCCAGTTCCAGGAGGCCCTGCACAAAATCAGCCAGACGATCGCCAACAAGCTCGAGTCACCAGGGCCCTCCTAGGGAGCAGCCTGGACCCCGCCTTGCAAGGCCTCCAGGAAGAGATCCGGAATTGTGTTTATTATGAGGGACTTGGAATCTTTTGTGTTCCTAAAAACCACAGGTACCCTCAGATGGGCATCGTTTAAGAGAAATATGCCAGCCCCACCCTTAGGAATCTTTTTAGCCACTCAGCAGTTTAATAAACCAAGTAAAATTCTAGCGTTTCCCATGGCATCCCAGTAAGCCTCCCATTGCAAAGACAGAGCCTGTGACTACAAACCCACACTCCCACACTGGGCTTACTCGTCCAGGTAACACTTTGCTTTGCAGCACTCCCAAATCTGCACGTGCCTCTCACAACACAGCACTGGCACAGGTCTGCAAGCTGCTGGGCTGAGCAGCGGTGGGGAAGTTAAGGCGGCTCCAGCCAACCTGGCCTGGGAGACTGCTTCTCCCCAGCACTTCCCTCTACTAGGTGCATCTGAAAACCCATAAACCACCTTCTTTTCCAGTTTTTCCCACCCCACCCCTTAGAAAGCTCAGGTCCCTTTTCCTGCCCCCACGTCCCCATTTGAGTTAAATTCAGATCCACAACTTGCAGGAGAAAGTCAGTGGCCCCAGACACACATAACAGGGTAAGCACTGAAATAAGAGCACGCTCGGGCATCCACACCAAGGGACTATGCCCCAGTCTGCCCACCTATCTCTTCTCCATCATTAACCAGTGCTCTTTCTCCCTGGACTTCCAAGTACCAATGACCTTGGGGCTTCTTTGCAGTTTAAAGGGAAAATGCTCTACAAAATAATTTCTCTTTCAAACATATCAGTAGAAGAATAAAATCTTTTTTTCTGAATATCTAATAAGCCTTTCTGAGTAAGGCTTACTTATTCTAAAACATTGTAGAAATACAGAAACCACAACAGAGGTGGAATGGGGGCCTTTTTTTGTTTGTGTTTTTACAGAGTCTCGCTCTGTCGCCCAGGCTGGAGTGCAGTGGCGCGATCTCGGCTCACTGCAAGCTGGAAGCGGGGCTTTTCATGCCCCTATGCCGCTACCCAGGGACACCACCTCTGTGTTTTGGTGTGGCTCCTTTTGTATTTTTCTGCACATACATTTTATTAGGCAAGTTAAGGTTATAGTGTGTGTTTTTTGTATCTCACATCTAAAAATGTGTTCCTCTTAATGTAAGCATTTTCTCATTTTATGAAAAAATTCCCCCTGTGTCAGTTTTATGGGTTATCACAATGTTTTATTTCTTTCTGGAATCAGTGTGAGTTATGGAGCACACTTAAGGACTTTCCAAATGTTGGCTGTTTCTAACTTGGCGCCGAGCGCCTTTGGCCGCCTTTCCGATGACGCCCTTGGGACGTGTTGGCAGGAGGAATCCCTGGGCGCAAGACGCGGCTGGGCCAGCCCCTTACAAAGCCCTACGAGCTGCTGGGACCCAGAACGGGGCAGCGGGGACCACGCCCCATCTCCGACCCTACGGGGACCGGGGACCGGGCCGGGACTGCGCCAGCGGGGGCCTCGCCCCATCTCTGACCCAAGAGGAACTGGCAGCGGGCAGCACGCGTAGGCCTCTCCCCGCGGGACGCCGAACGCGCAGCCAGACGCGATCCCGCGACCCCCTCCGAGAGCGAAGACGCGCCCAGGCCCGCTCTGCCCGAGCCGCCACTGCCGGGGCGCACCGCAGACGCGCACCCTTGCCTCGGGCGCCTGCGCGGGAGGCAGCGTCACGTGACCCACCGCGGCCCCGCCCCGCGACGAGCGCCCGTCGGTCACGTGACCCGCCTCTGCGCGCCCCCGGGCGCGACCCCGGAGTCTCCGTGGGCTGCCGGGGTGCGCGTGCGCGGAGGTGAGCGGGGCCGGGGCTGCGGGGCCTCCCTGAGCGAGGGACTGTTGGGTAGGGCAGTCGGCTGCCCGCGCGGCCTCTCAGGTGGGAAAGCTGAGGTTGTCGCCGGGGCCGCGGGTGGAGACCGGGGATGAGGCAGCAGGTGGGACAGTGATCTTGGTGACGCAAAGGACCCCGGACACCTCTAGGTTCTCCTCGTCCGCCCGTTGCTCAGCGAGGGAGGCTCTGTGCGTGCCGCAGCTGACGGGGAAACTGAGGCACGGAGCGGGTGAGACACCTGACGTCTGCCCCGCGCTGCCGGCGGTAACACCCCAGAAGCGGGTTGAACCCGCCTAGCCGCGCCCCCAGCCTCTTTCCCTGAGCGGAGCTTGAGCCCCGGACCTCTATCTATTCCTCGCTGTCTTTATCTGAGTTCAGCTCAGAATTGAACGGGGAGCCGCCCTCCTGTGTCGGGCTGGGGCTGAAGGCTGCGTCTTCCCGTTTCTAGGCTTTCCCCTTTTGATTGATGCAGTGCTCAGTCCTGGCGGGGACCGAGCCACCTCTCCCGCTCCTGCAGGACGCACATGACTGGGTCTGAATCCCTGGGGAGTGAGGACACCGTGGTCTGAGTGAGGGCCCCCGGGGCCAGCTCTGAGATCTGAGTGTCTGAATCACAAAGACCCCCTTAGGCCAGGCCAGGGGTGACTGTCTCTGGTCTTTGTCCCTGGTTGCTGGCACACAGCACCTAAAACCCTTGGAAATCGAGTGATGAGAGAGCCTTTTGCTAATGAGGTGACTGATGACTGGGGACACCAGGTGGCTTCGTGATGAAAGCAGATGGCCAGAAAGACCAAGGCCTGATGACTAGTTGGAATGGAAAAGGGGTGAGGGGCTGGAGATTGAGTTAATCACCAGTGGCTTAGTCAACCATGCCTGCATAATGGAGCCCCAGAAAAACGCACAGGGATCAGAGGGCTTCCCTCCGGGTTGCTGAACACACCAACGCATTGGAGGGTGGTGCGAGCAGAGAGCATGGAATCAGTGCCCCCACCCCACACCAGGCCCCACGCATCTCTTCCATATAGCTGTCTTGAGTTTTAACCTTTGTAATAAACCAGCAAATGTAAGAAACGCACTTCCCTGAGTTCTGTGACCCTGAAGAGGGAGTCCTGGGAACCCCTGAGTTTATAACTAGTTGATCAAAAGTACAAGTGACAACCTGGGGTTTGCCATTGGCCTCTGAAGTGAGGGCAGTCTTGTGGGACTCAGCCCTTAACCTGTGGAGTCTGCGCTGACTCCAGGTAGCGTCAGGATTGAATTGAATCGTAGGACAGCCAGCCATGTCCAGAAAGTTGCAGAATTGATGGGCGTGAGAAAAACCCTACACATTAGATGTCAGAATTGTGGGTAAAATGTTTCACCCTCCAGCCCAGAGAGCCCTAATTTACCAGTGGCCCACGGTGGAACACCAAGTCCGGCGGGGGGCAGAGTGTTCCCAGCCCAGCCTTCTGTAACGTGACATGACAGGTCAGACTCCCTCGGGCCCTGAGTTCACTTCTTCCTGGTGTGTGACCAGCTCCCAGTACCGGAGAAGGTTTCACGGTCCTCTGCTCCAGGGAGCTTCACTGGCCAGGGGCTGCATTCTGAAATCCTTCCCTGCCTCTGCTCCAAGGCCCGTTCCTCAGAGACACAGACCCCTCCGATGGCTGACTTTGGCTTGAGGACCTCCCTGCATTCCTCCCCCATGGCCTTGCTCCTAGGACACCTTCCTCCTTCCCTTGGGGTCAGACTTGCATAGGTGCAGTGGCTCTCCCAGCCTTCCCCACTCGCTCCCCATGGTGTATTACACACGTCAAAGTACTCCTCTATTAAAATGCGTGCATATTGAATCGCATGTGGGTTCCCGCTGCTCCTGGGAGGAGCCAGACTAATAGAATGTTTGTCATAAGATGCTAATGTACAGACAAGCAAAACAAAGGGAGTTGGCGCTTGTTAATCTTACCAGCAGTCATGAAAGCAAACCGCTGTATCTCATCTGCACGCGACATCCTTGTTGTGTCTGTATCTGAGGCTCCAGGTGCAGCCACTGTTACGAGACTGTTTCTCCCCCACGTGCCTCAGTGGCTGGGAAGGGTTCTGATCTGCAAAGTCGCCAGAGGTTAAGTCCTGTCTCTTTTGTGGCTTTGCCACCCCTAGAGTGTCACCCTCAGCTGCAGTGCCCGGGATTCCCCACTGTGGTATATCCGTGTACCAGTCAATAGGAAAGAGAGCAGGGGAAGGTGTCGGGTCTCCCTAAGGACATATGAGTTGCCAGAATCACTTCCACTGACACCCAGTGGACCAGGCCACACCTTTATGCAGAAGTGGGGCTCCCAGCCAGGCGTGGTGGCTCACCCCTGAAATCCCAGCACTTTGGAAGGCCGAGTGGCGGGTGGATCACTTGAGCTCAGGAGTTCGAGACCAGCTTGGGCAACATGGCGAAATCCCATCTCTACAAAAATACAAAAATATTAGCCGGGTACGGTGGTGTGTGCCTATAGTCCCAGCTACTCAGGAGGCTGAAGTGGGAGGATTGCTTGAGTCTAGGAGGTGGAGGTTGCAGTGAGCTGAGATCTCTCCACAGCACTCTGGCCCAGGCGACAGCTGTTTGGCCCGTTTCAAGTGTCCACCTGTCTTGCTGGTCTTCCTCTGGACATTCTAAGCGTGTTTGATTTGTAACATTTTAGCAGACAGTGCAAGTGCTCTGCACTCCCCTGCTGGAGTTTTCTTGCCCTTCCTTCTGGCCCTCTCCCCATTCGAGACAGCACTGCAGCACCCACCCTGGCCGCCTTACCCCACCTGCCTCAGTGCTGCAGTGCCAGCCACAGTTGATGTCTCAGAGCTGCTTTGAAAGCCCCGTGAGTGCCGGCCCTCCTGCCTCCCTGCTGAACCAGCTTTCTTCTCCTGCAGGCCTCCAGGAGCTGTCCGGGTCATCTACCATGGGAGTGAGGCACCCGCTCTGCTCCCGCCGGCTGCTGGCCGTCTGTGCCCTTGTGTCCTTGGCCACCGCTGCGCTCCTGGGACACATCCTGCTCCATGATTTCCTGCTGGTTCCCCGAGAGCTGAGTGGATCCTCCTCGGTCCTGGAGGAGACTCGCCCAGCTCGCCAGCAGGGAGCCAGCAGGCCAGGGCCCCAGAATGCCCAGGCACACCCCGGCTGTCCCAGAGCAGTGCCCACACAGTGCGACGTCCCCCCCAACAGCCGCTTCGACTGTGCCCCTGACAAGGCCATCACCCAGGAACAGTGCGAGGCCCGCGGCTGCTGCTACATCCCTGCAAAGCAGGGGCTGCGGAGAGCCCAGATGGGACAGCCCTGGTGCTTCTTCCCACCCAGCTACCCCAGCTACAAGCTGGAGAACCTGAGCGCCTCTGAAATGGGCTACACGGCCACCCTGACCCGTACCACCCCCACCTTCTTCCCCAAGGACATCCTGACCTTGCGGCTGGACGTGATGATGGAGACTGAGAACCGCCTCCACTTCACAGTAGGCAGGGCAGGGGCAGAGGCGGGGGCGGGGACAGAGGCGGGGGCGGGGACAGAGGGTGCATGTGGACAGCGACACACACGCACCTCACAAGGGTGGGGAGCATGTTGCACCACCGTGTGCTGGGCCCTTGCTGGGAGCAAAGGTGTGAGCAGACACGGCAGCGCCCCTCGGGGAGCGGTGGGGACACCACAGTGACAGGTGCTCCAGAAGGCAGGACTTGGGGCACATTCATCTTTATGAAAAGGTGGATCAGGTAGAGTAGGGCTGCCAGAGGTTGCGAATGAAAACAGGATGCCCAGTAAACCCAAATTGCAGATACCCCAGGCATGACTTTGTTTTTTAGCATAAGAATGCAATATTTGGGATGTATTTATACTAGAAAAGCTGCTTTTGTTTATCTGAAATTCAGAGTTATCAGGTGTTCTGTATTTTACCTCCATCCTGGGGGACGCATCCTCCTCCTGGCTCTGCAGATGAGGAAGCTGAGGCTCAGAGAGGTTGAATGCGCTGCCCATAGTCCCACACCCATGTGCGACTGCACCAGGACCTGACCCTGTCCTTGGGGTGTGGGTTCTTCTCTGGAGAGTAAGGGGGCTGTGGGGGACATCGATACACCCCTGTTTCCTGTAGATCAAAGATCCCGCTAACAGGCGCTACGAGGTGCCTTTGGAGACCCCGCGTGTCCCCAGCCGGGCACTGTCCCCACTCTACAGCGTGGAGTTCTCCGAGGAGCCCTTCGGGGTGATCGTGCGCCGGCAGCTGGACGGCCGCGTGCTGTGAGTTCTGGTCTCTGTGTCAGCACCCTGGTGGGGAGGGCGACGCGTGTTTCTCGAACGCGATGGGGAGGGCGACGCGTGTTTCCCGCGCGATGGGGAGGGCGACACGTGTTTCCCGCGCGATGGGGAGGGCCACGCGTGTTTCCCGAACGTGATGGGGAGGGTGACGTGTGGGCGACGCGTGTTTCCCGAATGTGATGGGGAGGGCGACGTGTGGGTGACGCGTGTTTCCCGAACGTGATGGGGAGGGCGACGTGTGGGCGACGCGTGTTTCCCGAACGTGATGGGGAGGGCGATGTTTCTCACAGAGCGCTGCCTGGGTGTTTTACTCACGTAGGTCTAAATCCCACGTAAACACGTGCTCAGGACTGACCAAGTCCCTGCTTGTCATTTAACTCAGGAAAACGCTCAGGAACGACAGCGCTTGGATTTGCTTTAACCTTAAGAGAAGTCGCCTTCGGAATCGTGTTTTTCTTGTTTTGCTCATTCATTTACTCAGCGTTCATGCACTGACCCTGCGTGTGCTGGGTGGTTTGGATCCTGCTCCCGGGGATGGTCACACACTGAGGGGAAACCATAAGCAAGTCCATGCAGACATAGCGTCAGGGAGTAGCCACACAGAGAGCACTCTAGAAGCCAACTCTGCAGACACGGGGCAGGGAAGGCCCTTCTAGAAGCCAGCTGTGCAGACACGGGGCAGAGATGTCCCCTGTGGAAGCCAGCTGTGCAGATGTTGGGGGCAGAGATGGCCCCTCCAGAAGCCCGCTGTGCAGACATGGGGGCAGGGATGGCTCTTCTAGAAGCCAGCTGTGCAGACACAGGGGACGGGGCCTCTCTGTAAGCCAGCTGTGCAGATGTTGGGGGCAGGGGTGGCCTCTCTGGAAGCCAGCTGCATAGATGGAGGGGCAGGGGTGGCCTCTCTGGAAGCCAGCTGTGCAGACGCAGGGGGAAGGGGGGCCACTCTGGAAGCCAGCTGTGCAGACGCAGGGGGAAGGGGGGCCACTCTGGAAGCCAGCTGTGCAGATGCAGGGCACAGGGGTGGTCTCTCTGCGGTGACCTCTGAGTAGAGAGACCCAAGAGAAGTTTGTCAAAGCATCTTATCAGGCTAGGTGTGGTGGTTCGTGTCTGCAGTTCCAGCACTTTGGGAGGCCAAGGTGGGAGGATCACTTGAGCCCAGGAATTCAAGACCAGCCTGGGCAACATAGCGAGACCCCATCTCTAAAAATAAAAATAAAAAATTAGCCAGGAGTTGTGGCACATGCCTGTGGTCCCAGCTACTCAGGAGGCTGAGGCAAGAGGATCCCTTGAGCCCAGCGTTCTACAAGGTTGCAGTGAGCCATGGTTTTGCCACCGCACTTCAGCCTTGGTGACAGACTGAGACCCCGTCTCAAAAAACAAGCAACAGACAGGCATCTTGACAGATTCCGGCCGTGAAAGCAGTCAGCGAAGAGTCTTGCGCAGGGGATGGTGGGTGTGGTGTGAGCACGTCCTGTGAAATTAGCTGTGATGTGTTAACAGAGGACACGTCTTCCTGTGGACGGGGCTTATCTGTGGCTTTCATTCCTTGGAGGTGCTGTTTGCCTTGCACTTGACCCCCAGCAAACCCCAGGGGTCCCTCTGGGGCATGGCTGGGCCTGGATCTGGGAGGACTTTGGCCACAAGCTCCTAGGCCTGGAAAGGTTCTGTTCAGCCCCCGCCTAGCCTTGCTTGGGGTCAGGGTTTATGGGACAGTTCTGGTGCTGGCTGGTTCCTGGAGGTCAGTCACTTGGGGGCCCATCGGGGTGGTGTGGGCCCAGCCAGGCAGTGCACCTCCTCTGATGTGCCCTGAGTGTTTATCATGCTGGTGCCAGGGTGCCAAGGGCTACAGGGCTTGGCACGGCCACCTGTCCCAGGGTCAATGTGCTGCAGGACTGGCCAGGCCACTCCGCCCTCCCAGGGCACCAGGGCCTGGGGGTGCTCTCTGGGTGCTTTCGGGCTCGTCTGGCCCCTTGGGTGTGAGCAAGCCTGGCTGGCCTCTGTCCTGCAGGCTGAACACGACGGTGGCGCCCCTGTTCTTTGCGGACCAGTTCCTTCAGTTGTCCACCTCGCTGCCCTCGCAGTACATCACAGGACTCGCCGAGCACCTCAGTCCCCTGATGCTCAGCACCAGCTGGACCAGGATCACCCTGTGGAACCGGGACCTCGCGCCCACGGTACAGCAGTGGGCAGCAGGCAGCGGGCGGGGGCATAGAGCTGGGGAGCACAGGTGCTGAAGCGCCGTTTCCTGCATGTCCCAGCCTGGTGCGAACCTCTACGGGTCTCACCCTTTCTACCTGGCGCTGGAGGATGGCGGGTCGGCACATGGGGTGTTCCTGCTGAACAGCAATGCCATGGGTAAGCTGGCCACCGCCCAGCGCCTGGGCTGGGGTCTCCTCCGTGCTGCCCGCCACCCAGTGCCCAGGCCGGGTCTTCTCCGTGCTGCCTGCCCTGGAGACTGGAAGTCCACATGAGGGGCCCTGGGCACAGTGCTGGGCCTCGTGTTTTCTGGGAAATGAGTCCCGTGGGCTGATGCCTCTCCCAGCTCTGGCCTTCTGTGCTCCTAAGGAGGGTTCTGGGGTCCTGCCTGGAGGTGGGCTGGGGCCACGTATCTTTCCGTCCCGTGCCAGCTTCCTCCTGAGTCAGGCTTAGCACGGCTTCCCCAGGCCACTCTGAGCCCCCCATGGGGAGAGAGCCTTGCTGTCCGCCTGTGGTTGGCCCATCTGTGGGGTGCAGAGCCCTTCAGGTGAAGAATCTGTCCCCAAACCCCAGAGCTGCTTGCCTTCCAGATGTGGTCCTGCAGCCGAGCCCTGCCCTTAGCTGGAGGTCGACAGGTGGGATCCTGGATGCGTATATCTTCCTGGGCCCAGAGCCCAAGAGCGTGGTGCGGCAGTACCTGGATGTTGTGGGTAGGTCCTGCTCCCTGGCCGCAGCCCCCACCCCGAGGCTGCCTCCCGCCTCACTCATGAAGTCGGTGTTGGCCTGCAGGATACCCGTTCATGCCGCCATACTGGGGCCTGGGCTTCCACCTGTGCCGCTGGGGCTACTCCTCCACCGCCATCACCCGCCAGGTGGTGGAGAACATGACCAGGGCCCACTTCCCCCTGGTAAGCTGGGGTGGTGGCAGGGGAGGCGAGGGGCTGGCTGGGACGCATCTCCTCAGGCCCCAGCAGACGGTCCCGTGTTGTGGCTGCAGGACGTCCAGTGGAACGACTTGGACTACATGGACTCCCGGAGGGACTTCACGTTCAACAAGGATGGCTTCGGGGACTTCCCAGCCATGGTGCAGGAGCTGCACCAGGGCGGCCGGCACTACGTGATGATTGTGGTGTGTGCCCCCACGCTGTGGGTCTTTGGGAAGGGGGCCGCCCGGTGCCCAGTGGTGGCTCCTCTGTGTGGCATCATCCTCGTGCCTGTGTGGTCATCGAGGATGTTTTCTGAGGGTCTTTGTGATATCGAGGGAATATCAAGTTGGCAGGCTTGGCCCCTGCTGTCCAGGGAGGTCGGGTTTGAGGGTCCCTGGAAACGGGTTCTGTCAGATGTAGGTTACTTGAACTGCCTTAAAGCGAAAGGCCAGAGGCACGATAAGCTGATGTCGCCTGGTCCTGGAAAGTGGAGGACCGGATGGACCTGGGTGCGGGTAACGCGGGAACTGTGGAAGCTCCGTGTGCCTTCTGCCTGTCCTTCAGGCCGGCTCTGAATCCCTGGAAAGGACGACGTGAGTGAGGGCAGCTTCCGGCTTCCGGCCCTCATGCTGGCACCACAGAGCGGAGACTTCTTCCCGTCAGCTCCCATAGAAAAGCCCAGGGCAGGACTCTTGAGTCAACAAGCACAAAGAGGTCCTTCCCTGAGCCAGTCCCACAGCCAGAAGGATGCAGTTTGTGGACTGGTCCAGCCCAAGTCCTGGTGCCCGGCATGATGGCCAGAGGAGGAGGTGGGCAGGGCGAGCTGAAAAGACCCAACCGCTCCTGCCGGCAAGGTCCGCTGCCGCAGAGGAAGCGCCGATGAGACATGGGGCTGTGCTGACGCTGCCCGTCTCCAGCCCTGCCCTCTGCGGGCAGCAAACAGTAGTAGTCCCTAGGAGCAGGAGTGGAAACACAGACTTCTTCTTTCTCACGTTTTTTTAATTGTAAAAGAAAAGTGATTACTGTAGAACACTTGGGAAACTCTAGAGGTTTAAAGAAAAGGTAAAGCTTCCATTCCGGCATGCCCCTCATCAGCCAGCTGGTCCTGACTCCCCTGGCCCTGGCTCCTCTCCAGGCGGGCGTGTGCAGGTACACAGGCAGGCGTGCTGTACACACGCATGATGTCATCCCCTGCCTCGTCCTCTCACTGTCTCAGTTTCCCGTTTTCCCCGTGGCTGGCGCCAGGGCTCTGGGCCACCCTTACCTTAATGGGTTTCCCTCTTCCCAGGATCCTGCCATCAGCAGCTCGGGCCCTGCCGGGAGCTACAGACCCTACGACGAGGGTCTGCGGAGGGGAGTTTTCATCACGAACGAGACCGGCCAGCCACTGATCGGGAAGGTAGGCGAGGGTCCAGGGGACGGGTTGGAAAGCAGAGGCCTCCAGCCAGGAGGAGCCGGCAGCTGCTCAGGAAGAGGGTGGGATTTGAGGAGCCAGCACACCCAGTGGGAGAGTTGAGAGGAGGGGCCACAGTGGCCCATGACGATGGTGGCTCCTGCAAGGAATGCCCCCGTGAGTTCTTCCATCAGCAGGCCTTTGACTTCATGGGCAGCTGGGCCTGGCCCAGGCACAAGCTCTGCAGACCCTCAGTGAAGCCTCAGGGTCCTCCTTGTCCTCCCAGTCTGGGCAGGGCCCCCGCTGAGGGAGCAGCTAGGGAGGGTCTGGTGCAAATGTGAGATTCCCTGGCAGGGCTTATATGGGGCTGTCTCCACTGCCCTTCTCCCTGACGTTCTCTGGTTCTGAAGCCCAGCCCCAGGGTGACGTGTTGGGGGTGGCCCCTTGTTTTCCCCAGGCTGAGGCCCCTTGGCCCCGCATCAGTTCCTTGTGTAGAAAGAGCTACTCGTTGACCCCCAGGGTGCAGGTCCCTCAGATTTACAAATGTGGGCATCCCGTAAGAGTGAGGCTGCCCCTCTGCTCGGGCTGAGGCTCGGTGGGGCTTCCGTGCAGGCCCTGGGTGGGGCCGGGTCTCCCCACTCCAGCCTCTCGTTGTCCAGGTGTGGCCTGGGTCCACTGCCTTCCCTGACTTCACCAACCCCGCAGCCCTGGCCTGGTGGGAGGACATGGTGGCTGAATTCCATGACCAGGTGCCCTTCGACGGCATGTGGATTGTAAGTGTGGCCCCTCCCGAGCATGCCCAAGGCCCCTGGGGACTACCCCACCCTCCTCACTCTGGGCAGAGTCACCCACCAGCAGAGCTTCTCTTGCAGGACATGAACGAGCCTTCCAACTTCATCAGGGGCTCTGAGGACGGCTGCCCCCACAATGAGCTGGAGGAGCCACCCTACGTGCCTGGTCAGCTCACCCCCCACCTACCCTGGGGACTTCATCAAACCAGAGACTCCCTTGTCTGGCCTGGGCGACTGAGCGCCCTCATCTCTGAGAAGCAGATGGGCCAGCCAGGAAAGGGGCAGGAGGGGAACCCCAGGAGAAAGGCTCAGGCAGGGAGACTCAGCCAAGCAGTGAGGACAGGGTGGGTGCAGAGGCCCAGGCCCTGCCGGAGGAAGCGCTGCTCGGGGTGCTTTGCCAGAGCACAGTGAGGCCGACTTGACTCAGGGCAGTCTCGATAGGCGCAGGGACCACGAAGCGGGGACCTACCCGTACGTGGGGAGAGGTCAGGCCCCACTCGAATGCAGCGCGGGCAAGTGGGTTTCTAGCCAGGGAGCAGGGTGGGGGTCAGAGGTGGGAATTACCAAGAGGAATCATGGGGGTCAGGGGGATTCCGGCTAAACTGACCCAGCAAGATTCTTGCCGAAGACAGGCCGGGGTGACCAGACGTCCCCTGAGGGGTAGTGGAGGAATGGGGCTTCTTGCCGAACTGACTTAGCAGGAATGGCAGAAACTGTGTTTTACAAGGAAGTACACAGATGGGCCTGGGAGAAGGTTTGGGGGCCTGAGGCTGTAGCTTGGCCAAGCAAAGAATCAGTCAGAGGGTGGGGTTTGGAGCTTAGGTAAACAGGCAGGGGGATGCTTGGAACGGGCTAAGAGACGGTGGATGTGAAGTCTGGGGGTCTGCAGAGCCCAGCCCCCAGCACCCACCCTGCCCTGTCTTGGAAGCAGTGGAGATGGTGCAGGATGTGCCCCAGGTTCCCAGGGCAACACCAACCCCACAGGGGCATGGGGAGCGGCTGCAGGTGCACCTCCAGCGCCAGCCTGAAGAGGCAGCGACCTGCACAGGGGCTCCCGGGAGGTGGGGGGCAGGGAGGGCACCTTGGAGCCTGCCAGGAGGAAGCTCCCTGGAAACCAGCCCCTGCCTCTTCCAGGGGTGGTTGGGGGGACCCTCCAGGCGGCCACCATCTGTGCCTCCAGCCACCAGTTCCTCTCTACACACTACAACCTGCACAACCTCTACGGCCTGACTGAAGCCATCGCCTCCTACAGGTGAGGGCCCTGTCCCTCCCCATTGGGTTCTGCCCTCACAGCCTGTCCCATAAGGTCGGGGCCTCTGCAGGGCCTCAGGGAGGAGGAAAAGCAGAGGCCCAGACCACCCGGGGTCTGCTGGCAGCCTGAGTGCTGTCCCCACCCGCTGCCTGCACCCCAGCCTGAAGCTGGAGAGCTCCCTCCCACTTCACACCTGAAGCTTGGAGAGGAAGGACCCTGGATGCTGACAGGGAGTCTGCATCAGCGGGGACCTCATGACTCCTGTGAGGCTGGGGGGGGTCCTGCACAGAGGCAGCTGTGCCCGCAGACGTGGGCAGTGGCCTCGCCGTCCTCCTCCCTAGCCTCTGCCTCATCACAGACAGCTCCTTGCTCCCAGCTCTGCCCTGCTGGTGACAGGGTTCCCGGGTGACCCTGCTCCACACAGCCCTCACGGTGTCCCCTACCCACCCAGGGCACTGGTGAAGGCTCGGGGGACACGCCCATTTGTGATCTCCCGCTCGACCTTTGCTGGCCACGGCCGATATGCCGGCCACTGGACGGGGGACGTGTGGAGCTCCTGGGAGCAGCTCGCCGCCTCCGTGCCAGGTAAGCTCCTACCAGGAGGGTCTGCTCAGCGGAACAGAGCCAGGGACCTCTATGGGAGGCTTGCCTGGGCTCCCTGCCCACTCAGCAGGCAGGGCTCTGGGTCCCTTGGCCTGAGCTGGCTCTGCTGCAGCAGGCCGAGGCCCAGCCTGACTCTGCCTTTCCAGAAATCCTGCAGTTTAACCTGCTGGGGGTGCCTCTGGTCGGGGCCGACGTCTGCGGCTTCCTGGGCAACACCTCAGAGGAGCTGTGTGTGCGCTGGACCCAGCTGGGGGCCTTCTACCCCTTTATGCGGAACCACAACGGCCTGCTCAATCTGGTAGGGTGGGGGTGGCGGCGTGGCAGGTGGGGGATGCCCCTGACCCCAGACTCTCCACTGGGAATCCCTCCCCCGCTGGAGAAGCACCCCATGCTGGGTGGTTAGGAAGTGCGAGTCTCCCGAGGCAGGGACTCCGGGGGACCGTGGCCCAGGACCCAAGGCCTCCTTTGCCCCCGCCTGCCCTGCAGCCCCAGGAGCCATACAGTTTCAGCGAGCCGGCCCAGCAGGCCATGAGGAAGGCCCTCACCCTGCGCTACGCACTCCTCCCCCACCTCTACACGCTGTTCCACCAGGCCCACGTCGCTGGGGAGACCGTGGCCCGGCCTCTCTTCCTGGAGTGAGTGAGCTGGGCAGGGGCGTGGCCCATGTGTGCCCTGGGGGAGGGGCACGTGACACCCGGGCAGCCCTGTCCTGCTGCGGGCCGTGTTCCCCAGGACCCCGCAGGTTGCCACTGAGTGAGACAACATTTGGGCCTGGCTTAAGGGAGAAGGGCAGCAAGAAAACCCAGTAATATCCCCCAGACAGGCCTTAGTACACACGAGGAGTTCCTAACAACGGCCCCTCATGTCAGTGTTTGAGGGAGGATTCCCAGAGAGTAAGGTAATAGTTAACTATTTGTGGAAGTCAATTTATTTTTCTTGTGTACCATAGAAACATAAGTTCCAGATAAATTAAATAGTTGATGTCAAAAATCAAACTGTGGAGGCCAGGCGCGGTGGCTCACGCCTGTAATCCCGGCACTTTGGGAGGCTGAGGCAGGTGGATCACCTGAGGTCAAGAGTTCGAGGCCAGCCTGGCCAACATGGTGAAACCCCATCTCTACTAAAAATACAAAAATTAGCCGGGCGTGGTGGTGGGCGCCTGTAGTCCCTGCTACTCAGGAGTCTGAGGCAGGACCTGGGAGGAGGAGATTGCAGTGAGCCGAGATCGCGCCACTGCACTCCAGCCTGTGTAACTCTGTCTCAAAAAAAAAAAGAAATTAAGCTGTGAAAGACTCCACAGGAAAAGAGAAGTGAATGTGTGCCTCTGCTGTGGAGGCAGAGGGCTAAGTATCAAGGCAAAAAGAAAGGGAAAGGTTTCATTTAGGGAAAAAAAAAAAAAGGTAAACTTTATTTGACCATAGCAGGAAAAAAAATGTAAATCTCTGAATATAAACACAAAAAGATTAAAACTGCTCTGAACATGGATTGTAACAGCAGAGAAGGCATCGTCAATAAAACGGCAAATAGCCAGTCTTCCTAATAGATAGAGAACTCGTATGTTGGTGAGACCAAGACTAAGAACCAAACTGGAGGAACACTATTTGCAAAACAGGAGATACGAATGGTATCCACACATTCTTCACCAGGAAATCCAAGAAACGCAATTTGTGTTTTAATGACTATTTTAATGACCTTGTCGTTTCTTTCACTACACTATTTTTTTTTTATAGTGGTTGCCATAGGGATTACAATTAACATCTTAATTTTAGCCTCATCGGAACTGATGCCAGCTTGCTTTCAATAGTGTAAAAAAGCTTTGCTTTTATGTGGTTTCCATTGCCTCTCGTTCCTCTGTGCTGTTCCACGTCTGTACATACTGTCTGCCTTTTATATTTACCAATAGTTACCTTTACCCATGTTTTTATTTCTTTACGTGGCTTTGACTTCTTGTCTAACATCTTTCGTTTACACAGAGGGAACTCTTTTAGTATTTGTTGTAGGGCCACTCTGCTGGTGATGAATTCTCTCGGTTTTTGTTGACTTCAGAGTCTCTTAATTTCTCCTTCTCTTTTTTCTTAGGACAGAGTCTCTGTTGCCCAGGCTGGAGTGCAGTGGCACGATCTCGGCTCACTGCAAGCTCCACCTCCCGGGTTCACGCCATTCTCCTGCCTCAGCCTCCCAAGTAGCTGGGACTACAGGCGCCCGCCACCATGCTCGGCTAATTTTTTTGTATTTTCAGTAGAGACAGGGTTTCACCATGTTAGCCAGGATGGTCTCTATCTCCTGACCTCATGATCCGCCCGCCTCAGCCTCCCAAAGTGCTAGGACTACAGGCATGAGCCACCGCGCCCGGCCAATTTCTCCTTCATTCTTTGAAAGTTCTGCTCAACGTAAAGTTCTTGACTGGTGGTCATTTCTCTGAACACTGAACTTGTCAGTCCATGGCCTCCATGGTTTCTGCTGAGTAGCTTCTGTCTTGCCTCTTCCCAGATTCTCTGTCTTTGGCCTTTGAAGCTCCGATGGTGTGTTTAGGTGTAGATCTCTTTGACTTCATCTTGGAGTTTGTCGAGCTTCTTGGACATATGCATTAATGTTTTTCATCAAACTTGGGAGGTTTTTCAGCCATTATTTCATAAAATATTTTTTCTGCCCCTTTCTGTCTTCTACCTCTGGGTCTCCCGTTCCACACACTGGTATGCTTGACGGTGCCCAGGGGTCTCTGCAGCTCTGTTGACTCCTTCCTCGTTGTGTTTTCTTTCTGTTCTTCAGACTCCATAGTCTCGACTGCCCCGTCTTCAAGGTCACTGATTCTTTTTTCCGCCTGTTCTCATCTGCTGTCGAGCCCCTCTAGTGAACTTTTCGTTTCAGTTGCTCTCTTTTCAACTCCAGAATTTCTGTCTCATTCCTTTAAATTTCTCTTGTTAAGGACATTCCCTATCTGGTGAGTCATGTTCTCACACTTTCCTTTAGTTCTTTAACCGTGGTTTCTCTGAGCTCTTTGAACACATTTAAAGTAACTGACATAAAGTCTTTGTCTAGTAAGTCCAATGTCTGGGCTTCTTTAGGGACAGTTTTTATTCACTACTTTCCCCCCATCTGTGGGCCATACTTTCTTGTTTCTTTGCATGTCTCATACATTTTTGCTTCAGACTGGACATTTTCAATGCAGCCACTGTGGTCATCAGATTCCCCATCCCCCTCAGGCCGCGCTGCTGTTGCTGATTGTTTGGTGACTTTCTTGCGCTAATTCCATAAGGTCTGTGTTCTTTGTTGTGTGTGGCCACGAAAGTCTCTGCTTGACTAGCTTAGTGGACAGCTGATAATTGGAGAGATACCCTTCACACGTGGCATCCGTGAGTCTCCCAGCCTTTGCCAGGTGGCTGGGGCGAGGTGGAGAGCATTTTCAGCACTTAGCTAAGCTGAGGATTCTTGCTGTTCTTACAAAGATTCAGCCGTTTTCTTTTTTTTTTTTTTTTTGAGACAGAGTCTCGCTCTGTCACCCAGGCTGGAGTGCAGTGGCCGAATCTCAGCTCACTACAAGCTCCGCCTCCCAGGTTTATGCCATTCTCCTGCCTCAGCCTCCCGAGTAGCTGGGGCTACAGGTGCCCGCCGCCTCGCCCGGCTAGTTTTTTGTATTTTTTAGTAGAGACAGGGTTTCACTGTGTTAGCCAGGATGGTCTCGATCTCCTGACCTCGTGATCCGCCCGCCTCGGCCTCCCAAAGTGCTGGGATTACAGGCTTGAGCCACCGCGCCCAGCCGCCGTTTTCTTAAATACACGCTCCCCAGATCTCTGCAAGCCTGTGGTTAGTTTCTAGAGTCCTAAAAATGTCAATTCTGACCATTTTTGCCTATGTTTCTGTTTTTACAGAGAAAAGGATTTTCAGAGGTGTTTATTCCACCATTTTCACTGACATCACTCCAAGAAATGTAATTTGCAAGAAATATTTTGAAGCAGAAAGATACCATTTGTTTTGCCTCTGAATTAGAATACGTTAGAGGAAATGAGACTATCTCTTGCTGGCAAGAACACGGTGAACAGAATAGCAGGGTGGAATATACATTGGCACATTTGTGGAAAGCAGCAGTACATATCAGTCAGTATTTTTGAGACTCATTGAATTGATGCATTAATTTTACAAATAGAAATAGGGCCTAAAGAAGTCACCTCAAAAGGCATGAAAGCTTCATGAATTGAGTATCTATACAGGGATCATAGCTGAGTACTGGATGCTGCCTGCACGTCCGGGGGCCGGAAACAGGACGTGGGCAGAGCCGCATCACAGGGCAGGACGGTCTCCGTTAGGCAGAGACTCTTCCGCAGAGCTGCTTGCACGTGCACATTCATCTTTTTGTCAGATGTTAATTCAGGTTGCCTGTGGTTGTGGGATTGGGGGAATCTTTTCTCTTTGTTGATACTTTTTTGTACTTTCCAAATACTTGACCGATGAGCACGCACTGCCTTGGTCACTGGAGGATAAGTGAGCAAGCAAAGGGAGGCCAGTGCTGTGTCCATCCTGGTGCCTCAAGTACAAGCCCCTATTCCTGCCCTGAGCCCAGCTGCCAAAATGTCCTGGGAGACAGCCTCTCCCAGCTCCGGCATTGACTTCTGTCTGCTGCAATCATCCCTGCCTGTCTGACCTGAGTCCTCCAAGTCCTCCAGCTCCTTGAGCTCCAGAAAGCAGAATTCACCCTCTCTTCCCGTGTCTCCCTGTGGGTGGGCATGAAAGCCAGCCCCATCCCATTCATCGCCCGTATGCCTGTGTGCCCGTCCCCCTTGCAGGTTCCCCAAGGACTCTAGCACCTGGACTGTGGACCACCAGCTCCTGTGGGGGGAGGCCCTGCTCATCACCCCAGTGCTGCAGGCCGGGAAGGCCGAAGTGACCGGCTACTTCCCCTCAGGCACATGGTACGACCTGGAGACGGTGAGTCTGGGGACCCTAAACCCCAGGGAGGCAGGAGAACAGAGTGGCCCTCCCACCTGCCCCCTCCACCCAGTTAGTGTGACCAGGTGGCGGAAAGAGGAGCATATGTGTTGAGTCCCGGCCGTGTGCTAGGCCCCAGCCCAGGTGGTCTGCACCCATCAGCCCCTCCACTCCTCACACCATCCCCATTTCCCAGATGAGCAGACTGAGACCCACTCGCAGAACCTCCCTGAGTCCCACGGCCGTCACAGGCTGTGCTGAACCGGCGTACCCAGGCCTCTCAGGCTCTGTCCCCACTCAGTGGTCAGGAGGGTCCCTACGGTGAGCCCTGAGTCTGCCCCTGAAGTCATAGCTCAGCCTGTCTGTGCCAGGCCTCCTAGGCCTCCACGTGGAGCCCCAGGAGACAGAGAGCCTGGTTCCTGAGGACAGCATGGGGGGCCTCGGCACGGCCCAGCATTCTTCTCAAAGCAACGTCTCCCTCCAGGTGCCAATAGAGGCCCTTGGCAGCCTCCCGCCCCCACCTGCAGCTCCCCGTGAGCCAGCCATCCACAGCGAGGGGCAGTGGGTGACGCTGCCAGCCCCCCTGGACACCATCAACGTCCACCTCCGGGCTGGGTACATCATCCCCCTGCAGGTACCTGATCCAGGTGGCTGTGGTGGGGGCGTGGACAGCACACTGCAGAGCCAGGGGAGGCACAGGGAGATGGTGGGAGAGAAACCCAGGCAGGACTTCGGAGGGGCCACCACCGCCAGTGTAAGTTACCAAGGAGCCAGCCAGGCCAGTGAGGTGGGGAGGGCACAGCCCTGCAAAGGCATGGAGTATGGTCGGCAGGAGCTCAGTGGCTGCACGGTGGAGGTTCTGCCGGGCCCGGCCTCCAGCAGCCGTGGGATAGCACTTGAGGTGGGGAGGGTCTTGGGCCATCACCACAGGGTTTCAGCCCCTGCGGCCACAGGCTTTCCTGCAGATCCTAGTTCCTGGCAGCCTGGTGCTGTCCCAGCCTAGCATTCCCAGGCACCAGGGTGGGGATGATGATATCACGTGTCCTTCCCTTTCCAGGGCCCTGGCCTCACAACCACAGAGTCCCGCCAGCAGCCCATGGCCCTGGCTGTGGCCCTGACCAAGGGTGGGGAGGCCCGAGGGGAGCTGTTCTGGGACGATGGAGAGAGCCTGGAAGTGCTGGAGCGAGGGGCCTACACACAGGTCATATTCCTGGCCAGGAGTGTGAGTCCTGGGGCAGCTCAGGCTGGTGGGTAGGGGGCGGCCAGGGGTTGAGGAGGGGTGAGGAGAGCTGGGCTTGGGGGTCCGACAATGGCTGCCTGCCACTGGGGCATTCTGCCAGGTGGGCCGGGGTCCTAGAGTGAGCAGTGGGACCGTGCACTCTGCCCTTTCATCTACACAGAGGAGGTCGTCCCCCTGAAGCCATCATGAGTCCCTGTTCTCATGGGTGTCCCTGCCCCAGCTGTCTGCTGACACCTCCACATTCTCTGTCTTTTCATCTCTCTCTGCTCGGCCCAGAACACGGTCATGAATGAGCTGGTACATGTGACCAGCGAGGGGGCTGGCCTGCAGCTGCAGAAGGTGACCGTCCTGGGCGTGGCCACAGCGCCCCAGCAAGTCCTCTCCAACGGCACCCCTGTCTCCAACTTCACCTACAGCCCCGACACCAAGGCAAGAGGGCCCAGAGGGGCACAGGGCTCCCGTCCCCCAGCCATGGTGCAGGGGGCAGAAGGTGCTGGGGGTCCTGGTGACCCGATGCCAGGAGCAGAGACGCTGGGACCTCCCAAGGGGGCGTTTGGGGAGGAGTGGGAAGGGTCAGGCCACACAGGCTGTGCCTTTCGTCCTCCTGTGTCTGCACGTGGGTGATGGGGCCACGATGGCGACCCTCGAGCCGTGTTGAAGCAGCACGGCGTTTCCGGTACGTGTTAGGGTGACCGGCACTGAGAGCCAGGGTCCCGCTGTGCCTGCTGGGGAGGAACCGGGCGCAAAGGATCCTAGGGCTGGACGGAGCCAACTCCTGAGCGCCGGGCCTGGCTGCTGCTGGGATCTCGGGGCCAGCTGGAGCGGCCTTCTGAGCGCTGGGGTCTCGCTGCGGCTGGGATCTCGTGCTGCTCCATTTGTGCTCTCTCTTTTCCAGGTCCTGGACATCCCTGTCTCGCTGTTGATGGGAGAGCAGTTTCTCATCAGCTGGTCTTAGCAGGGCGGAGTGTGTGAAGCCTCTCCGGAGGGAGACTGGTTCCCCAGGGCAGCAGAGCCTGTGTGGGGGCAGCAGCTATGTGTGGGCCTGGGGGTTGGATGCGTCACCTGGAACTAAGCACTGACCCGAGCTCCCACATCGCTCGTTTCTACCTCCTGGGCCGGGGCTCTGACCCCCAACATGTCTAGGAGAGGTTTCTCCCTCGATCGCACCGTGGGCCAGGGCCCCGGAGGGCTGCTCTGCGTTAGTAAGATTGTCAGGTTTGCCCTCCTCACCTGTTGCCGGTGTGCGGGCAGCATTAGCCACCCCCCTCCATCTGTCCCCAGCACTGGAGAAAGGGGTGCTCGGATGGAGGTGTGGGATGTGCGCCTCAGTTCCTGCCTCGCGCCTGCTGCTCCACCCCAACACCACCACAGCCCGGCTGCCCAGAGGGCTGGATGCCTGCTGGTCCCCGAGCAAGCCCCGGAACTCAGGAAAATTCACAAGACTTGGGAGATTCTAAATCTGAAGTGCAATTATTTTTAATAAAAGGGGCATTTGGAATCAGCTTCTGCCGGTCTCTTTGGGATTCAGGGCAGGGAGCATGTGTCCAGGGGCCCTGGAACAGAGGCAGTTCCTTTGTCCTCAGCAGGCCCCCGGACATTCCCACGGAGGGTGCGCACCATCCTCTGTCTCAAGCCGGCATCCATTGCATCATGTCCCCATGTCACGAGGCCTGACGTCACCTCATGTGCTGTCCCCATCTCACATCCCATCACCTCACATCCCTGCATCACCTAAAGCCCCATGTCACCTTTGTGTCCCATCCCCCCATCTCACATCCCTACCTCATGTCCCCGTGTCACCTTCACATCCCATCTCACCTCCCCTCCCCATGTCCCCTCCTCTTCCCACGTCACCTCCACTCCCCTCCCCTCCCCACCTCACCTCCACTCCCCTCCCCTCCCCTCCTCACCTCTCCCCATTCATCCTCATACTCCTGCCTCCCCCATCTCTTAAGGTGACTGGGGAATGTCCAGTGGGGCCTGGTGTCAGGCATGTGGTGGGAGATGTGGCCCCCAGGGCTGTGTAGACAACAGGAGCCTGGAAGGAAGGGGCCTTCCAACCGTGGGGCGGGGCCTAAGACCTTAGGCAGAGGCCAGAAATCTGTCCCCAAGTGATGCAGTTAGAGAGGATTTCAGGCCCAGGTTCTCCCTGGCGAGCCCAAAGAAAGGGAAAGAAGTCCATTTTATTGAAATAACAATACCAGGAGAAATCACTGCCCTTAGCTAGTCAGACACTTCATTTTATCACTTAGAGGACCAGCTTAGGCTGGGCGCAGTGGCTCACACCTGTAATCCCAGCACTTTGGGAGGTCAAGGCGGGCAGATCACTTGAGGTCAAGAGATCAAGACCAGACTGGCCAACATGGTGAAACCTCATCTCTACTAAAAATACAAAAATTAAGGCCAGGCGTGGTGACTCAGGCCTGTGATCCCAGCACTTTGGGAGGCCAAGGCAGGTGGATCACGAGGTCAAGAGATCAGACCATCCTGGCCAACATGGTGAAACCCTGTCTCTACTGAAAATACAAAAATTAGCTGGGTGTGGTGGTGCACACCTGTAGTCCCAGCTACTTGGACTCGGGAGACTAAGGCAGGAGAATTGCTTGAACCCAGGAGGCGGAGGTTGCACTGAGCCGAGATCGCGCCACTGCACTCTAGCCTGGTGACAGAGCGAGACTCTGTCTCAAAAAAAAAAAAAAAAATTAGTCGGGCATGGTGGTGTGTGCCGGTAGTCGCAGCTACTCAGAAGGCTGAGGCACAAGAATCAGTTGAACCCGGGAGACACAGGTTGCCGTGAGCCAAGATTGCACCACTACACTCCAGCCTGGGCGACAGAGTGAGACTCCATCTCAAAAAAAAAGGCCAGACATGGAAGCTCACGCCTGCAATCCCAGCACTCTGGGAGGCCAAGGCCTCCTGATCACGAGATCAGGAGTCTGAGACCAGCCTGACCAACATGGCAAAACCCCATCTCTACTAAAAATACAAAAATTAGCCGGGCGTGGTGGCGGGCACCTGTAATCTTAGCTACTCAGGAGGCTGAGGCAGGAGAATTGCTTGAATCCGGGAGGCGGAAGTTGCAGTGAGCTGAGATCGCGCCACTGCAGTCCAGCCTGGGTGACAGAGTGAGACTCCATCTCAAAAAAAAAAAAAAAAAAAAAAAAGGCCAGCCTCAAAGTCCTCTGCAGAGCGATGGATTACTTTTAACACCTTCCTGAAAACCAGGAGCAGACAGTGCGGTGACTTCCCTGGGGAGCAGCATGATGTTCCTGGGGGGCAGTGTGTCTACCTGGGTGATCAGTGCTGTTGTCTTCTGGGTCAGCTTTTATAGAAGCGGACACTGCCCTTCTGCCACGTCACAGGCCAGGGTCTGACCCCCACGTGCCACTTTTACCATCCAGATTGACATCACTAAGTCATCTCGCGCCCTAAAGTTCCTCTGTAAGGTGGACGTAGTAGTGATAATAACAGATGTTACTTCCTCCCCTCATCCTAGTCCCATGTGGGGTTAAGAAGCAGGGGCATTTATCTTGAGGCCGGCAGCGTGCCTGGCCTCGGGGCTGAGGGCATCCTTCCCTAACACTCTGCCAGGCCCACCAGGTCTGCAGTTGACACCCAAGACGGTTAGGCAGGGTTGATGGAGAGTGGTGGCCTCGGCCAGCCTGGACCGGCCACCAGCGTGCTCACCTTCTGTGCCACCACCCAGCCCGGCAGGGCCACTGTAGCCTCAACCCCTTGTAGGATCTGACCCTTCCTCGGCTGCTATAACAAAATACCCGAGACTGGGTAATTTATAAACACAGAAATGGATTTCTCACAGGGCTGGAGGCTGGGAAGTCCAAGATGGAGGCAGGTTCTGTGTCTGGTGAGGGCTGCTCTCTGCATCATGAATGGCGCACTCTCCATCATCGTGGTGGAAGGCGAAGACAAGCTCCCTTGAGCGCTGAATGCCACTGATGAGGATGGAGGACCCTCGGGACTCATCACCTCCCAACATAGCCCCACCTCTTTTTTTTGTTTGTTTGTTTTTTGAGACCGAGTTTCACTCTTGTCACCCAGGCTGTAGTGCAGTGGCGCAATCTTGGCTCACTGCAACCTCTGCCTCCCGGGTTCAAGTGATTCTCCTGCCTCAGCCTCCCGAGTAGCTAGGATTACAGGCATCTGCCACCACGCCTGGTTAATTGGATCTTTAGTTGTATTTGTATTTTAGTTTATTTGCATTTTTAATTGAGGTGAGATTTCACCATGTTGGCCAGGCTGGTTTTGAACTCCTGATCTCAGGTGATCCACCTGCCTCAGCCTCTCAAAATGCCAGGATTACAGGCATGAGGCACTATGTCAGGTCAGCCCCACCTCTTAAAAACCATGTCACTGAGGATTAGGTTTCAACATAGGAATTTGTGGGGGGACACAAACCTTCAGACCATAGGACAGGACTATCAGGAGTCCTGAGTGAGGATGATGGCATGGAGTGGGACATGCTCCCTGTGTGGGAAGGGACAGCGTCGGGGTGGGGAGAGAAGTTATTTCCATCCTCTGAGAGGCCAGGGGTCTCCTCATAGGCTGGTCCACATAGCACAGCCCATCACATGAGACGCTGGCCTGGGGGCACCTCAAGGCAGCGGCCGAGATAGCTTCATCTCTTTTCTCACCAGTGCCTGGTACAGGCCCTGCCTTGGTGGGACCCTATTAAAGTTAGGTGAATTTTAAAGCAATAGGCCGGTGCGGTGGCTCACGCCTGTAATCCCAGCACTTTGGGAGGCCTAGGTGGGCGGATCACCTGAGGTTGGGAGTTCAAGACCAGCCTGACCAACATGGAGAAACCCCGTCTCTACTAAAAATACAAAATTAGCCAGGCGTGGTGGCGCATGCCTGTAATCCCAGCTACTCAGTAGGCTGAGACAGGAGAATCATTTGAACCCGGGAGGCGGAGGTTGTGGTGAGTCGAGATCGCGCCACTGCACTCCACCCTGGGCAACAGGAGCGAAAGTCGGCCTCAAATAAATAAATAAAAATAAAGCAATGTGGATGTGGACCCCAGGGAGCCTTGTAGTGGAGACATCCTAGTGCCTAGGGGCGTTCAAGCTGGCACCCCTCTGCCCTGGGAGAAGACATCCTGGGGGTCTTGTGGCTCAGCCCCCTCATATCTCTCCCAGCTCTGCCTCTAAAACAAGGCCTGCTGTGGGTGACGAAACGCTCTTGGCTGATGTACTGGGCAATGAGTCACTGCGTGTGGCTGGGCCAGCTTCACAGGTGTGACCCATGCAGGTCCACAGGCCCGGAGCTCAGCAGGCTGCAGCTGGGTTTGATGCTCCACAGTCACCATCTTGAAATCGTGAATAGCTTCTGAACAAGGGGCCCCACGGCCCTCCATTTTGTGAGAGGCCCTCGGCAAATTCTGTGGCCGGTCCCGCAGCGGGTGGTGCGTTCTTTCCCGTCTACACTGTTATAGATTAATAGAAACACTTGCTTTCTTTCCTTGCCTGGTGGGGAATGGATCAGAAAGCCGGGGCTGATGATAGAAACCAGCAGAGAATCTTCAAGTGTAAGACATTAGCCAAAGGCCCAGCGTGGAGCCCACAGGTCCTTAGCGTTCTGAAGATGATGGCCTTCCCAGCCCACTCCAAGGACGAATCAGTGCTGTCTGGCGGCAGCCCCCAGGTGTGTCTCCACAACTGCGCAGCTTTCCTTGTTGCCAATCAATGACATCAATGATCCGTTACATGGCCTGCAGAGAAGCCCTCTGGCGGCCACTGTGGGGCCCTGTGGGTCTTATGCCTGCTCCTCCTGATCTGGTGAAGACTCAGAGAGGAGCTAGGACAAGGGATGGTGCCGCTATACCACCCCACCCCCACACCTGCCTGCAGAAGGCCACATGACCAGGATTATGGTGGGTGAGGGCCGGAGGGAAGGCCCAGGTGAGAGGGTGGAATGTGAACAGGCTGGTTATATACATGCCGGGGACAAGAGGGAAAAAAGCTCAGCATTAGCAGAGAAGACGGACTTCCGCGGTGGCACCTACAGCTGCTCCCTTGGCCTCATGAACAACCCGGGTGTGACGTCGGGAACCGGGAATGCAGGCAGCAGCGTGATTCCAGCTGCCTCACAAGGAAAAGGGTCTGTGGGAAGAGCAGAGCCTCCGGGCTGGAAGCACAGTGAGAACCATGCGTGGAGCCGGACACTCGTTGTTCTTCCCCACGTGTGCTGGGAGCCCGCTCTGGGTCGGGCTCCGTTCCAGGACTTGGACGAAATGGCGACTGAAATAGACAGGCCTCCGGTCGGCGATACCCACATGAGAGAGTGTAATCCACGGACAATGCACCACACATATTTAAAACATGCAAATTGATCCGTTTTGACATACGAATGTCTGTGAACCAGCTCAACGATTTAGATGGTGACCACTCCATCATCCTCCAAGTTTCCCTCTTCTTTGGAATCCCCCACTTCAGTCTCCAGCCACCCACCGGCAACCACCGGTATGTTTTTTGTCAAAATATATTTCTTTGTATTTTATAGAATTTTATATAAAGGGAAAATTTTTTGTCACACTACTCCACATAATGTCTTTGAGATTTATCCATCAATAACTCATCCTTTTTAGTTGCTAAATCGTTTTCCATTGTATGCAAATGCCACCGTTTCTTTCTCTGTCCTTTATGGACATCAGAATTGTTTTTCATTTTTTTGTTTCTTTAAAGACAGAGTCTTGGCTAGGCGTAGTGCTCACGCCTGTAATCCCAGCACTTTGGGAGGCTGTGGCAGGCAGATCACCTGAGGTCAGGAGTTCAAGGCTAGTCTGGTGAACATGGGGAAACCCCATCTCTACTAAAAATACAAAAATTAGCTGGGCGTGATGGTGGGCACCTGTAATCCCAGCTACTTGGGAGGCTGAGGCAGGGGAATCACTTGAACCCAGGAGGCGGAGGTTGCAGTGAGCTGAGATCGTGCCACTGCACTCCAGCCTGGGCAATAGAACAAGACTCCGTCTCAAAACAAACAAACAAAAAACCAGGGTCTTGCTCTGTCACCCAGGCAGGAGTGCAGTGCCTCCATCGTAACTCACCACAGCCTCAACCTCATGGGTTTAAGCGATCCTCCCATCTCACCCTCCTGAGTAGCTGGGTCTACAGGCATGCACTAACACAAGTGGCTAATTTTTAAGAATTTTTGTAGAGATGGTGTCTCACCGTGTTTCCCAGGCTGGTTTGGAATTCCTGGCCTCAAGTCATCCTCCTGCCTTGGCCTCTGAAAGTGCTGGGATTACAAATGTGGGCCATCACCCCCAGCCCCTTTCTGCAATTTTTGACTATTATGAATAGAGCTGCTATGAGCAGTCATGGACAAGTCTTTGACATTATTTTGTTTCTCTTGGCAAATAGCAAGGGTGATGTGGTCAGTTCATATGGGAGGTAAATCATTCATTGTTTAAGAGGCTAACAAACTGTTTCCAAATCGCTGCACCATTCTGCATTCCTCCTGGCTGTGCAGCGGAGTTGGCAGGGGCTGCATATCCGGGCCAGTGTGGGCGTGGTCTATTTCCTTTTAGCCATTCTGGTGACTCTGTATCTCATTGTGGCTCTTACACTCCCCTGATGACTACTGATGTTGAACATCTTTTCACCCACTTATCTGTCATCCATAAATCTTCTTTGGTAAAGCTTCTGTTCACATCTTTTGCTCATTGTTAAACGGGGTCATTCCTGATTATAGAGCTACAACATGCGTCGGTTTTCTAGTGCTGCCATAACAAATGACCACAGTTCCAGGGAATTAAAATAACACAAATGTATTTCATCACAGTCCCATAGGTCAGACATTTGATACAAGGGTGCTCTCTTGGCTGACATCAGGGTGTCAGCAGGGCTGCCTTCCTTTCCAGAAGCTCCAGGGCAGAATTCGCCTCCTTCCTTGCCCACATGAGCTACTGGCAGAATTGTTTCATGCAGTTGTAGCACTGAGGTCTCTGCTTCCCTGCTGTCAGTCCTTCTCAGCCTACAGAGGCTTCCCCCATATCTTGGCTCATGCCGTCCTCAACCCCAGGAATGGGGGGCTTGAGTCCCTCTCATGCCTATCCTTCCTTCCATCACATCATTCTCTGACCAACCATAGCCAAAGAATAGTCTTGACTTTTAAGGGCTCATGGGATTAGATTGTGTCCACCTAGATAATCCAGGATCCCCCATCCAGTATCTGCACTTACATCTGCAAAGTCCCTTTTGTCATGTAAAGTGATATATTCACAAGGTCCAGAGATTAGGACATGGCAATCTTTGAGGACAATTATTCCACCTACCACATAAGGCTTCTTTATAGGGCCGGTGTGGTGGCTTATGCCTGTAATCCCAACACTGGGAGACCGGGACAGGAGGAGCTCTTGAGCAGGAGTTAGAGAACAGCCTGGACAACACAGCAAGACCCCATCTCTACAAAAAATAAAAAATTAGTCTGGGCGCAGTGGTTCACACCTGTAATCCCAGCACTTTGGGAGGCAGAGGCAGGCAGATCACCATAGCCAGGAGACATCCTGGCTAACACGGTGAAACCATGTCTCTACTAAAAATACAAAAAATTAGCTGGGCGTGGTGGCGAGCGCCTGTAGTCCCAGCTACTCGGGAGGCTGGGGCAGAAGAATGGCGTGAATCTTGGAGGTGGAGCTTGCAGTGAGCTGAGATGGCGCCACTGCACTCCAGCCTGGGCCACAGAAGGAGACTCTGTCTCAAAATAAATAAGTAAATAAAATAAAAATATAAAATAAAAAATTAGATGCATGCAGTGGCACATGCCTGTGGTCCCAGTTACTAAGGAGGCTAAGGTGGGAGGATCCCTTGATCTCAGGAGGTCGAGGCTGCTGTGAGCTAAAATCATGGCCACTGCACTCCAGTGTGGGCGACAGAGGGGGACTATCTTAAAAAAAACAAAAAATAAAAACAAAAAACAAACACACACACACACACACACACACCAAAAATCATTATGCTTTCCCCATAGAACTGCTGAAGTGCCTTTGTTGGAAATCCATTGACCATAAATGTGTAGTCTTTCTGAACTTTCTACTGTTTTCCCTGGATCTACAACAGGTCTATATTTATGACTATACCACACTGTCTTTGCTACTGTAGCTTTATAATATTTCTTGGTATCAGGAGTAGCTTGGTGCACTTTTCCAAAGTTGTTTTGGCTATGCTAGATCCTTTGTATTTTCATATAACTTTAAGAACTAGCTTGTCAATGTTTAGCCCTATCCCCACTCTCCCGAAAGAGGCTTCCTGGTATTTTGGTTGGAATTGTGTTGACTCTATACATGAACCTGGGGAGAACTGATGTCTTCATATCAACTCTTCCAATCTGCTCAGTGTCTCATTTATTTACATCTTTAATTTCTCACAGCAACGTTTGGCAGCTTTCAATCACAGAGCACGCTCACCTTTTGTCAAATGTACCTCCAAGTATTTCATGTATTTGATGGTACTGTACATGGTGGTGTTTTCCAAATTTCCCTTTCCAAATGTTCATTATTAGCATATAGAAATACAACTGACTCTTCTATATTGACTTTGTAGAATGCTACCTTGCCGAAACTCAATTATTAGTTCCAGTAGCTTTGTGGTAGATTTCTTAGGATTTTCTACGTAAACATATAATCTGTGAAGAAAGACTTCTTCCTTTCCACCCTGGAGGCCTTTTCTTTCTCTTGCCTTATTGCACTGGCCAGAATCCACAGTGTAATACTGAACAGAAGGGAGAGGACACCTGTGCGTTGTTCCTGAGAGGGTTACTGAAAGCCCCAGTTACCACTGTGGATTTGTCTGTTTCCCCTTGCAGTTTTATCCGTTTTTGCTTCCTATATTTCCTGTATTTTGAAGCTCTGTTATTAGGTGCATAGGTATTTAGTATTGTTATATCCTTTTAATGAACTACCCCTTTATCATTATCAAATGACTCTCTTTGTCCCTTGCAATTTTCTTTGCTCTGAGATCTCCCTTGTCTAATATTAATAGAGCTGCTTCAGGTTTATTTTGATGTGTGCATTACCATGGCATATTTTTCTCCATCTTTTCACTTTTGTCTTTATATTTCTCATAAGCAGTAGTATATAGTTGTGTATGGCTTTATAATCCAGCCTAACAATATCTGTCTTTTAATTTTGCAGTAGGCAATTTGCTTTTTTCCCTTGCTCGTGCTTTTTGCTTTTTAAGTGTAATTTTAGAGGAGGATGCATGAGATTCCTCATATTTGTGCTGAGATGTAATCCACATACCATAAAATTTACCATTTTGAAGTATGCAATTCAGTAGTTTTTAGTACACTTGTACAACCATCATGATTATCTAATTAATTTCAGAACATTGTAATCACCTTCAAAAGAAACCCTATACTCATTTTCAGTCACTCGTTTTTTCACCTATCCCCCTCCTCCCACCTCAAGCTCCTGGAAACCGCTGTGAATGGTTTCCTGCTAATGTCCCTATGGATCTACCTGTTCAGGACATTTCATATAAATGGAATCACACCATGCATGGCCTTTTGTGTCTGCCTTCTTCCACCTAGCATATTGTCAAGGTTCATCCAGGTTGTAGTGTGTCAGCACTTCATGCCTTTTTATTGCCAAGCAATATTGTGTGGATTCACCAGTTTTGCTTATGCATTCATCAGCTGATGAGCATCTGGCTTGTGTCCACTTTTTGGCTCTTATGAACAATGCTACGAACACATTAGGTTTATGTGTGCAGATTTTTTTTTTTTTTTTTTTTTTTTTAATTCTCTTCAGCATAGACCTAGGAGTAGAATTGCTAGGTCAACTCCTATGCTCAACATTTTGAGGAACTGCCAAGCTGTTTTCCATACAGGCTGTGCCCATTTACAATCCCACTAGCAATGTATGGGGGTTCCAATTTCTCCACATTCTCCTCAACACTGCAGATCAGTATATTGTCTGTTTTCATATTGTTATAAAGAACTGCCCGAGCCTGAGTGCTTTAAAAAGGAAAGTTTAATTGACTCACAGTTCAGTGTGGCTGGGGAGACCTCAGGAAACTTACAATCATGGTGGAAGGCGAAGAGGAAGCAGGAATCTTTTTCACAAGGCGGCAAGAAGTGTCAAGTGAAGCGGGAAGGGCCCCTTATAAAACCATCAGATCTTGTGAGAACTCACTATCACAAGAATAGCATGGGGGAAATGGCTCCCATGATTCAGTTACCTCCACCTGGTCTCTCCCTTGACATGTAGGGACTGGGGGATTACAATGCAAGATGAGATTTGGGTGGAGACACAAAGCCTAACTATATCAATCAGTTTGGGAAAGTTATCTTAATACCATCTTCCAATCCCTGAACCTGGGATATTTATATATTTAGGTTTACAATGCCTTTCAACAAGCCATTAGTAGTTTTCAGTGGACAAGTATAGCCCTTCTTTTGTTAACTTTATTCCTACGTATGTCATTCTTTTTGATGCAATTGTAAATGGAATTATTTTCCTAATTTCGTTTTCAGGTTGTTCAGATTGCTAGTGTACAGAAACACTGGCTTTCCTATGTTGAACAAATATCCTGCAACCTTGCTGACCTCATTTGTAAGTTCTGATAGGTGATTTTTTAAATGTGTAAATTCCGGAAGATTTTCTAGGTATAAATCATGTCATCTGTGACTAGAGAGTTTCGATTCTTCCTTTCCAATCTGGATGCCTTATTTCTTTTCTTGCTTAATTGTCCTGGCTCATACCTTCCAGTACAATGTTGGAATAGACGTGGCGAGAGCATTCTTGTTTTGTTCCCAACCTCAGTGGGTAATGCTGTGGCTTTTCATCAATGCTGTTTATCAGGTTGAAGCAGCCCCCTCCCATTCTTATTTTCTATCTTGAAAAGGTGCTGGATTTTGTCCAATGCTTTTTCTGTATCTGTAAATGATCATGTGGACTTCGTCCTTTATTCTATTGATAACTATGTCTATGTGAGACTCTGTACAAAAAAAAAATTGTGATAGTGATAATTCTATAAAAGTTTAGCAGGATTCACATGCCTTGGCTTTTCTTTGTTGAAAGTTTGATTACTGATTTAATATTTTTTTTTTTTTTTTTTGAGACGGAGTCTTGCTCTGTCGCCCAGGCTGGAGCGCGGTGGCGCGATCTCGGCTCACTGCAAGCTCCGCCTCCCAGGTTCCTGCCATTCCCCTGCCTCAGCCTTCAGAGTAGCTGGGACTACAGGCGCCCACCAACACGCCCAGCTAATTTTTTTGTATTTTTAGTAGAGACGGGGTTTCACCGTGGTCTCGATCTCCTGACCTTGTGATCCACCCGCCTCGGCCTCCCAAAGTGCTGGGAGATTTAATCTTTTTACTTACTAGTCAGTCTGTTTGTCCTAGGAATTTCTCCATTTTATCAAAGTTAATCTGTTGGCATACAATTCATGGCACTGATACTCTGTATTCTGTAAGGTCATCTGTACCATCACCTCTTTCACTCTTGATTTTAGTTATTTGAACATTTTTTTTCTTGGACTTGCTAAAGATTTGTCAATTTTGTTGACCTTTTCAAAGAACGAACCATTGGTTTTATTGATTTTCTCTATTATTTTTCTATTCATTTATTTCTACTCTCATCTTTATTATTTCCTTTCTTCTGCTTCCTTTGGGTTTAGCTTGCTTTTCTTTTAGTTTGAGGGGAGATAGACCATATGCAATAAATGTAATTATTGACATGGTTATTTTGAACCTACCATTTTGTTTTCTATTTGTCCATCTCATAAGTTCTCTCTTCCCTTTTCCTTCCTTTTCAGGATTCTTGGATTAAGTATTCCTTAGAACTCTATTTTGTCTCCTACGTTGGCTCTTTATTTCTGTTTCACATTTTTGTATTGCTTTAAAGGTTCATACCTAAAAATTGCTTAACACTTTTATATATGTTTTACATCTTTAATTCATCACAATCTGCCTTCAAGTAATAGTGTAAGAATCTTGACAGTATACTTCCATTACTCCTTTCTTCTGTGCTGTGCTATTTTCATCATACATTTTATGTCTGTGTATGTTATTTTAAACAATCTTACTACAAAGAAACATGCCAACAGCATCAACATTATCACTCTATTTCTATACTTTAGACATACAACAAAGGGTCAGGGCACTCTGGCTCTTGGTTAGAACCCTCTTTATGTGGTTTTCCTTTTAGGAAAATTGCCTGGCTTAAGACAAGGCACCCTACATATAGTTGTTGAATAAATTTCAACCATCAAAAAAAAAAAAATACAGAAAATACACTGTTAGGAGTGTAAACTGGCAGAAAATCTTTCTGGAACGTTAATTTGAAACATGTACCTTGATCACAAAAATCATTTCGAAAGATTATTCTGGCTGGGCACAGTGGCTCATGCCTATAATCCCAGCACTTTGGGAGACCAAGGCAGGAGGATCACATGAGGTCAGGAGTTCAAGATCAGCCTGGCCAACATGGTGAAACCCCGACTCTATTAAAAATACGAAAAATTAGCCAGGCGTGGTGGCAGGCGCCTGTAATCCCAGCTACTCAGGAGGCTGAGGCAGGAGAATCGCTTGAACCCGGGAGGTGGAGGTTGCAGTGAGCTGAGATTGCACCATTGTACTCCAGCCTGGGAATCAAGAGCAAAACTCCATCTCGAAAAAAAAAAGATTATTCTAATGAATCTTCAACTGCTTCCAAAGGAGGCATGATATAGAGGATGGAAAAGTAGCTTTTTTTTTTTTTTTTTAACATAGTGAAATATGTATGATACATTACTAAGCAAAAACCTGAGTTAATAATGGCAAAGTGGGTTACCATTTTTGCTTAAAAAGGTCTTCATATAAATGATAGATATACAAGATGAATTAAAATACTGGATGGACAGTCATCAAATTGTGAGTTATATCTGGGTAGGAGGATTAAGGATGACTTTTTAAAATTATGCATTTCTATGTTTTTTTGTTTTTTTTGCAGTGAGATTATACTTTTGGAATGAAGTGCATAACCCGGGGGAGGGGGGGTTTCATCCGGATTTGGCTGCTGGGACCTTGGGACGCCCCTCAGGATCTAGAGCCAGTTTTCCCTCCTGACCAGAGGCCCAATGATACCTACCTAGCAAGGCTCAGCAGATCCCTTGCCTGAACTTAATTCCATTTGGACTCTGGGAGGCTCCTGGCCCCAAACCACCCTGCCCAAGAACCTCCATGAGTTCTCTACCTCTCGTACCCTTCTCTTCCCAGCATCACTGTAAATGTTCCACCCCTTCCCGTACCACGCCCCCTTCCGTGAGCACCTGGCGTCCTTTCCTGGTGCAGGTAGGAGCAATGCTGAACTTCCTGGAGCAGTCCACATTCCAGACAGCTGCCTGCAGCAGAACCACACACCATCAAAGGGAAACAGCATTTTCATCACTGACTGCCGAAGGGCCAGGCTGCTCTCCACAAAGTCTGGAAACTTCGTCAACTTTTAGGATTGGTGGTTTTTAAATTTTGGATCATCACATACCATTTCTGATTTGTCAGCATAGTTTCACATTTTCATGAACATTTGTTCTGTATTTTTCCTTTTAGGATGACCTTTCCTAGATGGTGTGTGGGGTAGCTTAAGCTCCGCCCCTTTCTCCTGCCATCTCCTCCCCAAGGCACCAATGCTGCCTCCTCCACTGTAACACCGTGTGCTTATTCATCTACAATCATTCTTACTGGCAATGGAGGCCTTCCATCCTCTGCAGTGACTGTGTGGAAACCTGAGCCACTCCTCGTCTCTAACACAAGCCTGGCAGCAGCTCCTGATGAGACCAGGTGAGCCTCAGTGAGCTCAGGCGCTGGCAGATACGGACATTGAGGCTGGCACTGGCCAGTGCTGTGGTGGGCATCACTCTGCACTGCTGCTGAGCAAATGCCCTGAACACACCTGTATCTGGTTCCTCCTTGCCAGGAACTCATTAAGCTGCCTGGGCCTGTAGTCTCGTGCTCCTCCCGCTCGGCCAGCAGTGCCACCTGGGAGCCTTGTTAACCGCAGGTTCTCACTCAGCAGGGCCAGCGCAGGGCCCGAGCACTTGCATTTCTAACCAGCTCCTCATGATGCAGCTGGTCTACCAGCCACCAGCTGGCTAGCACGGGTCCAGTCAGTTTCAGTGAAAGGAAGTTCCATTCATAAACTATACAATTTCAGATGCCTTCAAGTAGAATTACCTGATGAAATTTAAAAATATTTCCAAGCTCACCCTAACCCTGAAATGAAGATTATTATCCCAACCAATTTCGGGAAGGGAGGGGCCAGTTAGTTTCAACGTTTCCATTTCAAGTATTAGAGCCTGATCGGTGGCTCATGCGTGTAATCCCAGCACTTTGAGAGGCTGAGGCGGGAGGACTGCTTGAAGTCAGGAGTTTAAGACCAGCCTGGTCAACAGAGGGAGACTCTTGTCTTTAAAAACATTCAAAAAATTAAAAATTGGGCAGCTGTGGTGCTGTGTGCCTATAACGCTACATAATTACTTTAAATATTTGGACAGATAACTTAAATAATACTTTAATAATTTAAATATTTAAACAGATAATTATCTGTTTGGTTTGTCAACACTGTGGCAAGTCATGCTCTTGCCACTATACTCCTGCCTGGGCGACAGACAGGGAGATCCTGGCTCTCAAAAAAAAAAAAAAAAAAATTAGAAAACTGAGGCCAGGCACGGCAGCTCACACCTGTTATCCCAGCACTCTGTAAGGCCAAGATGGAAGAATCACTTAAACCCATGAGTGACAGACCAGCCTAGGCCACAAAGTGAGAGACCCTGTCTCTACAAAAAAGTTAAAAATTAGCCAGGTGTGCTGGCATGCACCTGTGCTCCCAGCTCCTCAGGAGGCTGAGCTGAGAGGATCGCCTGAGCCCAGGAGGTTGTGGCTGCAATGAGTTGTGATGGTGCCACTGCACTCCAGCCTGGGCGGGAGAGCAAAACTCATCAACAATGAAACTCTCTCAAATTAAAAAAAAAGATTAGAAAAGTGAGTGAGGCCGGGCGCGGTGGCTCAAGCCTGTAATCCCAGCACTTTGGGAGGCCGAGACGGGTGGATCACGAGGTCAGGAGATCGAGACCATCCTGGCTAACACGGTGAAACCCCGTCTCTACTAAAAAATACAAAAAACTAGCCGGGCGAGGTGGCGGGCGCCTGTAGTCCCAGCTACTCGGGAGGCTGAGGCAGGAGAATGGCGTGAACCCGGGAGGCGGAGCTTGCAGTGAGCTGAGATCTGGCCACTGCACTCCAGCCTGGGCGACAGAGCGAGACTCCGTCTCAA
>NC_037684.1:53403988-53508902 GCF_003255815.1 Theropithecus gelada
AAAAAAAAAAAAAAAAAAATCTGCAAAGGGAAATATGGGGGAACATTGGGGCCCCTGGGGAAAAAGGAAAAATCCTAAAAAAAAAAAAAAAAAAAAAAAAAAAAAAAAAAGAAAAGTGAGTGAGATGGGCCGGGTGCGGTGGCTCATGCCTGTAATCTCAGCATTTGGGAGGCCAAGGCGGCTGCATCACGAGGTCAGGAGATTGAGACCATCCAGCTAACACGGTGAAACCCCGTCTCTACTGAAAATACAAAAAAATTAGCCGGGCGTGGTGGAGGGCGCGGTGGCGGGCTCCTGTAGTCCCAGCTACTTGGGAGGCTGAGACAGGAGAATGATGTGAACCCGGGAGGCGGAGCTTGCAGTGAGCTGAGATCGCGCCACTGCACTCCAGCCTGGGCGACAGAGGGAGACTCCTTCTCAAAAAAAAGGAGACTCAAGAAAAAAAGAAAAATTAGAGGCCGGGCGCGGTGGCTCAAGCCTGTAATCCCAGCACTTTGGGAGGCCGAGACGGGCGGATCACGAGGTCAGGAGTTCGAGACCATCCTGGCTAACACGGTGAAACCCCGTCTCTACTAAAAAATACGAAAAACTAGCCGGGCGAGGTGGCAGGCGCCTGTAGTCCCGGCTACTCGGGAGGCTGAGGCAGGAGAATGGCGTAAAAACCCGGGAGGCGGAGCTTGCAGTGAGCTGAGATCGCGCCACTGCACTCCAGCCTGGGCGACAGAGGGAGACTCCTTCTCAAAAAAAAGGAGACTCCTCAAGAAAAAAAGAAAAATTAGAAAAGTGAGTGAAATGACCCAAGACTACACAGTAAGTTACTAGAGAAGCTGGTGGCATCTTAGAAATATAGAGTTTATGGGAAAAGTTTTAAATTTTTAATGAAAAAGACTTAGAACAATGTATTATTTACATGTAAATAAGAAAAGAGCAGAATCCCCACATCCTCTTCGGAGGGAGACAGGAGGCCGTTTATGAGAAGAGAGTCCATATAAACCCCATTAAATAGAAGCTGGACCTAAATACTTCCAAACAGGAGCACAGAACAGGTGAACAGTCTTCACTCATCCCCTCGATCTGCTTCAGATCAGATCAGCAACTGAAAGTGAAGAAAGAAACAGATTAAGGAACAATACAAAAAAAAAAAAAAAAAAGAAAATTTGTAATGTAAATTTAACTAAAATCTCACAAAAGACTTCTCAAAACAAAAAACAGGCCAGGCACAGTGGCTCACGCCTGTAATCCCAGCACTTTGGGAGGCCAAGGTGGACAGATCATTTGAGGCTAGGAGTTCAAGACCAGCCTGGCCAACATGGTGAAACCCCGTCTCTACTAAAAATACAAAAATTAGCTGGCTATGGTGCACGCATCTGTAATCCCAGCTACTCAGGCTGAGGCAGGAGAATTGCTTGAACCCAGGAGGCAGAGGTTGCAGTGAGCCGAAATCACGCCACTGTACTCCAGCCTGGCTGACAGAGCAAAACTTCGTCTCAAAAAAAAACCCACAACAACAAAAAAACAAACTCAAGCGCCCCAAACTAAGAATAGGGAAGTTCTCTCTACAATTCCAGTAGAGCTGGACGATTTCCTACCGTTCATAGGCATCTCATCAATCTGAGTGGAATAGTACTGCTCGATATCTCTGAGGATGCGGATGTCATCGTTCTTCACAAAGTTAATGGCGACCCCCTTCCGGCCGTATCGACCTGATCTCCCGATTCTTCAGGAATAAAACAATATCACAGTCAGTATCTACAGCAATCAAGATTTAGTAAATGTGTCACAGAAGTGAAGTCAATGAGAGCTTGCATCCTACCTGTGTATGTACAATTCTCTGTTATTGGGGAGATCATAGTTGATGATGAGGGACACCTGAGGGACATCCAACCCCCTGGCCCAGACGTCTGTAGAAATAAGCACTCGGCTGCAAAACAGAAAGTGTGTTTGAGGCGATTAAATTACTCATGCAAGTGTAAGACTGGACTTGCTTCCATTGCTAATTTTGAGGAATCCTGGCTACAAGTTCAAAAGATGAGATTCCCCCCTCACACCAGTCTGTCTGCAAACATGAAGCCTCAGGGACAGCACCAGAAATCCCTGTGCAGAGGGGCTGTTGCTGGATTTAGTTACTTCGGTCATGTGCTCCATCAGATTAAAAAAACAGACATCTTTTACTATACTACCTTTAACTTGTTTCGTCGGTCCTAAACCAATAATTGGGAAAAATATTTTACTTTTGCCTAGCAACAAATTAAGAACAGTAACTTTGGCTGGGAGTGGCAGCTCATACCTGTAATCCCAGCACTGCCGGAGGCTGAGGTGGACGGATCACCTGAGGTCAGGAGTTCGTGACCAGCCTGGCCAACAAGGTGAAACCCCGTCTCTACTAAAAATGCAAAAAAAAAAAAAAGGTAAAAAAAAAAAAACCCCGTTCCAGCTACTCAGAAGGCTGAGGCACGGGAATCACTTGAAACCAGAAGGCAGAGGTTGCAGTGAGAAGATACCTGACCACTGTGGAATTAAACTAATTGAAACGATGAACAGAAAACCCGTACTTACTGGAAAAGAAGACACACACTTGTAACCAAAGTGCCAACCTGGCTAGTTAAGGCTCGTTATCACCTCAACCGAAGTATTACAGGAGCACAGCGAACGTCTCATTAACTGGAAGGTTTTCTGCTCACCCAGGGCCTCAGCTTTCAGAGCAGGAGCTCCTCATCTCCCCAGCTCTGGGGCCTGCCTCAGGCAGTGCATATGAAGTGCTTAGCACACAGTCTAGCAAACCCTGACCGGCAGAGCCACAGCACAGCGGACCCACCTGGCGCCTGACCGGAACTCCTTCATGATGGACTCCCGCTCTTTCTGGGGCATGTCTCCGTGCATTGAGGACACAGTGAAGTTGGCTTCTCTCATTTTTTCTGTCAGCCAGTCCACCTACAAATCCAATCAGCAGATGCTACTGCAAGTTCGTACACCACACCAGAGATGTGTATTCAGGATTTTACCCCCATCATTTGCAGAACCAGTATCAATATTCACAAAGTAACTGCTCTTAAAACTCAGAATCATCCTAACTGGATGCACAAACTTTTTCCCAGAAAATGTTGGGGTGCACTCACAAACCCCTCTTCATTTTCTCCACATAATGACTCTACGGGGGAGGGGGCCAGGTGTGCTCATTCTCATTTGAAATTTGAATTCCAATCTTGTCAGAATGTAGCCCAATTCCTTTCCTTTCTCAGGAAAGTGGCCGACAGTTCTCAGGTCTGCCTCCGCAGTATCATCACCTGGGGATCTAAAACTACTCAGGCCTGGGTTCCACCTTCAACGAAATCTGAATCTTTCAGGGTGGCTGGCATCGCTATTCTGTAAATAAAGTTTTAATGGTCACAGCCATATCTGACCATTTGCATATTGTCTACAGCTGCTTTTGCAAGAGACCACATACCCCGAAAGCTTAAAATATGGACAAACTGGCCCTTTACTGAAAAATCTTGATTTAAGTCATTCAGAGACTCAATCTGCAATTCCCCTTCAAGCACATGGAGGCCGTGCAGTGCCTCTTACCTTTCTTTTGGTGTTGCAGAAGATGACCGCCTGAGTGATGGTCAGTGTGTCGTAGAGGTCACACAGAGTGTCAAATTTCCACTCTTCCCTCTCCACTGCCACAAAAAATTGCTTGATGCCTTCCAGAGTCAATTCATCACTGAAGGACAAAGACAAATCCTGTTACATCCTCATTCTTCCAGCTAGGACTTGAGGGCGGGCCAAGCCAGGATGCAGGGAGACCCCGGTGGAGAAGGTCACACCGTGGTATCTGGTGCAGACCCAGCGCCCCAGCCCTATCCTCCATCCCGTCAGCACTTCCGTCACACAGGTCTCTATTCTGTATCCTACTGAACATTTCACAATGTGCACCATGTGGAATATGATTCTAAACAAAACACTGGTAAGTAAATACAGTCATCTAATTTTTAAATTTAGAATTATTGGTTCAAACCACAATGAGTATTATAAAAGATGGGTTTGTTTTGTTTTGTTTTGTTTGTTTGAGACAGGGTCTTGCTCTGTTGCCATGGCTGAAGTGCAGTGGCACGATCACAGCTCACTGCAGCCTCAGCCTCCTGGCCTCAAGCAATCCTCCCACCTCAGCCTCCTGAGTAGCTGGGACTATAGGCATGTGCCGCCCTACCTGGCTAATCTTTTATTATTTGTAGAGATAGGGTCTCCCTATGTTGCCCAGCCTATTCGGTTTTTCAAAACAGGAATTTTAAAAGAATTTGCATGCTTTAAATTCCTTTACACTCAGGCAGGATAGCCTGAGGCCCAGATTCTGACACCAGCTTCAGCAACACAGCAACACCCTGGCTATAAAAAGTTTTTGAAATTACGACATAAAATCCTTTATAAATGGGGCCCAGTGTTTTAGTAAACTCAACTAGAGGGGCTCCTACCGTTTCACCAAGATGCGGATTGGGTCGGTCATGAACTTGTTGGTCATCTCCAGAATCTCGTGTGGCAGCGTGGCACTGATGAGCACCACCTGTGTGGCTGGAGGCAGGTACCTGTACACGTCATAGATCTGCTCTTTGAAACCTGGGACAGGGCGCAAGACAGGTGAGGGATGCTTAGGGCGGCACGCCCAGCGTTCCCACTGGGTGAGAGGCAGAGTGGGGATAAGGTACGGTTGACAGGATCTCACTTTTACAGAACCAGGCCACATCCACGCGTTCTCTCCGTCCCTACTTCCCGCCCCCACCGAGTGTTATCTGGTTGAGGGAATCTGGTTTTCCTCTGGTGCTTCTTCAATCTGAAGTGCTCTAGGGATCAAGAAACCCACCCCGAGAGTCCTAGACGCCAAATAAAAAGCAATAGAGAGGCTGGCCTGAGTCACCCACAATCTCAGATGCCTGCGGCGCAGTCCCGACTCACTTCCACCTGCTACTGTCCTGTGAGATTGGCATCCACTGTGCCCAGACCTGCCACATTTTAAAGAGAACCCAGACATCTTGTTACAGAAAATCTCCCAGTGAAAAATGCTGCCCACTTATTCACATTATTTAACATGGCACAGGCGGAATCAACACGGGAGCCAGCACACATGTACCCTCCGCCAGGCCTGGGCAGAGCTGGGCAAAGGAGAAGGGAGCCAGGAGCAGGCAGGGGCCCAGCCTCCTCACCACAGGGCCAGTTAATGAACTGGAGGCTCTGACTCCATAAATCATATGCGGCCAGAGAATCTGCATTTCTACAAGTCCCCAGGTGACAAGGATGCTCCCGGCCTGTGCCCCTCACTGTGAGGACCTCTGCCCTAAGTGCCACAAGCACAAAGAGCCACCCACAACCCAGGGCTTCCTCAGCCACCAGAGAAACTGAGTGTGGTCACCGAACCTTTAACCTCAACGAGGAGCAGGGGGTCCAATAAAGGGCCCCAGAAGGAGGAGGGGAGGGATGTGAGGTGCTCAGAGCACAGGCCCCCCAAAGAACTGCTGGAACCAGAGGCCCGAGACGTGCCTGAGAGGATGCCCATGGGTGCCGCTGGTGAGTGCTGAGAACAAAGCACTTCCTCACCACCCACCTGATACCCTTATGAAGACCCTGGGGGGCCTGCCACAGACCCTCACAGTGAATTCGAGGTGACACATCACCATGCATTTCCCAATCACTATTCTAAGAGAAGAATTGCTATCACCTAGAGGTCCTCACTTCAGAACACCTATGAAAATCCAAGAAAGTGTATATCCGAATCCTACCAATTTATCTTTGTGTGCATGTGTGTTTTTTTTTTTTTGATAGAGTCTTGCTCTATTGCCCAGGCTGCAGTGCAGTGGGGCGATCTTGGCTCACTGCACCTCCACTCCCGGGTTCCAGCAATTCTGGCTCAGTCTTCCGGGTAGCTGGGATTATGGGCACACATGACTACCCACCACCACACACACCTGGCTTATTTTTGTATTTTTAATAGAGACGGAATTTTGTCATGTTGCCCAGGCTGGTCTTGAACTCCTGACCTCAGGTGATCCTCCCACCTCGGCCTCCCAAAGTGCTGGGATTACAGGTGTGAGCCACTGTGCCCACCCTCCAATTTATCTTAAAGAATGAAAATAGCCTACACAACCAAGAAATATATTATGGAACATCCCTCCAACAGAATACCTTATTGCCATTAAAGAGGCCACAAAATACTTATCATGGACAGATGCATTTTTTAAAAAGCAGATTATCAAACCGAATACACGTGATTCCACATCTATTAACTACAGTTATGTACAGAAAGTCTGGAAACATATTGTTTTAGGAAAAACCCCCAAACTAGGTTTTTCCTCTGCTCTCACACCAACACAATCCTCAACACAGGAGATGACGTCTGTGAGTGACCGGGGAATGGGGCTTTTCCTGCCCACCAAGCAGGAGACAGGAGTGCAGGGCCCTCCAGTGAACTCTGAGACTCCCTACCCGGAGCTGCTGCACAGATGCATGGTGTATATATGTATATGTATCATAATACCATGCACGTATTTTGCAATATTTTTTAAGATAGGCTTGTTCTGTCACCCAGGATGGCACAATCACCGCTCACGGTGGCCTCCAACTCCTGGGCTGAAGTGATCCTCCCGCCTCAGCCACCCAAGTACCTGGGACTGGCCCATGCCACCACACTCTGCTAATTTTTAATTTTTAATTTTTTAGTAGAGAGTACGTCTCTCTCTGTTGCCCAGACTGGTCCTGAACACCTGGTCTCAATGGTACTCCCGTCTTGGCTTCCCAAGGTGTCTGGATTATAAGTGTGAGCCACCAAGCTCAGCCTTATTTTGTGATTTTTACTCATTTTTAATAACTATGTATCCTCAATAAACATGTATTTGCATATATTACAAAAGAACATGAAAGGCATTTGTAGGAAGTCCGGGCCCTGCTGGTGTTGCCCTCCACTGCTCCATAACCCCCGTGGGCCATGTCCTTCCCGGAGCGGCGCCCCCTTCCCTCCTTGCTCCTCTGAACTCGTTTCTCTAGCCACTCAGCTTGCAGTCTCACAGCTCTGCCTGGGTTTACTTCTGGGTCTTTAGCCCCGAGCCCAGGATTAAAGGCCTCGATGACGAAGTCACCGGCACCTGCACTCTGCTACTCCACAGCCGCTCTGGGCAGCCACTGCCCCAGTGGGCCGCGCGCTCCTGACTCTAGGCTCTCTGACAATGGACATCCTGACAGATGGCCTTGACCTTCGCCCATGAGTTTGTCTGTCTTGAATGGGCCTATGAGTTATGTCCACGTTTCTTCCACCTTTGATAAAAGCTCCTCCACCCTCAAGTGTCCTTTCTCTCTGGTTCCCCTCGGCCAAGCCTTCTGTCAACAACACCACACGCTCCTTCTCCGTCCTCCCATCACCACATCAGGCCTCCACGGAGGAGCCTGGAGTTGGCTCTGAGCACTCAACAGAAACTGTCTCAGAGGATCCCTAGGAGGCTCTAGGACCCCCTTCCAGTGCTGACCCGCCCACCCACCCCTGCCAGGCCCCTGGTGGCTGCTGACCCTGTGTCCTCCCTGGGCTCTGTCCCACCTCTTCATGAGACATACTCTGTGCTTCCTAGGTCCCCCCGCCCCAGTCTCCCAGCTGTCTGCTCTTCCACTTGGCCCACATGTTCCCGGGGTTCATGGACCCCACTGCCTGGCTCTACCCAGGGGGCTGTCGACACGCAGCCGAGGCCAGACCCTTCCAAGCATGTGACAGACTAAGGGTGTACCAACGCACCTAAAAGCTAAGACATGTCAAGTCTGAAGTAACTATGCCACCTGACTCCCAGATCCGCCCTCACCTGCCATCTGCCTTACCACCTGTGTGCCAGCCTAGTGACACACCTGGGACCCTCCTGAGTTAGGAAGGCTGCCTAGGGGTTGGTGGGGGTGGCAGAGGGGCCAGCCACCAGCCCTCAACCTTCCCTCAGACCTTCCCTTCCTTCAATCCGACCCCTGCTTTGGATCCCCACTGCCACGTGGGTGAGGCTACCACCTCACCTGGATCAATGCCGCTGCATAAAACTGTGGGTCAAACAGGCCTTCTCACTGCAGCCCTGGATATGCAGCTCAGGGTTCATCTCTTGCACTTCCCTCCTGCCCCATCCAGTTCAAGCCATGGTGAGCCACTTCCCTGAAGATGTGTGCACACATCTTTAGCCACAACTACCCAGAAGGCTGAGGCAGGAGGACTGCTTGAGCCCAGGAGGCGAAAGCTATAGTGAGCCATGATCATGCCACTGTGCTCACTCCAGCCTGGGCAACAGAGCAAGACCCTGCCTCAAAAAATGAATAAATAAAATCAAAGTAGGAATTTCTGTTCATAATTGCCACCAAGGCACAACTATTTTTCCACAATGAAAACACTACTCACATTCAGAACATTCATTGGCTATCTGTTTCAGTTTTACACTGTGAAAATTTAAGAACTAAGAATTACGTCAGTAGAAAAGTAATTCTTGTTACTCATACCTTTATTCAACATTTCATCAGCTTCATCCAAAACCAACATTTTGATAGCACGTGTCCTTAAGCTTCTGCGACGAATCATATCTATGACATGAGATTTTGAAATAATTACGACAAATCATATCTATAACATGAGATTTTGAAATAATCACACCTGAGGCTCCCAGGAAAGAGCTCATCATTCCAGCTGGTCTCAGTGTTCCAGAGACCTTCCCTCTACCTCCCGCAAGTGATCCAGGTGCAGAAGTCTACCATGCAGCCCACCAAACTGAAAGCTGTCCTGTACCGTTTAAGTGCGTCTTACAAATACTACTGGCAGTACCATTTTTAGTGACAAAAGTGCTTACCAAAAACACGCCCTGGAGTGCCCGCGACAACATGCTGTCCATAATCCAGCTTCCTGATGTCCTCCCCAACATTAGTGCCTCCAATGCAGGCATGGCACTGGACATTCATGTAGTCGCCGAGAGCGAGCAGCCCCTAAATCAAAGCACAGGTTCACGTCCAGGGTGGGAGAGGGAAACATCCATGGTTTCCAAAAAGAAAGATGGTTTCTACTCCAAGATGATCACCAATTATTATTTATGCCATTATTATCTTGAAAACGCAAAATTCGCCTGCTCTTTTCTCTGACAAAATCAAGTTAATTTTGCTGGTTTCTTTCTTTTTTTTTTGAGATGGAGTCTTGCTCTGTCGTCCAAGCTGGAGTGCAGTGGTGTGATCTCGGCTCACTGCAAGCTCCGCCTCCCAGGTTCACACCATTCTCCCACCTCAGCCTCCCTAGTAGCTGGGACTACAGGCGCCCACCAGCACACCTGGCTAATTTTGTTTTTGTATTTTTAGTAGAGATGGGGTTTCACAGTGTTAGCCAGGATGGTCTCGATCTCCTGATCTCGTGATCCGCCTGCCTCAGCCTCCCAAAGTGCTGGGATTACAGGCATGAGCCACCGCGCCCGGCCTGCTGGTTTCTTATTACAAAAATTATACCATTAACAGAAAACAACATATAAAATTCATAATCCCATCCACCAAAGAAACCAACATTAACATCTTAATATACATCTTTTTAAATATACATCTTTATATTATGTAAGTATAAAATGGGTACAATTTATTTTTTTGAGACGGAGTTTCACTCTTGTTGCCAGGCTGGAGTACAGTGGCGCAATCTCAGCTCACTGCAACCTCTGCCTCCCGGGTTCAAGTGATTCTCCTGCTCAGCCTCCCGAGTAGCTGGGATTATAGGCACCTGCCACCATGCCCAGCTAATTTTTTATATTTTTAGTAGAGACAGGGTTTTACCATGTTGACCAGGCTGGTCTCAAACTCCTGACCTCAGGTGATCCACCCACCTTGGCCTAATTTATTTTTATTAAAATTTTTTGCTGAAAAATCTACATTCCTAAGGCTGTAAAAAACTACTGAGAGCACACAAGCCACACCAAAAATGACTTAATACAAACCAGCAATTTATATAATGATTCATGGCAAAATGTTAATCAGGAAGAAAATTTTGAGGTATCAGAAAACAGGATTGGATTAAATAAATAAGTCAAGTGTTTCACAACTAAATCACAAAAGCAGTACTTGCAAATCGGACACCGCTATCTTTAGCCATCTCACCTTCTGAATCTGCACAGCTAACTCTCTCGTGGGAGCCAAGATCAAAGCTTGAGTTTCACGAACCTGGTGAAATAATTTATCAGAAAATAGACAATTCTCAGTATTATCAAGGTGGACTGTAGTAATTCACACTGAGATCTATATGAGAAATAGTATCTCATATTAATCATACTTCTCATCTCTTACAGAGGTTAGCAAATCTTAATGTCATTTAAATTGCAAATCCAGCAATAACTTAATGTGTCAGGATCCTCGTTTGCAGACAAGAACTTCCTCTAGTTAAATAAAGAATCATGACAGAATATTAGTGCAAATATTAGTGTACAACTAAGACTCTGTAAAAATTTGCTGAGTCAATACATACTAGAAAATTTTTAATTGTACTTTTTGAACACTGTAGTTACAGAAGAAAAAGCAGGTATTTCCTAAAATTACAGAACAGTCTGTTTTAAGAATGACAAATTACCTGAATATCCAAACACTGGAGGACTGAGATACTGAAGGTGGCTGTTTTGCCTGTGCCGGACTGAGACCTATTGAAGGAAACAAGAGCAGTGGGATTAGAGGGAGGACAGGCCACGTCCCAGCTGCACTCCAAGGCCTGGGCTCCAGAGGCACTTATGTACCTTATTCCAAGAAGCCCCCGTACCCAATAACATCTTAACTGCAAGGAGGCGGGACTCGGGCCCAGTGTCACAGCTTGTTAAGTGTCCATGAGGAGAGTAGATATGGCTTCTGCATGGGGGGCAATGGAGCCACAGACTCTGTCACTTCAAGAGGTGTTTCATAGGTGTCAGAAAAAGGAGGACTCCCCTTTATCTAAATACAACTCTTTTCCTTCTAGGATTTTGGACTAACTCTCTCCTCCAAAGAAATTTTTGTGTAAATGAGTTTTTTGAAATTAGGCAAACAAGGAATAAAGCTATTAAAAGAGGATTTGTGGTGCTAGGAGATAAGGCTATATACAGGTTTTCATTCATAGTTCCTAGCTCACAGTTCCCATAGCCCTTGTTACAGTCTTACTAAATTGATGGGTTTCTTAGGCCTCAGGAAACAATCTCTCTGACCTTCTGCTCTCCTTTCGCCTGCTCCACAGCGGGGCTCTAATCTTTCCTGCCTTTCAGATTTTAAGTCATAAAGACCCTCATTTCACGGCATGGTGGCTCAGGCCTGTATTCCCAACACTCTGGGACGCAGAGGCAGGACTGGTTGAAGCCAGGAATTCGAGACCAGCCTGGGCAATACAGGAAGAGACCCCATTTCTAAACAAAACAAAAAACCAACCAGGAATGGCAGCACATTCAGGCAGTCCCAGCTACTTGGGAGGTTGAGGTGGGACGATTCCTTAATCCTTGGAGTTAGAGGCTGCAGTGAGCTATGACCGCACCACTGCATTCCCCCCCGGTGACAAAGTGAGGCCCCATATCTTAACACAAAAAATGTTTAGGCCGGGCACAGTGGCTCACGCCTGTAATCCCAAGGCTTTGGGAAGCCAACGCAGGGAGACTGCCAGGAGTTTGAGAGCAGCCTGGGCAACACAAGGAAACCCTGTCTCTACAGAAAATAAAAAACGTAAATGATGATGTGTGCCTCTAGTCCCAGCTACCTGGGAGGCCGAGGTAGGAGAATCACTTGAGTCTGGGAGGTTGAGGCTGCTGTGAGCTGTAATCACACAACTGCACTCCAGCCTGGGAGACAGAGTAAGACCCTGTCTCAAAAAAAGTAAAAAATTTAAATTAAAAAAAATTTTTTTAAAAAGCATTATGGTATTATCCTAGAAAAGTTCCTGCCCTATTCCCTGGGCGGGGGAAAGAATGCTGACCTCATGGAATTTTCCATAGAAACCCAAGAGGACCAAGTTCGAAGAGCTTCTGGATGGCTGAACACAGACAGTGGAACACAAGGAGGTTCTGGGAGGCTGCACCCCCGCCCCCATATCTGTATCCTTTGTAGCACCCTTTATAATAAACCACTAAATGTGTTTCCCTGAGTTCTTTGAGCTGCTGTTCCAGCAAATTAATCCAACCTAAAGAGGGGATCATGGGAACCCCAACTCGAAGCTGCTTGGTCAGAAGTTCTAGACATCCAAACTTATAACTGATGCCTGAAAAGAGGGTAGTTGAGGGGACTGAGCCCTCAACCTGTGGGATATGGCCTGTCTCCAGGCAGATGGTATGAGCTGAACTGGAGGACACCCAGCTGGAAAACCCCCACAAGTCGTCTTCTGTGCTGATGACTGTGGTGGTGGTGTGAGAGCAGAGGAAAAGCAGTCTGTTTTTCCAAAATTGTGTTATATACAACTCCACCTGCCAGCAAACCACTAAGCAAAGCTGGCTAAGAAAATGAAAGCCTTGGCTGGGCACAGTAACTCACGCCTGTAATCCCAGCACTTTAGGAGGCCAAGGAGGGTGGATCACCTGAGGTCGGGAGTTTGAGACTGGCCTGACCAACATGGTGAAACCCCATCTCTACTAAAAATACGAAAAGTAGCCGGGCATGGTGGTGGGCGCCTGTAATCCCAGCTACTTGGGAGGGTGAGGCAGGAGAATCGCTTGAAACCGAGAGGCAAAGGTTGCAGTGAGCCGAGATGGTGCCACTGCGCTCCAGCCTGGGCGACAGAGCGAGACTCCATCTCAAAAAGAAAATGAAAGCTTTCTATAGTAGAGAACAGAAATTTAAAAATTATTAAACCCTGTGGCTAAAGTCAGGGCACATGTTGGTACTGAGTGTGTAGAAGCTGAGGGAAACAGTCATCCCAGAGCATCTAACTGCACTGCGCTGCCCAAATTTGCATCCAGCCCCGCGCCGCACCCCAGGACAACTTACTGCGCGATGACATCTCTCCCTTTGATGATCTGCTTGATTGCTCGTTGCTGGATTGCTGATGGTTTTTCAAAACCTGCAAATAAAAACAAAAAAATAGCTCTCGCTACAATGACAGCACAGAAACCCTGTACTGTGAGCTCCTCAGGGGCAGACATGGTTTGCCTTTTGAACCTGTCCTCCCGCCTAACCCAGTGTTCAACATAGCAAGCTCTCAAAACCCAGGGGCTCAATGAATCGGACTAAGTGGATTTCTAAACTAACATGAGATATTATTTGTAAAGACAAATCTCTATTTTAAAAAAACCACCAAATTGTAGAATACAGAAAAATAATAATGATAATCTTCTGGGTGTGCAGCATCTGGAAGTATAAGTGCCAAAATGTTCCTGGCAGTTACTGCAGTAGAGGGGTGAAAAGCAGCTAACTTTTTACTCTAATTACTTCCTTAGGTTTGACTGGATTACAAACAACCTATACTACTTTTTAAATTAAAAACAAAAACAAAAAAAACAGGAAAGTCACTGTAGCCATTCTTCTCTCCTGCTAGCTAGCATTAAGTCTGTGTGTTGCTGACAGGTCTACAACTCTATTTAACCTGCCTGGGTCACACTGTGGGGTGTCCTATGCTGTTCTCCTGTCTGGATGCAGCTAACTACCATACCATCTCTCCTGCAAAGCAACTACTACACCAAAGGGGGAGGCTATTTTGAAGAAGAACCATGTGTTTTTCAAGTAAGTAAATAAAACTTTATGTACAAAACTCTATTTCAGTTATTTTTTGGTAGTCTCTTAAATGTAGCTCTGTTCAGTTCTGGGGCATAGCGAAAAATGAGAAACAAAAGAAAATGTAGCACAATTTCCCATCTTAACACAAAAGCAAATATAGCAGATGATTTAAACTCTTCACGAAGAGCAAGCACATGGATGGGAAACTAACAACAGTGTCTTAGGGCAGGGACCGCCTGAGTGCCAGGAAACCAGGTGGGGCTGTCAGCCTTGCTGGAAGGCTGGCTGAGATGCTTTCTCACCACCCATCCTCAGCACCTTCGCCTCACTTTGTTCAAACTGTTGTGGCATCAAGAATTACAGGATAAGACCAGGTGGGGTGGCTCACACCTGTAATCCCATCACTTTGGGAGGCTGAGGCTGGCAGATCACCGAGGTCAGGAGTTCAAGACCAGCCTGGGCAAGATGGCAAAATCTCATCCCTACTAAAAATACAAAAACTAGTAGGGCATGGTGATCGGTTACTTGGGAGGCTGAGGCAAAGGAATCACTTGAGCCCCAGAGGCAGAAGTTGCAGTGAGCCGAGATCATGCCACTACAGTCCAGCCTTGGTGACAGAGCAGGACTGTCAGAAAGAAAGAAAAGAGAACTACAGGATAAAAAATGTCCCTGTCCCAAGCATTAAACACAGGCCATTTACCGCAGATGCTGGCCATTCCCACCTATGTGCCCAACCCAACCTCTTCTCCAGGCTCTCTCTCAACTCCCACAGATCTTTCAAACATACCAAGAGACAGCTCCTGATTCTGACTCTCTGGAGTGCTGCCTACCTAGCCAAATGTCTGCAGTATCAACCACCGGTTACTCAAAACACTAACCCTCCTCCTTCTGTCACTCACAGTCAATCCATCAGCCAATGCTGTCAGTTCCCTGGCACTCCATCTCCAAGGCAGCACAATCCTCTCTTCCCTGAACTGGAGCAAAAGCTTCCCAACTCTTGTGTTTCCTCTCCTGCCCTGCCTCGCCTCACCTGAAATTCACAGACACCCAGAAGAATCTTTAAAGCTGTAAATGTGATCGTGTCACACAGCTACTTACTACATTCCAGTGGCTTCCCACTAGATTTCCAAATGAAATTCAAATTATTCGTCACCCCTACACGTCTTTGCTAGATCTGGCCCCTGACTAGCTCTCCAAAATCCCACCACAGGGGACTTCTTTCAGTTCCTGAAATGCAGCTGGCTAAGGGCTGCAAGGCCCTGGCACCAGCTGTTCCTTCTGCCCCAACTGCTCTTCCCTCCTCTCCTAAAAGTCTCCTTCATCCATACCTCTGCTCAAATGGCACCCCTTCCTGCGAACCCCCTTACCTCTCTGCTTTACTAATTATCTCCTCCTTCCCAGGCCCACTCTATTCAATTACCTAGCTTCGGGTTCTTCCCAGCAACAACCACTGTCGGGGCAATCTGACCGCATGCTGTCCCCCCAAAGGAAATTCAAAACCCGTAAAGGCGCAAACCCATCTGGTTTACCGCCAAAACCCCAGTAACTAGAAAAGTTAGTAGGTACAAAACAGTTATCTGCTGAATGAACGACTCCGAGGTGCCTCGAAGCGGCTGTAGCCCCCGACGGACCCAGCGCCGAGCTCTGCACAGGGGACACACAGCGAACGCGCCGACACAGCCAGGCGTGAGGGCAGGGGTGGGGGTGGAGGTCGCACGTCACTGGCCCCCGAGCCTCGACCCTGACCACGACCTCCGGAGCGCAGGGCCGGCCCGGGAGTCACCAGTCGGGCCCTCAGCCCCCGGCTCGCCGCCGGCTGGCCCCCGCGGCCCGCGCCCACTCACCGTAAGCGTAGATGCCCCGCAGTAAGTCCTCCCGCAGGCCCATGGTGTCGAACGTGGGGGTCACATCCACCTCCTCGCTGGTCTCGAATTCCACTTTGGTCATGTCTTCCTCTTTGAGCAGACGCTTTCGCGCCGAGCCCGAGGTCGCCATCGTGGCCGTGGTCGCCATGATTTAGAGTCCGCGGAAGAGCACAGCGCGCGCCGCAGCGTAAACCACCTCCCAACTCCTCTCGCTGCCGGGGCCGAGAACTGACGCCTTAGCGTGAGAAAGCGTAAGACGTGCGTATGTGCGTATGTGCGTGCGTATGTGCGTGCGTATGTGCGTGCGTATGTGCGCGCGAGGCGGCCCCGCCTCTGGGGCGGGGCACTCTTCGTCACTTGAAAGGGAACTGCGCGTTTGCCGCAGGAAAAAGTAAGGTGTTTCTGCTCTCGCGCCATATGCAGTTCTCGCGGGATCTCATTGAGGGCGGGGCACCCGGTTCCTTATAAAAGGTACGGAAGCGGGTGGATTTCCAGAGTTGGTGGCGTTTTGTGGCGGTTGCCGGAGGGTGTTACGCTAAGGCTCTTTGAGCGGCGTGCGGCCCTGAATCCCCTGACAACAGGCTGGGGGCCGCCAGGGGCCTCCAGTCCGGGTGGCGTCGCCACACAGCCCCGCCTCGAATGAAGAGGACGAACACGGGTCCTCTCTCGGGCCCGCAGTGGGTGGACTGCGTCGCGGACCCGTAGTGGGGGCGCCCAGCTCGCCGGGGAGATTCGGGTGGAAACCCTCACGGCCCCCGGTGGTGGGCCCCGGCGCGGCGCTGGGCTCGGGCGGGTCTGCGCTGGGGAGGGCCAGGGCCTCTAACGCCGGTGTCTGTCTTTGGGGACGCGCCTGTGTGTGTTTTCGCCGTTTGCCTGGTCAGCTGGAGACAGGGTCTCTCTTTGTCGCCCAGGCTGGAGTGCAGCGGTGGGATCAGGGCTCACTGTAGCCTCCGCCTCTGGAGTAGCCGGGACCTCAAGCGCGCGCCACCATGTCCGGCTAATTTTTAAAAATTTTTTGTAGAGATGGTGTTGGGGGAGGGGTGGGGGTTAGGGTTGTCCCAGCTGGTCTTGAACTCCTGAGCCTCAGGTGATCCGCCCGCCTTGGCCTCCCAAGGTGCTGGGATTACAGACATGAGCCACTGTGCCCGGCAAGCAGCTGTTATAAAGTAAAATACACTCAGAGCCTGCAATTTACTCTTAATGAAAGCCTGCTATCATGGCCGGGCGCGGTGGCTCAAGCCTGTAATCCCAGCACTTTGGGAGGCCGAGGCGGGTGGATCACGAGGTCAGGAGATCGAGACTATCCTGGCTAACATGGTGAAACCCCGTCTCTACTAAAAATACAAAATATTAGCCGGGCACGGTGGCGGGCGCCTGTAGTCCCAGCTACTTGGGAGGGTGAGGCGGGAGAATGGCGTGAACCCGGGAGGCGGAGCTTGCAGTGAGCCGAGATCACGCCACTGCACTCCAGCCTGGGAGACACAGCGAGACTCCGTCTCAAAAAAAAAAAAAAAAAGAAAGCCTGCTATCTAGACGGTGCTAATAATGCGTGTCCTGCAGCAAAGATAACCCAGACGAGATCATTTAATTGCCCAGCAGAACGGTAACCAGTTGCGCATCTTAACCTGCTTTTAGTTTATTCATTTGTTTTGAGACAGAGTCTGGCTCTGTCGCCCAGGCTGGAGTGCTATGGCACGATCTCCGTTCACTGCAGTGTCCACCTCCCAAGCCCAGGCGATCCTCCCGCCTCAGCCTCCAGAGTACCTGGGACCGCAGGTGCCGCTGCTACGCACAGTCCTAACCACTTTCTTATCTGACACTTGAAGTGCTTCTACATACCCAGCTCCTCTAATGCACTTTGAAGCAGCTCCATCATCTTTGAAGGGCAGTTCACGCTGTTGAGAATCATGTTTTTAACTGTGGGAAAAGTAAAAATTTCCACGAGCACCAGCTGTGTCATTTTTTTTTTTTTGGACGGAGTCTTGCTCTGTCACCCAGGCTAGAGTGCAGTGTGATGACCTAGGCTCACTGCAAGCTCCGCCCCCCAGGTTCGTGCCATTCTCCTGCCTCAGCCTCGCGCCACTACACCCAGCTAATTTTTGTATTTTTAGTAGAGATGGAGTTTCCCCATGTTGGTCAGGCTGGTCTTGAACTCCTGACCTCATGATCTGCACACCTCGGCCTCCTAAAGTGCTGGGATTACAGGCGTGAGTCCGGCCCTGTGCTTATGATCACAAATCCGGCTTACATGGCTGGGCACATCTTTAATCCACGGCTTCTTTCCAGGAGTGCTTGAAAGCTCTCCTTTTATGAAGGTTAATTTTAGTTAAAACCAGAGCATCCTGGCGAGGCCCAGTGGCTCACACCGGTAACCCCAGCACTTTGGGACACGGAGGCAGGTGGATCACGAGTTTAGGAGTTCGAGACCAGCCTGGCCAAAATGGTGAAACCCCATCTCTACTAAAAAAAAAAAAACAAAACTTGACTGGCCGTGGTGGCGGTTGCTTGTAGTCCCAGCTACTCTGGAGGCCGAGGCAGGAGAATCTCCTGAACTCCGGAGGTGGAGGTTGCAGTGAGCCGAGATTGTGCCACTGCGCTCCAGCCTGGGTGACGGAGACTGCATCTCAAAAACAAAAAACCAGAGCATCCTTTTATCAAGAAATTGGTGGATTGCAGTATTTCAAGGGTGAACAAGTAAATGCAGCCTTCTCCAAGAGCAAATCTCATTCTGGCACCAGAATTTATCCATGACAGATAATTGACCCGAGAAACATTCCTTGTAAGGTTGCTGGTGTCATGTAACCAAAATACTAACTATTGTAAGTTCTGATACCTTCTTCACTCTACAAAGGATGGTTCAATGCCTCACACTGTTTGCCAGGCGGTGCTCTAGGGCTTTGTTGTAAAATACACACAGACTTCAATGACAGTGTAGGAGAAGAATGTAAAATACCTTGTTGACTAAAGAAATACAGTTAAGCTTTTAAAGAATTAGTTTTATTCAGAAGCCTTACTGAGGACCCTACACCCCAGCCCCAGCCCAGGAGCTCAAGCGATCCTCCTACCTCCGCCTCTGAAATTGCTGGAATCACAGATGTGAGCTACCAGGCCTCACCTTGTTCAAAGTTTTAAAATCTAATCCACAAACTGCTTAGGTTTGTTTTCCTTCACCTTTTTGTGACTAGATGATCTAACATTTTACACCGTTTTCCTGGAAATGTTTATGCCAGATGTCTGAATACACATCTGAAAGGTCTCTAACTTTTCTGGGGAGCAATAGCTTTTTAGCCCAGAGTCTATGAAAATGATGAGAGCTGGCGAGGTTTGGTGCAGTCTCTGGGTGAACGATGCTTTCTAGGGAAACGATGGGGCATAAGACAGACATGGGGTCTCCTGCTTTCAGATTAATCGGCTGAGATGGACCCCTCCCCAACATACAAACATTGCAGGACATGAGGTGCTGAAGATGGGGCTGCTGACCCAGAGCTTAATGGATCTGTCCACCTTTGTGACCAAGAAGCCTCTTTCCTTAGACACTGAGGGGCCCTGGGATTATGAGGGTAAATCCACTTTTTAGAGTAGGAATCTCCAAACCCCAGGCCACGGACCAGTATCAGCACCTGTCTGTGGCCTGTAAGGAACCAGGCTGTGCAGCAGGAGGCGAGCAAGGGAGCAAAGCTGAGCTCTGCCTCCTGTCAGCGGCAGCATTGGATTATCAGAGGACTGTGAACCCTATTGTGAACTGCGCATTCGAGGGATGTAGGTTGTGCACTCCTCATGGGAATCTAATGCCTGACGATGTGAGGTGGAATAGTTTCATCCCGAAACCACTACCCTATCTATCTCCGGAAGAATTTTTTTCCACCACCTGTGGAAAAGTTATTGACATGGTTAGACTTTGTATCCCCACCCAGATCTCATCTTGAACTGTAATCCCATAATCCCTATAACCCCCACGTGTGGAGGGAGAAACCAGGTGGAGTAATTGAATCACGGGGATGGGTTCCCTATGGCGTTGTCTTGATAGTTCTCTCGAGATCTTATGATTTTATAAGGGGCTCTTCCCCCTCTGCTCGGCACTTCTCCCTGCCTGCCACCTTGTGAAGAAGGTGCCTTGCTTCCCCTTCACCTCCTGCCATGATTGTAAGTTTCCTGAGGCCTCCCCAGCCATGTGGAACTGTCAAACCTCTTTCCTTTATAAATTACCCAGTCTCAGGCAGTTCTTTATAGCACTATGAAAAGGGACTAATACATTTGTCTTCCACAAAACCCGTCCCTGTTGCCAAAAAGGCTTTAGAAAACGCAGAGTGGGAAGGTGGTGAATAGATGGGAGGAGACTCATATTTTTGTCATGTAGGAGAGCAACAAGATCTCCTCTCAGCAGAAGAGGTTTTTGCTGTGAAATATGGTGTGTACTTTTCCATGGCCTACGTGGTGCTCAGCAGATGCCCTAACATCAACAGGACTCCAAGCCCCTCGTTCTGTTTATCACTGGTAGGCAGTTAGGATCGTGTCAGCCGTGTCTTGAGAACATGTCTTGTGAGTCATGCACCCGATTTGTTAAAGCGTCGACTCTGTGTAGCTCTGTTGTGCTATGCATAACATCTACTTAAAAAATGAGAGCTGACAGCCCAGCTTAGCTTTCTGTCCACAAGTCCCCTGCTTAAACTTCTGGATAAGTGTTTCCATTCCTATGGGAAACCTTCATTATCTCCGTAAGTAGAGAATGCAAAGAGATATCTTGTCTCTTTTACTGATGGAGACATTAAAGCCCAGTGTGATAAGTTCAAGTGCCCTACAAGGAAAGGCACAAGCAGGCCAGGCTCTGAGTTCCCTAAACAGTGGCTATAGTGCCTGCCCTTTGTCCCTGGCCCCCATGGTGTCTAGGAAAAGAGGCTCCCAGTCACGAGGTAGACAGACTCGTAGGCCTGGTCTTAGCATCCTCGCTGTCACCAGCATCTCTCTTCCCACATGGTTTCTACCCTGGAGAGGGAGACTACCCATCCCATTAAATGTGGCTGCTAGGGTCATGTCTGTTTCACCCCTACTATTTCCCTAATGCTCAGTAGGTGTTCAATAAATAGCTGATGGCTTACTCAATGTGTGGACCTCTGGGGCAAGAGGGAAGGAGGGACACAATGCAGTCCCAGCCGGCCAGGAGCGCAGGAGGTTGCTGTGGGGGAGATGGTGAGATAAGAATTTGGCAGGGCTTGTTTCACAAGATGCAGGTCACAAAGAACCGCTGATAAAACAGGATGTGGTAAAGAAACCTCCGAACCCCACCAAAAGCAGGATGGTGATGAAAGCACCCTCCGCCTGTCCTCACTGCTCCTTATATGCTAATTATAATGCATTAGCTGCCGAAAGACACTCCCAGCAGTCATGACAGTCTCCACATGCCATGGCCACCTCTGAAACTTACCCTGTGTGGTCTGAAACAGGGAGAAACCCTCAGTTCCGGGAATTGCCCACCCCTTTCCCGGAAAACTCATGAACAGTCCACCCCTTTTTAGCATATGATTAAGAAATTACCATAAAAGCCAACCAGCACCCCTCAGGGCTGCTCTGCCTATGGAATAGTCAGCTTTTACTCCTTTACTTCCTTCATAAACCTGCTTTCACTTCATTCCGTTGGCTCACTTTTGAATTCCTTCCTGAGGGAAGCCAGGAACCCACGTGATCTCAGAGACTGAGTCCCACTTTGGGGGTTTGCCCTGTGACAATGGGAACAGCCCAGTGGTCTGCCCCCCTCCAGACCCGACCTGTCCCTTTTCCTCTACCTTCATTGGCTCCAGGAATCAGGTAGAAAAGGGCGAGGGGGCTCATCTTGCCCAGGAGGCTTGGGGGCAGTGCTGCTGGGCTGGGCTGGGTTCCTGTAACTCATCACTGCAGGAGTTGATGTCCTGGATAGAAGTGACCTCGATCTGATCCAAGAGGCCATCCACTAGGAGTGACTTCCTGCCAGAAGTCTCCACCCATCCCTAGGTATTAAAGGTGAACACTGTTCCTTTCTAGGCACAGCCCTGCCTGAACCCAACTGGCTGGGGCAAGGCACCTTGCTGAGTGCTGCCTGGACTCACCTCACTGCTGTCTTGACTCTGGGACCTGCACTGGCTGGGCAGAGTCTAGCACATGTGCAGTGTTAACAGAAAAACCAAACTCTGTAAAAATGTTTTCAGGAGGGTTATTCTGAACCAATAGAAGTGACTGTGGCCTGGAAAAACACAAACCCAAAAAGCCTTGAGTTAAGTGGTCACAAGGTACCCAGGTAACAGTTTCTGTCAGCCTCTGAGCCCAAGCTAAGCCATCATATCCCCAGTGACCTACTCGTAGACATCCAAATGGCCTGAAGCAACTGAAGATCCACAAAAGAAGTGAAAATAGCCTTAACTGATGACATTCCACCATTGTGATTTCTTTCTGCCCCACCCTAACTGATCAATGTACTTTGTATTCTCCCCAACCGTTAAGAAGGTTCTTTATAATCTCCCCCACCCTTAAGAAGGTTCTTTGTAATTCTCCCCACCCTTCCAAATCTACTTTGTGAGATCCACCCCCTGACCCCAAAAACATTGCTCCTAACTCCACCACCTATCCCAAAACCTGTAAGAACTGATGATAATCCCACCACCCTTTGCTGACTCTCTTTTTGGACTCAGCCTGCCTGCACCTAGGTGAAGTAAACAGCTCACACAAAGCCTGTTTGGTGATCTCTTCACACGGACGCATGAGACAGTTTCCTTTTTTTTTTTTTTTTTTGAGATGGAGCTTCACTCTTGTTGCCCAGGCTGGAGTGCAGTGGCACAATCTCAGCTCACTGCAACCTCTGCTTCCCAGGTTCAAGTGATTCTCCTGCCTCAGCCTCCCAAGTAGCTGGGATTACAGGTGTGCACTACCACACCTGGCTAATTTTTTGTATTTAGTAGAGATGAGGTTTCACCACGTTGGTCAGGCTGGTCTCAAACACCTGACCTCAGGTGATCCACCCGCCTCGGCCTCCCAAAGTGCTGGGATTACAGGCATGAGCCACTGTGCCTGGCCAGTAACAGTTTACCTTTATACATTTTAGGTAAACAGGAGTTACAGGCAAAGACATAAGTCAGTACATGGAAGGTATGCGTTTGGTTCAGCCTGAAAGGCTGGATATCTCAGAGCAGGGGCTTACAAGTCATAGGAGGGTTTAGGGATTCTTTAGTTGCCATTTGAGAGAGTTAAGCTATTATTTATATTACGTTTTGGGGGAGTCAAAAAGAGTTAAGCTATTGTCTAAAGACCTGAAGTAAGTAGAAAGGAATGCTTGCGTTAAGGCAGTTGTGGGGGTGAAGGCCCTTGTTATGTAAATGAAAGCCTCATAGGTTTCTAGCAGCCCTCCAAGAAAATGGATGGCAAATGTCTCTTTTCAGACTTTAAAGGTGTCAAGCTGTCAGCAGATCTCTCCTAGATCCAGGCAAGGCCTAGAAAGGGAAGGCCTGGATGTGTTAATAGACATTCTCTGCAGATGCAAATTAATTTCCCCCACAAAAAACAGCTTTTTTTTTTTGAGACGGAGTCTCGCTCTGTCGCCCAGGCTGGAGTGCAGTGGCATGATCTCAGCTCACTGCAAGCTCCGCCTCCTGGGTTCATGCCATTCTCCTGCCTCAGCCTCCTGAGTAGATGGGACTACAGGCACCCACTACCACACCCAGCTAATTTTTTGTATTTTTTAGTAGAGATGGGGTTTCACCATGTTAGCCAGGATGGTCTCGATCTCCTGACCTTGTGATCCGCCTACCTTGACCTCCCAAAGTGCTGGGATTACAGGCTTCAGCCACCGCACCCAGCCAAAAGACAACTTTGCAGGGCCATTACAAAATATGTCAAAGAAATATATTTCATGGTAAAATATTTTGATTTCCATTCTGTCATGTGTGCTCATCCAGAACCAGGTTGGAAAGGAAGCCACACTGTACCAGGTTAATTAAAAAAAAAAAAGGTTTGACAAGGGTTTATGGTTAGTAATGTGTGAATCAGCCTTTGCCTGCCATGGCCATAGGTCTTGTTTATAATTTGGTATCTTATTGCCACAAAGAGTCTGTTTGATCAGTCTTATCTCTATTTTAATCGAAAAGAAAGGGACCCTGAACAGAGGGACCAACTGAAGCCATGGCAGAAGAACATACATTGCAAAGATTTCATGGACATTTATTAGTTCCCCAAATTAATACTTTTATAATTTCTTACGCTTGTCTTTACTGCAGTCTCTGAACATAAATTATGAAGATTTCATGGACATTTATCACTTCCCCAATCAATACTCTTGTGATTTCCTATACCTGTCTTTAATCTCTTAATCCCATCATCTTCATAAACTGAGGATGTATGTTGCCTCAGGACCCTGTGGTGATTGCGTTAACTGCACAGATTGTTCATAAAGCATGTGTGTTTAAACAATATGAAATCTGGGCACCTTGAAAAAAGAACAGGGTAACAGGGATGTTCAGGGAGCAAGGGAGATAACCATTAGGTCTGGCTGCCTGAGAGCTTTGCGGAACAGAGCCATATTTCTCTTCTTTCAAAAGCAAATAGGAGAAATATCGCTGAATTCTTTTTCTCAGCAGGGAACAGCCCTGAGAAAGAGAATGCGTTCCTAGGGGTAAGTCTCTAAAATGGCTGCTCTGGCAATGTTTGTCTTTTGCGGTTGCAGATAAGGGATGAAATAAGCCCCAGTCTCCCATAGCGCTGCCAGGCCTGTTAGGATCAGGAAATTCCCGCCTGATAAATTTTGGTCAGACCAGTTGTCTGCTCTCAAACCCTGTCTCCTGATAAGATGTTATCAATGACAATGTGTGTCCAGTGGGACATGAAACTTCATTAGCATTTTTAATTTTGCTCCAGTCCTGTGATCTCGCCCTGCCTCCATTTGGCTTGTGATATTTTATTACCTTGTGGAGCATGTGATCTCTGTGACCCACACCCTATTCGTACACTCCCTTTTGAAAATCACTATTGCAAACTTGCTGGTTTTGTAGCTTGGGGGGCATCATGGAACCTGCTGACATGTGATGTCTCCCCCAGATACCCAGCTTTAAAATTTCTCTCTTTTGTACTCTTTCCCTTTATTTCTCAGACCGGCTGACACTTAGGGAAATAGAAAAGAACCTACATGAATTAACGTTGAATTATTGGGGGCAGGTTCCCCCGATATCAGCTGAATTAAATTTAAAGGAGTGTAACTGAGTAATGAATGCTTTGTGAATTGGGCAGCCCCCAGAATCAGCAGATTCAGAGAGACTGCAGGTGGTGCCTCATGGTCAGAACAAATTTATACATAGAAAAAGTAAAGCGACGTACAGAAATTGGAAGTGTTAGAAACAAATTTTTGGTGTCGCAAAGTGAAACAAGTACTCAGGCAAGTTTTCTCAGCAAGGCAATTTACGTCTATAGAAGGGTGTTTCCTGCATACAAGGCAGAGGCAAAGGAAAGCGTGGAAGACAAAGGTGAGCAGGAGATTTTTATCTCTAATGCAGGCCCTGTTCCTGTGTCCTCTCCCTCCAGGCTGGGGTCGGACTGCACAATCTAGGCTAATTCCAATTGGCTACTGTTGACATAATCAAAGGAGGCGACAGTGGGCATTTGACAGGAAGGACAGGTATGGTACATCCTGGGATGTTTGGGCACAGCAGAGAGAGGGAGAGCTGATAGATGAATGTGTACGATTACCTTTTAGAATAGAACAAAGAACCAGGGACCAAAACCCTTTGAAGAGGAACTATTTGTTCTTAATAACAGAAGTGAGGTACAGAAACAGCTGGATTGGTTACAGGTTGGTGTTTGCCTTGTTTGAACACTCAGCAGTGTGTGAGTTGTTGAAGTACGGCTGCTGGGATTGGCCAAGACTCAGCTATTGTTGCAGGCACATACTCCTAAGTTAGGTTTTCAGTCTTGTCTGCCAAGTTAGGTTGCAGTTCGTCCACGAGGACTCAAATATATTAGAAGCATGGAGTCCTTCTCAGGCCATATTTGGTTTGCTTTAACAAACCTCAATGCTGGTCAGTTGTGCCTGAACTCCAAAGGGAAGAGGCATAACGAGGCATGTCTGACCTCCCTTCCCATCATGGCCGGGAATTGTTTTACAGGTTTCTCTGGAGCCCGTTTGGCCAAGAGAGGGTCCATTCAGTTGGTTGGGGGTCTTGGGGTTTTATTTTTAGTTTGCAACAGGCATCGTTCTTACTGCTGGATAGATTTAGAGAATGCACCTGCCCTCACAGAGTTTCTGTTGCAGAAGAGGACAAGACCAAAAACACAAACAAATAAGATAATTGTAGGTTTGATAATTGCTGGGATGTAAATAAAATAACATAAAGTGGAAGAGAGTTAATGGGTTGCTGATTTACATGAGTGGCTGGAGGTAGGTGCCACCTAAGTTGAGAGGAAGTGGCCACAGTGACACGCAGGGGTGGAGTGTTCCAAGAAAAGGGGATGGTTGAAAACACTAGAACAGTCATCAGCCTTTTTCCATTGCCATAGCCCACACCATAAGAATAAGGTGTGATGAAACCCAAAGGGAGGGATCGAAACCACCTTTGCAAAAGATTAACATTGAGAAAATTATGCCAGTGGAAAAGATAGCATCTAACCAGCCCCCATCTTTCCTTTAACCTCCAAACTGCCCTTAAGTCATTCCTCGACTTGGGCCAAGTTAACTCTAAGAGACAGTCCATTTAAAGGATAATAGCCTTTAGTTTAGTAAGCTAAAACCAAGCCTTTGTAAAGCTCATAAAAGACCACCAAGTTAGGACGATGAAAGGAGCGTAAATTCTGCTAAAGTATAGACATAAACAATTACCAGCCATTATTCCCATGGTCACAAGATTTGCAACTTCCCCAGTTACTCCTTCAGATAATTAGACTCTTGTGGACCCTAATGTTGGTCTTTTGAGAAGGCTTTTCTGGTTTTTTGCATTTCTCATGACTGATGGCCCCACCCAGACCCACTGACCTTCCTGTGGCCCCACCAAGGAGCTGACTGAACACATGCACACAAGAACCATGTTCCACCCTTCAGGATTGTGCCCTCGCCAGTCAGCAACACTCATTCCCTAGCCAACCCCTCCCCACAAGACTGTCTTTGAAAACCTTAGCGTCCAAGTTTTGTTGGAAGGCTAATTTGAATAATAATAAAACTCCAGCCTCCCATTAGCCAGCTCTATATGTATAAAACACTTTCTCTGTTACAATTCCCCTGTCTTAATGAATTGGATCTGTTTCTGCAGTGGGCAAGAGGAGCCCATTGGGTAGATACACAGTGAGTGCAAAGACCTTGAGACAGGAAGGATACTGGCACAATTGAGGGACAGAAGACAGGGAGCTTGTAGCATAGTGAAGGTGGGCAAGGAGTGTGCGGTGGGAGGAGAGGTGCGTGGGGCCAGATCATAAAGAGTCTCAGAGGCTATTGGGGCCGTAGCCCCTGGCGGCCATCTAGAGGTTTGCTGAAAATCACTGACATGAGTCAGATTGATTAAGAGGAGAGAAGGCATGCAAACTTATATAATGTGTATACACAGGAGGCTTCAGAATGAAGATCCAACCCCTCAATGAGTTAAGAGAAGCTTGTATGCCATCTTGAAGTTACAGAAAGAAGCAGGGTTTGGATCCTGGTAAAACTGGTTATGGAAGGGATGAGAAGAGGAATTCCGTTGAGATTTTATTGAGGGGCAATAAATGATTACTAGGGAGAATGACCGGGTCAGGGAACAGAAATCTACTTATAAATAGTTCCCTTTGTTGTTTCTCTCTCTCTCTCTCTCTCTCTCTCTTTGAGAGAAGGACTCACTCTGTCACTCAAGTTGGAGTGCAATGGCATGACCTTGGCTCACTGTAGCCTCAGCAGGCTCAAGTGATCGTCCCAACTCATCCTCTCAAATAGCTGGGACTACAAGTGCATGCCACCACAAGTGGCTAATTTTGTTTATTTATTTATTTTTTTTGTGGAGAGACGGGGTCTCAAGATGTTGCCCAGGCTGGTCTCAAACTTCTGGGCTTGAAGAATCCTCTCACTTCGGCCTCCCAAAGTTCTGGGGTTACAGGCATGAACCACTGCACCCAGCCAGTATCTCTCTATGGAATTCAAATGATCCCTGGAGACAGTCTTTATTCTTGCAAAAGAGTCTGTTCATGTGTGCATTCATCTTAGTCTTCTTTTCTGCAATAGTTAATAACAGGGAGGAGAGAAGAAGCTATTGTTCTTCTTGGTAGAACTGGGTCTTAGACAGTAAAGAAACTTCAACATTTATGCGAGAGAGACTCGGGGGAGTGCTCAGAGAGACACTGAGACATCTTCATTTCCGCATGTCAGGACACCATTTCGATGCAGGATTGTTTACTCCGTAGCTCAGCTAGGTCCAGGTTCTTGTCTCACAACCAGGAAGAAATAGGCACATGGACATCAAAGAATGAGTGGAGTAGAATTTATTAAGCAAAAAAGAAAGCTCTCAGCAAAAAGAGGGGAGCTGAAAGCAGGTTGCTGGTTGCCCCCTTCACAGTTGAACACAAGGGCTTTTATATAAAAGCTAATGGAGCTGGGTTCCTTATTTGTATAAGGTGTAAATTCCTGTTGGCTCCATCCCTTCCCCTCAGTGTGCATTCAGGCCATTAGTCTGCTGTGGTCATGTTCAGGCAAGCACCCTGTGCAAGTTCCCTTATCTGCACAAAATATCTGGTGTAAGCACTTGTGGGGCAGGTCGGAGATTCTCCAGGGACCCTTGCCTTACTGTCTGCCTGAAGCAAGCTAGCTAACTCCTTTCATTCCTCCCTTTAAGAGTGGAGACCCCAACTGCTGTTGGGGAAAGTGGACACTGACCACTCTTAACTGCTTCCTGCTGACGGGGTGCTGTTTTGGGGAAGCAGCAGTTAGGCTCCTCCTGAGGTAAGTTTAAGGATCTCCAGAAGAATGGCGCATCTGGCCCAGCGTGGTGGCTCATGCCTGTCATCCCAGCACTTTGGGAGGCCGAGGCGGGCAGATCACAAGATCAGCAGATCGAGACCATCCTGGCTAACACGGTGAAACTCTGTCTCTACTAAAAATACGATTAGTCAGGCGTGGTGGTGGGTGCCTGTAGTCCCAGCTACTCAGGAGGCTGAGGCAGGAGAATGGCGTGAACCCAGGAGGCGAAGCTTGCAGTGCGCCGAGATTGTGCCACTGCATTCCAGCCTGGGCGACAGAGTGAGACGCCGTCTCAAAAAAAAACCAAAAAAAAGAAAAGAAAAGAAAAAAAGAATGGCGCATCCATGCATGGTTCCATTTGCATCACCATTTGAAGTTTAATGGCCTCTAAGTGAGAAGAAACAATTTGGGCTGTGAAAATGAAACAAGAAGGGGGAAAGGACAGCTCAAAAATCCCAAGGCTACTGACAAGCCCTGATAACTGGTGGCTACAGTTATGCCTGCTAAGCTTTGGGTGCATGTGGCTTTGGTTAGCTCCCTTGGGCTTATTTTCCTAAACAAAGAATCCTCCAGTTTTTGGGCATCCTATTTATTCCTATCACCTGGTAGGATTTGTAGGATAATTGCCCAAAACTAGAATATTGATCCAGATTTTTACATCACCCATTCATTTTGTTACTTTTGAGCTACAGCTGGAGATTGTTGATTGGTTCACAGGAATAAACAGGGTTAGTTTAAAATGTAGGCAGAAACAAAAACAACTAATGAGATTAGAATTTAATGACAAACGTATGATAAGTTCTGGAACATAAGTTTTCCAACTCCAGTCCTCATTTTTTGTCAAAAAGAAATCATGATAGGACTGAGTTGTTTGCAAAATAAGCTTTAGTCCTATACTTGGCCTGATTATTTGCCTAAAGTGCAGCAAGAATAATTATTCTTCACATAGATTTTTCAGTTGTCTTTGATGGAACTCTATTCCACTAGGAATCTCAGATAAGGTCTTGTAAAGCTGAGCCCAGCCACGGGTCTGTACCTTCAGATCCCTGAGTTGGGTAACTCCCTCTCTTCTTGAGGTCCCAAGAACATGGGGCACCTGGGCCTGTTAGAATGTGACATTCTTTCCTCACCACAGGTTAGGAACCCCGTTCAGGGACTCTGTAGACAGGGTATTAGGCCAGTTTTCCCAAGGGGATTTTATGGGCTCTGCAAGTCAAGCTTGATACCTTAATGGGAAGCACACCCTTCCAGTCAAAGCCTTGGTATAACAACCCGTTTCTCCTATTGTGTCCTGTTGCAAAAGAAAATGGATTCTTTTTTATTTTTATTTTTATTTTTTTTTGAGACGGAGTCTGGCTCTGTCACCCAGGCTGGAGTGCAGTGGCCGGATCTCAGCTCACTGCAAGCTCCACCTCCTGGGTTCCCGCCATTCTCCTGCCTCAGCCTCCCGAGTAGCTGGGACTACAGGCGCCCGCCACCTCGCCCGGCTAATTTTTTTGTATTTTTTAGTAGAGACGGGGTTTCACCATGTTAGCCAGGATGGTCTCGATCTCCTGACCTCGTGATCCGCCCGTCTCGGCCTCCCAAAGTGCTGGGATTACAGGCTTGAGCCACCGCACCCGGCCAGAAAATGGATTCTTATTGCACCGATGCAAATAACTATATTGCCATAGGTTAAGAATACTCACAAGTAGTTTCCAAATTCTGGAGAGTCCAGGCAGAGAGAAACGAACATGCTCCAAATTTTGTTCACAACAGTATACCTTACTCAATTATTAAAGGCTGTAAATAGCTCAAAATAAGTTTCCTTGACTCTGAAAAACCAAACAAGGATCAGAAACATTTTAAGCAAAAAGTTAAAAAGATTAGTTTTATGTTAGTTCAGTCCATTCTGTTAACTCTTGCTCTGCTTGATATTCATGAACATTTCAGCTCTTCATGAGTCTTGTACATTTTTTCTTTATTCCAATGTCACAATCTTCAAAGTTATTAGAAACCTGCATTTGAGAGCACTTGTCAAAGTCCTATAACTCATTATAAACCATCTTTTGAAAAGGATCAAAGCAGCCAGGTGCAGTGACTCACACCTGTAATCCCAGCACTTTGAGAGGCCAAGGCGGGTGGATAACCTGAGGTCAGGAGTTTGAGACCAGCCTGGCCAATATTACAAAATCCCATCTCTAATAAAAATACAAAAATTAGCCAGGTGTGGTGACAGGCACCTGTAATCCCAGGTACTCAGGAGGCTGAGGCAGGAGAATCACTTGAACCCAGGAGGTGGAGGTTGCAGTGAGCCAGGATTGTGCCATTGCACTCCAGCCTGGATAACAAGATTAAACTCCATCTCAAAAAAAGAAAAAGATCAAAGCAAGACAACAATTGTTTGCAAAGGACAAAATGTCTAGGGTGGTTACAGTCCAGAACATGACTGACAAAGAAATTTGGTAATTTCTGTGGTTTATAATAACTTAACGTAACCTTAATTAAGATTGATAGCATATACTCAGACATTAGAATTTTAGACATTCCATATAATTTTAGAACATAATATTATCACTAAAATATAACCTAAAGAAGATTAGACATCACTTTTGAATCCCATGTAACTAAACATGTCAAATAATCCTGTCTACCCTCTCTTTTGGATGCTCCAGGGGCCCTCTGTAGCATCCAAAAGCTAGGGGGTCAGGAAAGACAATTTTGAAACTGAAGTTTGCTTTGGGGAAGACTGTTAAATATGTTAGAGGTTCAAAGCACTTAATGCTATGAGATAGAATTCCAGATTACCACAAGTCATTTATTTTAGCCAAAATGATGACTCAAAAAATTTAAAACAAAGCAAAAACCTTTACTCATTCAGAGGAAGATTTAGCTTTCCTATCTGTCTTTAATATTACATAAAAATCCTGCTCTAGAGAAGAAAGCCAAATTTCACCCTTGCATTATTCTACTATTAATGTCAACCCGAATTTTTTTAAATGAAACCTTATAGATTAATTATATCCAGTATTTTTTTTTTTTTTTTTTTTTTTTGGAGATGGAATTTCACTCTTGTTTCCCAGACTGGAGTGCAATGGTGTGATCTTGGCTCACCACAACCTCTGCCTCCCAGGTTCAAGTGATTCTCCTGCCTCAACCTCCCAAGTAGCTGAGATTACAGGCGCCCACCACCATGCCCAGCTAAGTTTTGTATTTTTAGTAGCGATGGGGTTTCACCATGTTGGCCAGGCAGGTCTTGAACTCCAGACCTCAGGTGATCCACCTGCCTTGGCTTCCCAACGTGCTGGGATTACAGGTGTGAGCCACCATGCCAGGCCAATTGTATCCAGTCTTAACCAGTTTGACCATGAAGTGAGATTCTTGTAAACCTTTTAGAACCCTTTACAAATTTTTGTTAAAAAATGCATTCATGCCTTAAGAAAACCTTGTTGTGCTTTTATTTCAATGTTCAATTTATGGAAAAACCATATAATACCTTTTTGAAGTTAGTTAGTATGTTCACACACAGAATTTCTTTTGCAAGATTAGTTTGTACAAACCTTCCACCAATGATCCTTTAACCCAAGGCAAAAATTTACATTGCCATGCCTTCTTACAATCTTTTATTAAAAGCATATTTTACTTTCCTTACACACCTTGCATGTAAATCTATTTTTAGTAGTCTCAATTACATGTTATAATGGCAACTCTTAGCAATTTTTTTTTTAGATGGGGTCTCGCTCTGTCACCCATGCTGGAGTACAGTGGCGCAATCTCGGCTCACTGCAAGCTCCCCCTCCCCGGGTTCATGCCATTCTCCTGCCTCAGCTTCCTGAGTAGCTGGGAGTACAGGTGCCTGCCACCACACCTGGCTAATTTTTTGTATTTCTAGTAGAGATGGGGTTTCACCATGTTAGCCAGGATGGTCTTGATCTCCTGACCTTGTGATCTGCCCACCTCAGCCTTCCAAAGTTCTGGGATTACAGGCATGAGCCACTGCGCCTGGCCAGCAATTTTTAACTTTAGTATAAAACCTGGTAAGTTGTTTTAATTATGTAGTAGGCACAGATAAAGTCTGAGTCCTTCCAACATAGTTATGGATGTGGTTAATTCCATATGTCCCCATGCCTTACCACATTGTAAAGCAGACAAGTCAAACAGTTCTTAAAAGCCAAAGAAGCAGTTGATAGTTGAAACATTTAGCAAACCTAGTATCTAACCTACATGATTCAGCCCACGTATTTACATTTTGAAAACATTTGTATTTTACCAATGGTCTTTAAAACTGCCTTTATTTCTCAATGATTAAAGTCACATGAACTAAAAGGCATCACAGTTTTTATTTTTCCTTCACAAATATTTGATCTAAGCATTTATTTAATTAGAGCCCTTTTTTATATTAGCATCACACACATAACACATATATGATTACACAGGCAGACAGAAGAAGATCCAGTAGTTGTAAGATTTTTCCTTTGCCAATCTCCTAATTGGATTATTGGCCTCAGGGTGGCATCCTTCAAAAAACAGGGCTAGGAAAGCATACAGTTACTGGGGCCCAATAAACAGGTATAGCTGGAAGACAAAAACAGACATTGAGAGGAATCTATCTACTTTTAGTTCCTGGGGTTCCATTTGGAAAACAGGTTTTTGGTTTTTTTTAAATGGGAATAGGCCATTCCCATTAAACAGTTAACACCTCATTTTAGGAGATGGCATTGCAGATGAGCTTGTGACATGGTTTGGACATGTGTCCCTTCCAAATCTCATGTTGAAATATGACCTCCAGTGTTGGAGATGGGCCTAGTGGGAGGTGTTTGGATCATGGGGGCAGATCCCTCATGGGTGTCTTGGTGCTGTCCTTGTCATCCTGAGTGAGTTCTCACTCATTTGAAAGAGCCTGTGGCACCTCTCCCCCTCTCTTACTCCCTCTCTCCATGTAAAATGCCTGCTCCCCCTTCACTTTCTGCCATGAGTAAAAGCTTCCTGAGGTCTCACCAAATGTCAAGCAGATGCTGGTACCTTTCCTGTACAGCCTATAGTACTGTGAGCCGAATAAACCTCTTTTCTTTATAAATTACCCATTCTCAGGAATTCCTTTATTGCAATGAAAAACGGAGTAACACAGCTTGCAAAGAGAAGAAAGACAAAGATTTTGTTGGGGACAATCTATAAACCAGTTTCCTTAGAGTCTGAAACACAGTCAATTGAGGTGTCCAGATGTTAGATTCAAAGCATTGTTTGTTAAAGTGGAAGAAGGCAGTGGAAATCTGCCAAGTTTTTCTTTTCTGTATTACAAGGTATGTGTTGTGGGAAGTCAGGGACCCCGAATGGAGGGACCAGCTGAAGCCATGGCAGAAGAACATAAATTGTGAAGATTTCATAGATGTTTATTAGTTCCCCAAATGAATACTTCTATAATTTCTTACGCCCGTCTGTACTGCAATCTCTGAACATAAATTGTGAAGATTTCATGGACATTTATCAGTTCCCCAGTCAATACTCTTACAATTTCCTATACCTGTCTTTACTTTAATCTCTTAATCCTGTCATCTTCGTAAACTGAGGATGTATGTCGCCTCAGGACCCTGTGATGATTGTGTTAACCGCACATATTGTTTGTAAAACGTGTGTTTGAACAATATGAAATCTGGGCATCCTAAAAAAGAACAGGATAACAGCGATTTTCAGGGAACAAGGAAAATAACCATAAGGTCTGACTGCCTGTGGAGCCGGGCAGAACAGAGTCATATTTCTCTTCTTGCAGAAAACAAATAAGAGAAATATTGCTGAATTATTTTCCCAGCAAGGAATAACCCTGGGAAAGGAATATATTCCCTGGGGGAGGTCTATAAATGGCTGCTCTGGGAGTGTCTATCTTATGTGGTTGAAGATAAGGGATGAAATACGCCCTGGTTTCCTGCAGTGCCCTCAGACTTGCTAGGACGAGGAAATTCCAGCCTGGTGAACTGTAGTCAGACCAGTTGTCTGCTCTCAAACCCCATTTCCTGTTAAGATGTTTGTCAAGACGATGCGTGCCCAGTGGGACATGGAACCTCATCAGTAATTCTAATTTCGCCCTGGCCTTGTGATCTTGTTCTGCCCTTCTGCCCTTGTGATCTTTTATTGCCCTTTGAAGCATGTGATCTTTGTGACTTACTCCTTGTTTGTGCCCCTCTCCCCTTTTGAAATCCCTAATAAAAACTTGCTGGTTTTGCGGCTCAAGGGGCATCACGGAATCTACCAATAGGTGATGTCACCCCCGGAGGCCCAGCTGTAAAATTTCTTTCTTTTGTACTCTTTCTCTTTATTTCTCAGATCAGCCAACACTTAGGGAAAATAAAAAAGAACCTACATTGAAATATTGGGGGCTGGTTCCCCCAATAGTATGAGCTTTAGCTTGCAAGGCCTCAGGGACAATGTAGTAGCAATTTCATTCAGTCCACCTCAGAAAGATGGAAGATTTTGAAAATGTTAGTGTGGAGATTTGTAGCCAGATAAGAATAGAGGATTCAGCACAAATTGTAGAAAATAATAAAAACTGAAAAAACAATGGACAAGGCTAGAAACTAATAAAAAGTGTACTGTAGTATTCTTTATTTCTTAAAAAAAAATCTATTGTAGGGAAGAGGTCTTGCTATGTCACCCAGGCTGGTATTGAACTTCTGTCCCCACCCAGCCTATACTTTTCTTTTGAAACATAATTTTTCTCTGTCCAGTTTCCCATTGTTATCAAGGGTAAATCATAGTAAGACCAATATTGGCAAAATAAGTTCCAGTCTTATTACACTTGGCACGATTATTTGCATAAAGTATAGTAAAAATAGTGATTGGCCATATAGACTCTTTTAAGTTGCTTTTGCTGGAACTTTTTATAAGGTTAGACTATTTATTTAATCTCTCTGTCTTTCTCTCTTTTAGACAGAGTTTTACTCTGTCACCCAGGCTGGAGTGCAGTGGCACGATCTTGGCTCACTGCAACCTCCACCTCCCAGGCTCAAGCGATGCTCCCACCTCCACTTCCCGAGTAGCTGGACTACAGGCGCCCACCACCACACCTGGGTATTTTTTGTATTTTTGGTACAGACAGGGTTTTGCCATGTTGCTCAGACTGGTCTGAGCCTTATTTATTTATTTTGCCTGTACCTGGCCTTATTTATTTATTTTTGATGCAGGGTATCACTCTGTTGCCCAGGCTGGAGTGCAGTGATGTCATCACAGCTCACAATGACCTTGAACTCCTATGCTCAAGTGATCCTCCAACCTCAGTCTCCCAAGTAGCTTTGATGAAAGAAACATATCACTACGCTGGGCTTTTTTGTTGTCATTGTTGTTGTTGTTTTGAGAGATAGAGTTTCACTATGTTGCATAGTCTGGGTTTGAACTCCTGACCTCAAGCAATCCTCCTTCCTTGATCTCCCAAAATACTGGGATTACAGGCTTGAGCCACCATGACTGGCCAAGGTCAGACTTTGTAAAAGCCTCCTGAACCAAGGCAAAGATTTATCTGTGCCTACAGATACCTGTATGAATTGGATGACTTCTTCTAGAGGTCTCAAAATATTTGAGATTCCTGGGCCTAATCAGAAAGTGACATTCTTTACTTAACAGGTCAGGAGCCTTGCAGGGGAACCATTGAGTCAAGGTACCAGACCAGTATTTTCAACTCTTTTTTTCAACTCTATAAGTTAACCTCAATTCCTCAAAACAGTCCAGTCATATCTAAAATATGCCATTCTAGTCAAAGCCTTGGTAGAATAATCAGTGTCTCCAACTGTTTCCTGTTATAAAAGACAACAGATTCTTACAGACCTTATGCAGGTAACTATATTGCCATAAATTAGGAATACTCACAAATAGTTTTCAAACTTGGAGACATCAGATAAAGAGAAAGAAATATGCTTCAAATTTTGCTCACAAGAGTATACTTCACTCAATTGTTAAAAGCTATAAATAGCTCAAAAGAAAATAGTTTGTCAAATATCAAAGGTTTAAAACACTTCATATCACAAAATGGAATCACAGGTCACTGTAAAAAGGTCACTGAGCCAAAATGATAATTCAAATACTTCAAAAAGCAAAAATTATTTACTCTTTGATAGAGAGTTTCCTAAACAATCATAAAGCCTAGTAAATTCAGGCTGGGCATGGCGGCTCATGCCTGTAATCCCGGCACTTTGGGAGGCTGAGGTCAGTGGATCACCTGAGGTCAGGAGTTCGAGACCAGCCTGGGCAACATGACAAAACCCCATCTCTACTGAAATTACAAAAATTGGCCAAGCACAGTTGTGCATGTCTGTAATCCCAGCTACTCAGGAGGCTGAGGCAGGAGAATCACTTGGACCTGGGAGGTGGAGGTTGCAGTGAGCCAAGATCGTGCCACTGTACTCCAGCCTGGGTGACAGAGTGAGACTGCATCTCAAAAAAACCCAAACACCAAAAAACTAATAAATACAGCATGAGGTCACTGAATCTGTCTCTCTCCCTCACCTATTTTGTTTTGTTTTTTGAAGTTTACTGAAAAGGTAAACAAAAATCTTGGACAATCTCTTATTATACAAAACTTTTGTTCCAAAAAGGAAACCAAAGTTTACATTTGCATTAGTGTTTTATTAATAATAAAGCTAATTTTAATAAAATTTTATAAACAAATCCATCCATTCTTAACCAGTTTGACCACAAGATTTTTACAAACCTTTTATAACCTTTGACAATTTTCCATTTTCTTTTTCAAATTTCTACATACATTTAGTTTTATTATCATTTTTAAATTCCCTCAATGTAAAACTTAACTAGGCAAAATTAGTATCCCTTTAATGAAAACTATAATGGTATGGCTTCTTTTTTTTTTTTTTTTTTTTTTTTTGAGACGGAGTCTTGCTCTGTCGCCCAGGCTGGAGTGCAGTGGCGCAATCTCGGCTCACTGCAAGCTCCACCTCCCGGGTTCACGCCATTCTCCTGCCTCAGCCTCCCAAGTAGCTGGGACTACAGGCGCCCGCCACTGCGCCCGGCTAATTTTTTCTATTTTTAGTAGAGACGGGGTTTCACCATGGTCTCGATCTCCTGACCTTGTGATCCACCCGCCTCGGCCTCCCAAAGTGCTGGGATTACAGGCGTGAGCCACCGCGCCCGGCGGTATGGCTTCTTATAACCTCCTTTACTAAAAAGACATTTTAGTCTCCTCATATATTTTGCATATAGAAATGGTTTTCTTGTATCTAGTAGTTTTATTTATTTATTTATTTATTTTTGAGATGGAGTCTCACTCTGTAGCCCAGGCTGGAGTTTTAATTACATATATTAATTATGATGTGAACTCTTAGTAACACTTGTTTTTAGAGAAAAACCTGGAAGATCAGCAATTTTAATAATGTGCCAGATGCAGAGCGCAGGACAAAGGACAGTGCCTGCAGCTATGCCTCCCCATGGCTGAGGTGGGAGGATTGCTTGAGCCCAGGAAACAAAGATTGCAGTGAGCCAGGATCTCACCACTGAGCTCTCACCTGGGTGACAGAAAAAGACTCTGTTTCAAAAAAAAAAAAAAAGCGCAACAGTTTTATGACCTTAAAACATTTAGGTGACAGAATCTGACCAATAGACCATTAGACTTAGACAAAAATGTCTACGTTAAATTCTGAAAACATTTACTATCCTGTTTTACCAATACTTTAGAAACTGCATTTACCAAAGATTACTAGAATCACCTGAACTAGAACTCTTTTAAGTTAACGTTTCTATTTTTCTGATAAAATGTTTGATTTAAGTGCTTACCTTTTCCTTAAGCCAATTAATTAGAGCTCTTTCATGTATTTTGGTAGTGAAACATGACATACACGTGACATGTATAAACACATAGACATACAAACACACAAACAGAAACAGATCTTATACACTTACAAGATTGTTCATTTGCCATTTTTCAACTAGTTTGTCTCCCTTACTTCAGACTATTAATCTCTTGATTAACTGTTTCACGCCCAAAACAATTGTTAGGGAACTCTAAATTTTCATCTCCAAAAACATGACTTTAGCTGAAACAAGGTAGAAAATTTGTATCTCAAAGGCACAGAACTTAGATCTAAGCAAAGTCTCACTCTGTCGCCCAGGCTGGAGTGCAGTGGTGCAATCTCGGCTCACTGCAACCTCTGCCTCCCGGGTTCAAGTGATTCTCTTGCCTCAGCCTCCTGAGTAGCTGGGATTACAGGCAAATGCCACCATGCCCGGCTAATTTATTTATCTATTTATTTAGTTAGTTAGTTTTATTTTTTATTTTTTAGCAGAGACAGAGTTTTGCCATGTTGGCCAGGCTGGTCTCAAGCTCCTGATCTCTGCTGATCTGCCCACCTCGGCCTCCCAAAGTGCTGGGATTATATGCGTGAGCCACCATGCCCAGCCTAAGCAAAGGTAAGGTTTGTTATGTGAACTGTGAGCGGTATCTTTCCCATGCTAAAAGTTCCTCCTGGTTTAGAGAGGAGATGCACTTGTAAATGGAGATTGCCTTTATAGATGTAAACTTCTTTTACAAAGAGTTTCAAAATAACCACCTATGTGTTAGAATGTTGCATTTTGGTTTTTAAACTTAGCTTGTTTGTTAATTAGATGACTAGATAAATTAGATTACCCTGAAGAGTAGAGCCCTTTAATGAGAAGGGGAAAGCAAACATGGAGTTTTTAAGGCCTAATCTTTAAATATGCATGAAGCAGGCACAGCTGGAAGGCAGAGCACAGATCCTCCAAAATCAAAGATCCCATTTTTACGCCAAATCCTGGGTCCCAGAAAGAAGAGAGCGGTGTGGGACTGGCCGGTGCAATGCTCCCACGGTGCATTTCATCTCAGCACGGGACTGGATGGGGCGATGCTCCCACGGTGTGTTTCATCTGAGCACGGGACTGGACGGTGTGGTCATCCCACGGTGCATTTCATCTCCTCGCGGGACTGAACGGTGCGATGCTCCCACGGTGCATTTCACCTCAGCACGGGACTGGACGGCGCAATGCTCCCACAGTGCATTTCATTTCGTCATGGGACTGGACAGTACAATGCCTCCACAGTGCATTTCATCTCAGCCCGGGACTGGATGGTTCAATACCCCCACAGGGCATTTCATCTCAGTATGGGACTGGATGACACGATGCTCCCACGGTGCATTTCATTTTGTCATGGGACTGGACAGTACAATGCTTCCACAGTGCATTTCATCTTAGCCCGGGACTGGACGGTTCAATACCCCCACAGGGCATTTCATCTCAGCACGGGACTGGATGACGCGATGCTCCCATGGTGCATTTCATTTTGTCCTGGGACTGGACAGTACAATGCCTCCACAGTGCATTTCATCTCAGCCCAGGACTGGACTGTGCGATACCTGCACAATGCTTTTCATTTTGTCATGGGACGGGAAGGTGTGATGCCCCACGGTGCATTTCATTGTAAGGACACTCCCTGGAGCCTGGTGGGCAACCCAGAGCTCTAACTGAACAGTAAAGTAGGTTAGTTGCTGGCCACGTGCAGAGTCCAATTATTTAGAATGAGGTCTGGCACAAATAAGGTTATTTATTCCAAAGCTAGCTTGGGGAAGTGGCACAGGCATCTGTCTTGCCTTTAGCTGTCCCATTTTGCTTTTGGAACAGAAAGTAGGCACTTCTAAAAGACAGGGGAGGAAGTGAGCAGGGGCAGAAGTAGGTTCATGCTAGCTCCAGTGCCTTATCTATCAGGTGGTCGAGCTAGTGACTGCTGGCACTTTTGTCGGCAGGCCATTATCTCTCCAGGCCACCTCCTGATGAGGGAGTTCCATAGCAGGCATACTTTGGTCTGTAAATCAACTGTTAATTCTCAAGGAGTTAGACGCACTTGCCAAGGGATCTCGAGGTACTGTCCGGTGAAGGAGGGGAGAAAAGGCTAGATTTGCATGTCTAAAGGGCTAAGTAGGAAGTCAGGAACTGGGAAAAGGAGAAAAAAAGAGAGGAAAAAATAATTAAACATCTTTTAGAAAAATGGGGGTACTCGGAAACAAAGCCAGTCATCCCAATCTGTGGCCAGCCTATCGCCCGGGGAGTCTTATCCCTTGGTGGGCTGTGCTTTGATAGCCTCTAGGTAATGCAGGCACACCTCAAAACTGGGGCTTAGCCTGACAGAGTTCTTGGCTTTGCTCGGAAAATAATTTAAGAGCAGGGCTAACCCACAGGGAGAGGCCAGAGTAGCAGTAAACAGCAGCAGGAGGAGGAGGAGCAGCAGCAGCAGGGGTAGCCACAGCTGCAACAAGGGAGCACTGGCCAGCCACATTTATACCTGGTCTTAATTATATGCTAATCAAGGGGTGGACTATTCTGAATTTTCTAGGAAAGAAGTGGGGAAGTTCTGGAACCATATAGGGTATTGTCATGGTATTTATAAGCTGTCATAGTGCTGTAAGGAAGGTCTTTATGCTGATGAATGGTGAGGGCAACTGGAGGTCACTTTTGTTTCCATCTGCTGGTCTCAGCTGTTTTTTTTTTTTTTTTTTTTAAGCTTGTTTTTTTTTTTTTTTTTTGAAATAGGGTCTCGCTCCATTGCCCAGGCTGGAATACAGTGGTACAATCATGGCTTACTGCAGCCTTGAGCCCCTGGGCTCAAGCGATCCTCCTGCCTTCGTCTCCCAAGTACCTGGGCCCACAGACACATGCCACTATGCTTGGCTAATTTTTTAGTTTTTTGTAGAGATGGGGTTCTCACTATGTTGCCCAGGGTGGTCTCAAACTCCTGGCTCAAGTGATCCTCCTGCTGCAGCTTCCCAAAATTCTGGGGTTATAGGCGTGAGCTGCTGTACCCAACTTGCATCCTGCTTTGACCAGCAGGGCCATTACCGGTGCTCAGAAAACAAATCTGGCTGATTTCCCACCTCACTGGTGCCCCAGATCATGCTTTTTGTCACCCCCTGTAGTAATAACCATTTTCTGTAAGCAACTGCCATCAGCCACCTCTAAAACTGTATCTCTTGCCTAGCCATTACGCCAACCACGGTCAAGTTTTCTCACAATACTGGGTAATTTTTGGTATCCCCAAAAAGCCAAAGAGATCAGGTAATACCATGCAAAAGAGGGCAGAGCTTTAGACCTCAGAAGACTCTGCATGTGACACTTGAAACTCCGCAAGGAAAGCAGAAGGCCTCCAACAAACGGTGAGTGGCATCTTTTTTTTTTCTGAGTTCCTTCAGGGCTTTGGGTCATTAGAAATCTCTGAATCTCTTTACATGGTACTGAATATGGCAGCAGAAGCAGGAGTGGGGTGGAGTAAAAGTATATGGGAGAACAATTATTTTAAAATGAAGTGAACAGAGGTGTCACAGGCGTTCGAGCCAGAGTGACTCCATCTTGAACAGGGTCTGGGTAAAATAAGGCTGAGGCCCACTGGGCTGCATTCCCAGGAGGTTAGGCATTCTTAGTCACAGGATGAGATAGGAGGTTGGTACAAAATATAGGTCACAAAGACCTTACTGATAGAACAGGATGCGATAAAGAATCCAGCCAAAACCCACCAAAACCAGGAGGGTGATGAAAGTGACCTCTGGCTGTCCTCACTGTTCATTATATGCTGATTATAATGTGTTAGCATGCAAAATGACACTCCTACCAGCGCCATGACGGTTCACAAATGCCATGGCAATGTCAGGAAGTTACCCTGTGTGGTCTAAAAAGAGAAGGAATGCTCACGCCTATAATCCCAGCACTTTGGGAGGCCGAGGTGGGCAGATTACCTGAGGTCAGGAGTTTGAGACCAGCCTGGCCAACATGGTGAAACCCGTCTCTACTAAAAATACAAAAATTAGCCGGGCATGGTGGCAGGTGCCTATAATTCCAGCTACTCTGGAGCCTGAGGCTGGAGAATTGCTTGAGCCTGGGAGGTAGAGGTTGCAGTGAGCCAGGATCGTGCTACTGCACTCCAGCCTGGCCGACAGAGCGAGACTCTGTCTCAAAAAAAAAAAAAAAAAAAAAAAAAAGCGGGAAGGAATTGGCCGGGCACAGTGGCTCATGCCTGTAATCCCAGCACTTTGGGAGGCCGAGGTGGGTGAATCACTTGAGGTCAAGAGTTTGAGACCAGCCTGGCCAACATGGTGAAACCACGTCTCTACCAAAAATATAAAAATTAGCCAAGCATGGTGGTGCATGCCTTTAATCCCAGCCACGCTGGAGGCTGAGGCACGAGAATTGCTTCAACCCAGGAGGCGGAGGTTGCAGTGAGCTGAGATTGCACCACTGCACTCCAGCCTGGTTGACAGGGTGAGATGCTGTCCCTCCCTCCCCCAACCAAAATCCTTTCAAATCTCTTGTTACCAGATTTTAGCTGGACCAAACAGCTGATAAGTCTTTTTGTATAAGACCCAGAATCCTCCCAAAGACAGCTCAAAGAAAGTGAAGTTTCAATAGCCACAAATGGAATCTAACTCACATTTCTGTTCAGCCGTATTCTCTAGGGTCTCAGCTTCTCAGCTGACCACCTGCACACAAGGGCCCAAAAGCCCTGTGTCCCAAAGACAGAAGAAGGCAGGAAATCAAAAGCTGTTCATGGAAGGGATTAGGATCAATAAATGGAAACCAGTAGGGACTGATTCCCTGATCAGGAAGCAAACCCAAGCCGCAGTGAGAATTTTAAATACCAGACTCCAAAATAGAGTAGCTTCCATTGTTAATCCCACATGGAATCCAAAGTGTGCAGTTTGCTTGTTTTGTTTGTTTGTTTTTGTTGTTGTTTTAATTTTTTAAGAGATAGGGTCTCACTGAGTAGCCCGAGCTGGAGTGCAGTAGTGCAATTATAGCTCACTGCAGCCTCAACCTCATGGGCTCAAGCGAAATGCCTCATCTTGTCTTTAACCTCAAAACTGCCCATTGTCATTCCTGGACTTATGCCAAGCTAACTTTGGGAGACATTTAGTTTATAGTTTAAATGATAATAGCCCTTCTCCAAAACTGAACTGCCATCATAAGGCTAATTTAAAGACTACCAAGTTAGGAGGATGAGAGGAGCCTGAGTTCTGCTGACGTGTACACATAAACCTAAGATTGGCCTTCTGAGATGTCTTTTCAGGATTTTGCTTTTCTTTTTTTTGAGGTGGAGTTTTGCTCTTGTCGCCCAGGGTGGAGTGCAGTGGCCCGACCTCAGCTCACTGCAACCTCCACCTCCCAGGTTCAAGTGATTCTCCTGCCTCAGTCTCCAGAGTAGCTGGGATTACAGGTGCGTGCCACCACGCCTGGCTAATTTTTTTTGTTTGTTTGTATTTTTAGTAGAGATGGGGTTTCACCACGTTGGCCAAGATGTTCTTGGTCTCCCGACCTTGTGATCTGCCTGCCTTGGCCTCCCAAAGTGTTGGGATTACAGGTGTGAGCCACTGCGCCCAGCCAGGGTTTTGCATTTCTGACAGCCGATGGCTCCACCTGAACCTGCCAATGTGTCCTGTGGCCTCACCCAGAACAAGACTATCACCTCTGTCATTGCATCTGCAACCAACCAGCAGCACTCATTCCCAGGCCCCCCAAACTATCCTTGAAAAATCTCCTAGCCTCTGAATTCTGGGGAGGCTGATTTGAGTAATAATAAAACTCCAGTCTCCTGTTCAGCCAGCTCTGCATGAATTAAACTCTCTCTTTATTGCAATTCCCCTGTCTTGATAAATTGGCTCTTTCTGGGAAGTGGGATAAATGAACCCACTGCACGGTTACAATAGCAGCACTCACAGGAGCCCGGTGGCCATGAACAGACAAATGAATCAACAAAGCTTGGCATTCACACGGTGGAATATGATATGGCCACATCCGGGATGAGGCACTGACACAGGCTATGACACGGAGAAGCCTCAAAACCTCATGTGGAGGGAAAGACACCAATGCAAGAGGTCACGTATTGCACAACTCCATGTATATGAAATGTGCAGAACAGGCAAATCCAGAGATGGAAAGCAGATTGGTGGTTGCCTTGGACTGGGAGCTGCTTAACGGGTGTGTGGTTTCTTTTTGGGTGGTAAAAATGTTTTAAAACTAGATATAGTGGTCACACAACATTGTATATTTACTAAGTGCCACTGAATTGTGTGTGTTTGTTTGTCTGACAGAGTCTCACTCTGTGACCCAGGCTGGAGTACAGTGGCATGATCTTGGCTCGCTGCAACCTCCGTGTCCCAAGTTCAAGCAATTCTCCTGCCTCAGCCTTCCCACTAGTTGGGATTACAGGTGTACACCACTACCCCAGGCTAATTTTTTTGTATTTTTATTAGAGACGGGGTTTTGCCTTGTTGCCCAGGTTGGTCTTGAGCTCCTGAGTTCAGGCAATCCTCCCGGCTCAGCCTCCCAAAGTTCTAAGATAACAGGTGTGGGCCACCATGCCTGGCCTGAATTGTTTATTTAATTTAATTAATTAATTTATTTATTTATTCATTCATTTATTTATTTATCTGTTTATCTTTTTAAGATGGAGTCTCACTCTTGTTACCTGGAGTGAGGCTGGAGTACGATGATGAGATCTCGGTTCACTGCAACCTCCGCTCCAGGGTTCACGCGATTCTCCTGTCTCAGTGTCCTGAGTAGCTGGGATTACAGGCACTCGCCACCAAGCCCAGCTAATTTTTGTGTTTTTTTTTCTTTCTTTCTTTCTTTTTTTTTTTTTTTTTTTTTTGAGACAGAGTCTAGCTCTCTCGCCCAGGCTGGAGTGCAGTGATGCAATCTTGACTCACTGCAAGCTCCGCCTCCTTGGTTCACACCATTCTCCTGCCTCAGCCTCCTGAATAGGTGGGACTGCAGGTGCCTGCCACCATACCCAGTAATTTTTTGTATTTTTAGTAGAGACGGGGTTTCACCATGTTAGCCAGGATGGTCTCGATCTCCTGACCTCGTGATCTGCTGGCCTTGGCCTCCCAAAGTGCTGGGATTACAGGCGTTGAGCCATCGTGCCTGGCCTAATTTTCATGTTTTTAGTAGAGATGGTTTCACCATGTTGGCCAGACTTTCTGACCTCAAGTGATCTGCCCACCTTGGCCTCCCAGAGTTCTGGGATTATAGATGTGAACTATCGTGCCTGGCCTGAATTGTTCATTTTAAAAATGGTAATTTTGGCTGGCCATTGTGGCTCACACTGTAATCCCAGGCCAAGGTGGGCAGATCACTTGAGGTCAGGAGTTCAAGACCAACCTTGGCAACATGGCAAGACCCCATCTTTAGAGAATATAAAATAAAATAATTAGCCAGGCATGGTGGCATACACCTGTAATCCCAGTACTTTGAAAGGCTGAGACAGGAGGGTCACTTGAGGCCAGATATTTGAGACCAGCCTGGGCAATATGGCAAGACCCCATCTCTACAAAGAAAAAATTTTTAAGTTAGCTGAATGTGGTGGCACATGCCTGTAATCCCAACTACTTGGGAGGCTGAGGCGGGAGGATTACTTGAGCCTAGGAGTTTCGGGCTGAAGTGAGCTATGATCACACCACTGCACTCCAGCCTGGGCAGCACAGCAAGACCCTGTGTTTTGTTTTTTTTTTAAATTTGTGAATGGTTAATTCTATGTTGTGTGAATTTTGCCTCAATATTTAAAATGAAAAAGAAAAAGAAGTCAGTAGATATGACTTAGCTGGGTTATATTTGAGGCGGCTAGACACCCAAGCAGAGCTGTCAGGTAGGCAGTTGTAAAACACAACAGGAGTGACCAGTTTTACCAGCTCTTGTGGAAATAGCTGCTTCCTGCCATTCCCCACCCAGCCCACTGCACGCACTGTTGCAGCCCAGAGGTGGGTGTGAGGTCTCTGCTGCCACTCATCCTCATCCACAGCCAGTCACCCAGCCCGAGACGCCTACTCTGGTCTCCAGCTAGGATGTTGAGGACCTGTTTAGAGTATCTTGGGGTAAGTCCTGGAATCCTCCCAGCCCCTAGGTACAAGAGTGAAGATGCATAAGCTCCTGTTTATACACCCTGACCCTTTATTTACATCCACCCATGGTAGGGGAGTCAGGTAGAGGCTCCCTACCTCAATCAACCTAAACTCCTGATCTTGGGGGTTTCTTTTGAGGATCTGATTTTTATTCTTGTAGGGCTCACGCCTCCATCTTCATCTGGTGCCAACATCATGATTTCAAGGCAAAGCTTTTCCCCAACTCCCTAAATTCTAGGGATGAATAAAGTGCCCAGAGGAGGCCAGACGTGGTGGCTCATGCCTATAATCCCAGCACCTTGGGAGGCTGAGGTGGGTGGATCACTTGAGATCAGGAGTTTGACACCAGCCTGGCCACCATGGTGAAATCCCATCTCTACTAAAAATACAAAAATTAGCTGGGCATGGTGACACATAGCTGTAATCCCAACTATACAGGAGGCTGAGGCAGGAGAATTGCTTGAACCTGGGAGGTGGAGGCTGCAGTGAGCTGAAGTCAAGCCACTGCACCCCAGCCTGGGTGACAGAGCAAGACTCCGTCTCAAAAAAAAAAAAAAAAAAGTGTGCCCAGAGGAGCTCTACAGCTGGCCCAAGTCTGGCACATGTCTGTTTCTTTACTGATCACTGCCACAGGGCACAGAGCCCCTGGGTGGTGCCGTCCTGGTGCCTGCTGGCCCCTGTCCCGCAGGTCCCCCTTCCGAGTTTTTCTAGGGATACCCTAAGCTAACCTGGCCAGATTACTAGAGGTGCTGCTTTATTGGCTCTGGACATGTGTACGCAGCTGCAATTCTGTGTGATACAGATGACCTGCCAGTGGGGCCCTCCTGAAGACGCCATCGTGATTAAGATACGTTTTTTTGTTTTGTTTTGTTTTGTTTTGTTTGACGGGGTCTCCCTCTGCTGCCGAGGCTGGAGCACAGTGGTGCAACCACGGCTCACTGCAGCGTCTACCTCCTGGGCTCAAGCGAACCTCCCACGTCAGCCTCTGGAGTAGCTGGGACCACAGGCATGTTGCACCACATCTGGCTTTTTTTTTTTCTTTTTTTAATTATTTTTTGTAGAGACAGGGTCTTCCTATGTTGCCCAGGCTGATCTCGAACTCTTGGCCTCAAGCAACCCTCCCTCCTCAGCCTCTCAATGCACTGGGCTTACAGGCATGAGCCACTACACTCAGCCTAAGATACGGCTTTTGCCCTCAGAAAACACAGGGTCCTTTGGGGTTGTGGCTTCCTTGACTGTTTTTATTTTATTGTATTTTATTTTAGGTTCTGGGATACATGTGCAGAATGTGCAGGTTTGTTACGTAAGTAAATGTGTGGCGTGGTGGTTTGCTGCACCTGTCAACCCATCACCTAGGTTTTAAGCCCCACGTGCGTTAGCTATTTGCCCTGATGCTCTCCCTCCACTCCCCCTACCACAGGCCCCAGTGTGTGTTGTTCCCCTCCCTGTGTCCATGTGTTCTCATTGTTCAGCTCCCACTTATGAGTGAAAACATGCGGTGTTTGGATTTCTGTTCCCATGTTAGTTTGCTGAGAATGATGGCTTCCAACTTCATCCATGTCTCTGCAAAGGCCCTTCATTCCTTTTTATGGCTGCACCTTGACTATTTCTATGGCTATTTCTGTTCTTGGTGAGACTCCTCCTGTCTCCGGTGCATTCTTCTGGCCCCCTCTTTTACTGGGAATGGCAGCATGTCTTTGCATTTTCTGTAACTAGACCTTTCTTTGTGGCCAGCACAGTGTGATGAGCTGGCGAGCTTTCCCACCGTGGGGCAGGGCTTATCCTGAGGCCTGCTGGAGGAAACCGAGAGAGCTGAGTCTTAGGGGCTTAACCAACCTGCCCGAGGGGAAGCTGACACCCAGTGCGGCTGGAACCCTGGTTGGAGAGTTCATGTCTGTACCTGGCCTCGGCCTCTGTTCTCACTTGCTCTGCCCAGCTGGCTGTGCCCTCAGCCGGCTCATCACCAGGAGATTGGGTGGGAGTTGCTGCTCAGCCACCACGAGCTACATGACCTTGAAAGCTGACCTTTGACTATCTGCAGGAGAATCCTGAAGGTTCTCAGGCCATGGAGCTGTGAATTTCCCTTCTTTCAGTGTCTGTATCATTGGAAACTAAGCCCCCACCAATGTTTATTCATTCACTCAACCAATATTTATGGAATATCACAGCCCTAGGGGTGGGGACACAGCAAGGAACAAGAAAAACAATAATTATTGTCCTCAGTAGGTGACTGAGGAGTGGGGAGGCTGGCAGGAAGCCACGTACCTAGAATACACACTAGGTCAAGGCAGTATTCCCACAGAGAAGATGAAACAGGGAAGGGGAGAGAAGGCTGGGATGGGAGGTCTACAGACTTAAGTAGGATGATCTGGGAAGTAGCATTTGAGTAGAGTCTGGAAGGAAGGACGGGAAAGAGTATTCCAGGCAGTGGGAACAGCAGGTGCAAAGGCCCTGGGGCAGAAGTGTGCCTGGACGGTCAAGACTGTCAGGCTGTGTGTTTGGAACAGGTGAAAGAGAGGGAAGGTCAGCAAGGACTTGATAAGCAGAGCCTCGTGGTCATGCTGAGGACTCCAGGACCTGTACACCGAAGGGAATGACAGGAGCTGACTCATGCTCTAGCAGGACTTCTCCGCCTGCTACATTGAGCACTGGTGATGGGGGCGTGGGAAGAAGTTAGAAGCCACTGCAGAGGTCCCGGTGGGCCATGATCAGGGCACCACAATGCAGGTGGCGAAAATCGATCAGATTCTAGACATATATCAACATGGAGGACCAAGACTTTCATCTAAATCTAAACAATAGTTATGAAATGTTGACTTGAGATGGATCTATTGTAATTATTTAGATACTTCCAATAATGGATCAGGAGAACCAAGAAGGGCCCTAGAATTTATCCTGGTCTTCCTAGGATTTTCCCAAGGGTAGAAATGATGAACTGGGTGACCATTCACAAAGGAGAGAGGATTCCCAGTCCCCAGCCCTGAAGCCTTCCCCTCAGTCACCATCTTCTGTGGGTCGACCAGATGCACAGACTGTTCTCCGCCATCCCTGTGGTTCTTACATCAATGCCCAACTGTGGGAATGTACTGTGCTTCCATGGCTCATAGAAGCCCCATATAAGGCACTGCTCCTGTGGGACGTGCCTGTCAAACCTGCTTGTCCACTGCCGTTCAGTTCAGCCAGAGATTGGGCCACATTCAGTCCTCGCTTCCCTGGGAGAGTGAAGGTAAGTGCACACAGTCCATCCGGCAGACAGCAGGTCAGCCTATGGAGGGCTCAGCCTACGGAGGGGCTCAGCCGACACAGGTCTGATGGGGCCAAGAGCATCCCAGGGGAGTGGGAGGGGCCGGCTTCTTCCTCATCAGGAGTGGAGGTGCTGCCTTGTGTGTGGACTAGAGAGCAGAAAACGGCTTGTCTGTGTTGCTGGATCAATCGCTGGAACATTCTCTGAATGCTGAGTTCCACCTTTAAACAGCACGGGTCATGCTAGATGAAAGGGATTCTCCGTTTTATACTCTCATCTCCTCACTTTTGCCGCGGGATGAAAGACAGGGGAAGGAAGGTGTCTAAGTTCAGAACAAAGTGAGCAAGACCAGCTGCCTGCTCTTGGTAGCAGGGGCACAGCGAGCCTGTCATGGCACTGGGGGACTGGGATGAGCTGTGCCCCCTCCTCCTAGACTTGTGACCATCTGCCCCCCATGGGGTGTGTACGTGTGTGTGTGTGTGTGTGTGTACATGTGCCTTCTTCCCTACTTCACTGGCAAGGGAAGAGACTGACCCTTGGGTTAGGAGAAGGATGTTGACCTGGGAGGAGTCAAATAAGGGGAACCCACATCTTAGATGCTCAGGATTTTATGATCTTAGGTTCTTCTAGAATTGTACAGTTAGATTCAGAGTTTGGAATTAGGGATCTCTGGACCCTCTCCTCTCCTCCCTTCCCCTCCCCTCTTCTTGCCTTTTTCAGAAGTCTCCCTCTGTCGCCCAGGCTAGAGTACAGTGGCACAATCTTGGCTCACTGTAACCTCTGCCTCCTGGGTTCAAGCGATTCTCCTGCCTCAGCCTCCCAAGTAGCTGGGACTATAGTTGCATGCCACCACGCCCGGTTAATTTTTTTTATTTTTAGTAGAGACAGGGTTTTGTCATGTTGGCTAGGCTGGTCTCAGACTCCTGACTTCAGGTAATCTGCCCATCTTGGTCTCCCAAAGTGCTGGGATTACAGGTGTGAGCCACTGCTCCCGGCCTCTTTTCTTTCTTTCTCTCTTTCTCTCTTTCTTTCTCTCTTTCTCTCCCTCCTTCCCTCTCTCTCTCTTTTTTCTTTCTTTTTCTTTCTCTTTCTTTTCTTTCTTTCTCTCTTTCTTTCTCTCTCCCCTTCCTTCATTCACTTCCTTCCTTCCTTCATTTCCTTCCTTCCTTCCTTCCCTCCTTTCCTTCTTTACTTTCTTCACTGCAACTGCAGAAGGGACTAGTGACTTCTATTTAGCTTGCTTTCTTGCCTTCCTGCTTTTTTTCTTTCCTTCCTTCCTTCCTTCCTTCCTTCCTTCCTTCCTTCCTTCCTTCCTTCCTTCCTTCCTTCCCTCTCTCCCTCCTTCCTTCCTTTCTCTCTCTCTCTTTCTTTTGTTCTTTGCCTTTTTTTGAGCCAGGGCCTTGCTCTGTCACCCAGGCTGTAGTGCAGTGGCACAATCACAGCTCACTGCAGCCTGAATCTCTTGGGCTCAAGCGATCCTCCTGCTTTGGCCTCCCAAAGTGCTGGAATTACAGGCTTGAGCCACCGTGCCCAGCCCTAAAGTGTTTGTTTGTTTGTTTGTTTGTTTGTTTTGTCTGTTAGGACTAACCCCTATTTACATTGGGACAAGTTACAAAGAAGCTCCTGCAATTGTTAACTGCCATTGGAGTCTACTGTAAGTTGCTTCACTGCAACTGCAGAAGGGACTAGTGACTTCTATTTAGCTCCACCCACTGATGCTCGAAGCCCAGTGTGGCTCTGGGGGCTCCAGAAGCCTGAGGGGCAGCTGGCTGGGGCAATAGGCTGGGGTCTGGAGAGTCCTGCAGAGCCTCTGCCTTCAGCTGCTGGTGAGGCAGCTTTGGCTTGAGCTGCCCTGGCTTTCTGAGTTTAGTCTGATGGGAGGGCACAGTCAGCACCCTCAGAGCCTCCTCAGGAGTCCTGTGAGGCTCGGGCAAGTCAGGGGCAGAGGAGCAGTCCAACGAGAGGACCCTCTCAGACCCAGCCATTGCCACCTGGACCCAGTTCTGGGAAGGCACCCAAGGAACCTGTAGTCCGGGGCTGGCCACCAGTCCTGGTCCTCAGGGTATCCACACAGACCTGGCTGTCCAGAACTCCCAGGGTTTCAGCCGCAAGCTGAAGACGTGGCCCCTTGGCAACTCAATATAGTGAAATACTAGAGAGAGTGCCAGAGTGTCATTTGCTAGGAACAAACATTATACTGCAGTAAGCCCTAGTTTTTGGGTCATTGGCTCTTTGGCACCAACTTAATCACAGGGCCATTGGCCACAAAGAAAGGCCTTGTAGGCGACCCGTCAGGGACTCCTGTATTTTCCATCTGCTTTGGAACCTCTAGGCTCAGGCCGATGCCTATTGACGTAGATGTTTCGTAAGAGATTTGGGGGCAAATACCGGGATTTTATGAAGATGCTGCACTGTCCTTCACTAATGAAAGCTAAGAAATCCTGCCCTGAGGGTAAGAAACAGTTGTCTTCCCAACTGATGTATCCTGGACCAGCCAAGTCTTCCTCCCGCTTTCCCTCTTCTAGAACTTTCCCCACTTCAGCCAGTATCTGTCATCCCCTGGGCTCCCACCCCCTCCATGCGCCACATTCATCCGGGCTGAGGGGAGCAGGAGAGGAGACGTTTCTGCTGGTATCCCTGCTGTAGCTGGAGAAGCTCAGCCTCGGCGTGCCTTCGCCTCCCCTTCCCATGAAGATGTGCCCCTAAACCGAGTCTGTATTAAGAGAGAAAGGTGGCACCGTTGATCATTACTCTAGGACACGGGTCATAAACAGGACTGTCTCAGACAACCTCGGGCCCCAGTGTTACATGGTGAATACTTCTAGGATGAGGCCCATCTCCTTCTCTGTTTGATCAATTGGATTAATTTTATTGTTTTCTAAAATAATGACTTTATGGTTTTTATTGAACCCATGCTTGTTTATTCTAAACAGATTTCTCTTTTTTTTCTTCTTTTTTTTTTTTTTTTTTTTGAGATGGAGTTTCACCCTGGCTCCCAGGCTGGAGTGCAGTGGCGCCATCTCCGCTCTCTGCAACCTCCGCTTCCCAGGTTCCAGTGATTCTCCTCCCTCAGCCTCCCAAGTAGCTAGGACAACAGGCGAGCACCACCACGGCCGGCTAATTTTTCTATTTCTAGTAGAAATGGGGTTTCACCATGTTGGCAGGCTGGTCTCGAACTCTGACCTCAAGTGATCCACCTGCCTCGGCCTCTGAAAGTGCTGGATTACAGGCGTGAGCCACCGCGCCCGGCCTCGACAGATTTCTTAACAATCAACCACCATGAACAACAAGCATTATTAGCATTGGTGAGGAGTGTTCCCACATCCCTCTGCTCTCTGCCTCTCCGTCTCTCTCCCCCTCTTTCTCTCTCATGCACACACACACACACACGCGCGCGCGCGCATGGAATGACAGAACAGACTGATTGGCAGATTGGAATGAATGGATGGATTGGAATGAATGGATGAATGGGCACATAGATTGAGGGACTCCCAGAGATAAACTAACACCGTTTTATAGAAATGGGATCATATTCTACAGGATTTAAATGTAAACTTTTAATTTTACTTAAATTTTAGTTCAGCTCAGATGTTGCTGGCAAAAGTTTTTTTTATTGTTTTTATTTTTTACGTACTGCTCCTTGAGGAGCTGGGCTAACTCATAGGCAGTGCATCCAGATTCGACATTTTTTCTTTTTTTTAGATGGAGTCTCGCACTGTCTCCCGGGCTGGAGTGCAATGGCGTGATCCCGGCTCACTGCAACCTCTGCCTCCGAGGTTCAAGCGATTCTCCTGCCTCAGCTTCCCAAGTAGCTGGGATTACAGGCGCACACCACCACACTCGGGTACTTTTTTGTATTTTTAGTACAGATGGGGTTTCACTATGTTGGCCATACTGGTCTTGAACTTCTGACCTTGTGATCTGCCCACCTCGGTCTCCCAAAATTCTGGGATTACAGGTGTGAGCCACCACGCCCGGCCAAAAAGATTTTTTAATTGTCAAAAATAATAATGGAATGCCAAATGAGGTAGAACAGTTTCACAATGACCAGAACTCTTAGTTCCTAAAACTCCCCAAGATTCAGACAAGAGATTACAAAAACCTTGATAAATGAGTGACATGATGTAAAATCAGTGCTGGGTTTGGTGGCTCATACCTGTAATCATTGCACTCAGGGAGGCAGAGGTGAGAGGACTGCTTGAGCCCAGGAGTTTGAGAGCCTGGCCAACATAGCAAGACCCCATTCTCCACAAAACGGAAAATAAAATAAAATCAGCATTTTGTTGAATGTAATTCATTAATTAATTTGCAATGGAGTCTCGCTCTGTCTCCCAGGCTGGAGTGCAGTGGCGCGATCTCGGTTCACCGCAACCTCTGCCTCCCTTGTTCAAGCGATTCTTCTGCCTCAGGCTCCCGAGTAGTTGGGATTACAGGTGTGCGCCACCACACCCAGCTAATATTTGTATTTTTAGTAGAGACGGGGTTTTGCCATGTTGGCCAGGCTGGTCTTGAACTCCTGACCTCAGGCAACCCGCCTACCTCTGCCTCCCAAAGTGCTGGGATTACAGCCATGAGCCACGTCACCTGGCCTTACTTTATTTTAGATAGCACAGGGTCATGGAAGATAAAGTGACAACTTCCTTCCCCTACCCCCACCCTGATTTCTACTGCGTGCATTATTTCTTAGGGTAAAGAATCTTCTTATTTGGCTGGAAGACGCTATTCCCACTGTAGTTTGGTACTGGATGTGTGATTAAAGAAATCCGGTGGTTGCCCCACACTGAGAAGGGCAGCCAGGCCTGGGCTCTCTCCTGGCTCAGTACAGCCTCCTCCCCACCCCTGCTGAGGACTCCCAGGGAAGCTGGAGGCAGCTCTGGGGCGTTTTCTCTGACTTCCCTAGACTTCTCTTCAGCTGCCCAAACAGTAGAGGGATGCTTAGGTCCCCTCTTCCCACAGTCTGTCCCTAAGGGTTGTGCTGGCACCTGTGCCCCCAGTGCCCCTTGGCACCACTCCTTTGGTTTCAGGGCTTGTCTGCCATTTTTCTTTTTTTTTTTTTTGAGACAGAGTCTCGCTCTGTCGCCCAGGCTGGAGTGCAGTGGCGCGATCTCCGCTCACTGCAAGCTCTGCCGCCTCCCGGGTTCATGCCATTCTCCTGCCTCAGCCTCCCGAGAAGCTGGGACTACAGGCGCCCGCCACCACGCCCGGCTAATTTTTTTTTTTTTGTATTTTTAGTAGAGACGGGGTTTCACCATGTTTGCCAGGATGGTCTCGATCTCCTGACCTCGTGATCTGCCCGCCTCGGCCTCCCAAAGTGCTGGGATACAGGCGTGAGCCACCACGCCCGGCCTCTTTTTTTTTTCCTTTTTTTTTTTTAAGACAGGGTCTCACTCTGTCATCCAGGCTGGAGTGCAGTGATGCAATCTCATTTCACTGCAACCTCTGCCTCCTGAGCTCAAGTGATCCTTCCACCTCAGCCTCCCAAGTAGTTTGGGGATCACGGGCTCGTGCTACCATGCCCGGCTAATTTTTGTATTTTTTGTAGAGACAGGGTTTCGCCATGTCGCCCAGGCTGGTCTCGAACTCCTGGGCTCAAGCGATCTGCCTGCCTCAGCCTCCCGAAGTGCTGGGATTGCAGGTGTGAGCCACCGTGCCTGGCCTCTGCTATTTTTCAGTTTGTGGCAGAAAAGTTGTTTTCCTTTCCTCATTTTGTGGTTGCTGCTTTATTCACTTACTTATTTTTTTAACTTTTTAAAAAGCAACATTTGGTTCATTTCGCCAGGAGCTGGGGAGGGAGGTACAGGAGGCTGCCCTGGTCCTGTGTTGGGTTTGACCTGGAGACTTTGGGCTTGACGTGACGGAATGACTGCGCCCACATGGTTGCCATCTAAGTCAGGGGAACCCCAGACGCCTCTGCAGGAGCCAGAAACATTCCTAGGGGGTCACGGGGTCAGCTGAGGTGAACAGGGATCCTGGAATGAAGAAGCCAAGGGGATGGAAGGGAGGAGGCCGGCAGGGGAACACCCGGAGCACACGCTCCTGACAGACACCTCCTGGCAGAGAACAGGAGCTGGCAAGAGAGGAACCCCGCTTGTGGTGGGGGCGCTGAAGAGGCAGGCCCTGGCTGGGATGGGGGCCCAGCCTAGGCTGAAAACAAAGAGAAAGGAAAGAGGGTGCTGGTGTCCCATGCACTGTGGACCCCCCCAGCCCTGGCCGTGGGGTGGCAGGGGCAGAACCGGTCACTGCAGGGACCTCCTCAGCCCACCCTCCTCCAGCTTCCTGGCAGGGAGTGGGGTCAGAGAGGGAAGCGGGAGGCAGGGTGGGATCGCCAGTCACTCTCGAATCTTTTGTTTGTTTGTTTGTTTTTTGTTTGTTTGTTTTTAGAGACAGGAACGTCCTATATTGCCTAGACTTGTCTCAAATTCCTGGGCTCAAGCGATCCTCCTACCTCTGCCTTCCAAATTATGGGCGTGAGCCACTGCACCAAGCCCAGATCTTTTTTTTTTTTTTTTTATTTAAACAACTTTGTTGAGATATAACTCACGGCCAGGCGCAGTGACTCACACCTACAATCCTAGCACTTTTGGAGGCTGAGGTGGGAGGATTGTTTGGACCTAGAAGTTTGAGACCAGCCCAGGCAACATAGTGAGACCCCCATCTCTCCAAAAAAAAAAAAAAAAAAACAATGAGCCTGGCATGGTGGCACATATCTGTAGTCCCAGATACTCAGGAGGCTAAGGTAGAGGATCACTTAAGCCCAGGAGACGGACATTGCGGTGAGCAGAGATTGCACCATTGCACTCCAGCCTGAGCAACAGAGCAAGACCTTGTCTCACAAAAAAAAAAAAAGGAAGAGCTATAACCCACATGGCACACAATTCACCCGTTTATGATGCTTTTAGTGTATTCACAGATAAGTGCAAACAACACCACAGTTAACTTTAGGACATTCCATCTTCTGTGAAGGAAACCATCCCCTACCTTTAGCTACCGCCCTGATAGACAGTGGGCCTGAAGACCCCTCAGTTATGCAAGGCAGGGCTGGAGTCGGGGGCCCTGGGCTGACTTTATTGCTCTGCTATTGCTGCCTTGAAATTCTGAATTTTTTTTTTTTTTTTGAGACGGTGTCTCGCTCTGTCGCCCAGGCTGGAGTGCAGCGGCCGGATCTCAGCTCACTGCAAGCTCTGCCTCCCGGGTTCACGCCATTCTCCTGCCTCAGCCTCCCGAGTAGCTGGGACTACAGGCGCCCACCACCTCGCCCGGCTAGTTTTTTGTATTTTTAGTAGAGACGGGGTTTCACCGTGTTCGCCAGGATGGTCTCGATCTCCTGACCTCGTGATCCGCCCGTCTCGGCCTCCCAAAGTGCTGGGATTACAGGCTTGAGCCACCGCGCCCGGCCTGAATACGTTTTTAAAACAAGCGCACCGTCCTTTCATTTTGCACTGAGCTCCACAGATGATATAGCTGGTCCTGAAGTGGGTCAGAGGATCATTCTGACTTGGAGTCAGACTCCAGCGACACAAGCTTCTACTGGGTGGAGGCCGGGAACTCAGGAGCCTTCCATGGGAACATGCCCATGGGCAGCGCATCGCTGGAGATGGACGGACAATTTCCACATCCCCTTTGCCGCCGTGCACGCTTCCTCTGGCTGCCATCGTAAATTACCTTACACTGGGTGGCTTAAAATAACAGAAAAGTATTTGCTCGTGGTTCTGGAGGCCAGAAGTCCACACTCCAGGGGTCAGCAGGGCCGCACCCCCCATGAAGGCTCCAGGGAGGGTCTACCTCATGCCTTCTCTTGAGTTTCTAGTGTTACCACCGACCCTCGGCGTGTCACTCCAGTCTCGGCCTCAGCCAACATGGGGTGGTCACGGGGCGTCTAGGTCTAAGGCCCTTCTCCTCTTCTTCTTCTTCTTCTTTTTTTTTTTTTTTAAGACAGAGTCTTGCTCTGTCGTCCAGGCTGGAGTGGAGTGGCACTGTCTCAGCTCTGCAACCTATGCCTCCCAGGCTCAGGCGATCCTCCCACCTCAGCCTCCTCAGTAGCTACGACTACAGGTGTGCACCACCACACGTGGCTAATTAAAAAAAAAATTTTTTTAGGCCAGATATGGTGGTTCACACTTGTAATCCCAGCACTTTGGGAGGCCGAGGCAGGCGGATCACTTGAGGTCAGGAGATCGAGACCAGCCTGGCCAACATGGTGAAACCCCGTCTCTACTAAAAATACAAAAAGTAGCTGGGCGTGGTGGCACGCACTTGTAATCCCAGCTACTCAGGAGGTTGAGGCAGGAGAATTGCTTGAACACGGGAGGCAGAGGTTGCAGTGAGCCGAGATTGTGCCATTGCATTCCAGCCTGGGCGACAAGAGCAAGACTCTGTCTCAAAAAAAAAAAGAAAGAAAGAAAAAAAATTTTAGCAGAGACAAGGTCTTACTGTGTAGCCTGGGCTGGTCTCAAACTCCAGAGCTCAACCAATCTGCCCGCCTTGGCCTTTCAAAGTATGGGATTATGGGCATGAGCCACTGCACCCAGCCCTTCTCCTCTTGTTATAAGGGCACGCATCCCTGGACGAGGGCCCACCCTAATGACCTCAACTTGATTATGTTGGCAGGTACCTATTCCCAAATGAGGTCCTATTTACAGGTACTGGGGGCCAAGACTCAGCATTCTTTTTGGGGTGCCACAATCAGTGACTCACAAACCTCAATCACCTGTTCCAGTGAGAAATAGGACTGAGATCAGAAGGAGTGAGGCAGAGCTGCCCTAGGCTGGTTCTCCTCTCCTCCTCACCTGCCGGCCCCGGCCTCTGGGCCCCTCGCTGTCCTCTCCAGCTGTTCTTCCTTCCGGGTAAGGAGACTCAACAGAAGGATATGAGTGGCCTGGCCCTGTGGGGAGCCCCAGACAGGCCTGTGGACGCTTTGGATAACTGGTGCGCCTATCAACTCTCCTTGGTAGTCTAGGGTTCAAAGCCCAGGTACATTCTAGAAGTCTGCTTCCAAGCGCTAAGGAAGCTTCAGGAGTTACTGGGAAAACCACAGGGGTCAAAGGTCCGTCGAGTTATTTCCCGGATCCCAGTTTAACGTCTTTTCCCCGCCGCTTGCGGTTGTTGTGACCGAACTTTGAGTTCTGGAACAGGTCACATGGCTTGAAATCACCGTCATTTCACCTGGTGCTGCTTTGGCTTCAGGCTCTTCCTTCTGCCCAGCTCCATCCTGCCCAGCAGCCTGCAGAGAGGAGGCAGCTGGCACCACACTGGGCTTTGGAGAGGTTGCGGGGACTGAGGACCCCACCCCACTGCACGGAACTCCTGCAAAAACGACCCTGAGACCCCTGGTGAGTACTTCCGGAGACCCGGCTCCTCGGAGGGCTTGTGGCGCTGCTCCTGCACACACGACTCTCCAACTATCATTTTCCATGTTTTATTTAAATTTTTAAATATATATTTTTTTAAATTTTTGAGACGGAGTCTCGCACTGTCACCCAGGCTGGAGTGCAATGACGCAATCTCGGCTTACTGCAACCTCTGCCTCCCAGGTTCAAGCGATTCTCCTGCCTCAGCTTCTCAAGTAGCTGGGACTACAGGCACTCGTCACCATGCCTGGCTAATTTTTGTATTTTTAGTAGCGATGGGGTTCCGCCATATTGGTCAGGCTGGTCTCGAACTCCTGACCTCAGGTGATCCGCCTGCCTTGGCCTCCCAAAGTGCTGGGATTACAGGCATGAGCCACTGCATCTGGCCCATTTTCCATTTTTTAGATGGCAGGTGTTGATTTGCTCTGATTCTCAAGTATTTTTAGCATACAAACCCCTTCAAGAGGCATCTGTCTCCCATGGTCCAGCCTCTCATTCCAAATGAAAAGAATCAAGTCACGGGAATTCATGGGTCTGTGAGGAATCGCTCCCACCTGTGCCCAAGAGATTAACAAAGGCGGTGGCTGCAGCTCTGTGGGCGGTGGAGAAAAATTAGGCACAACCTGATATCCTCACACAGGAGCATGATAAGTCCACGTGGTTATTCATATCATTGAATCCGGTGCACAGTCTGAGGGATCGTGCATGTATCAAGCTGCATGTATCAGTATGAGAAACCTCAGAAGCTGTACAACCTTGCACAGAACGATAGTTTCTGTGAAGTTCCAGCTAACACTGAAGGTGCTGTTGATGTAAACCTGCTGTCTGCTTGAAGTATCATGCAAAGATACTATATACTGTTTATACACACTTCCACTTATAGGAAATGAGTTTTAAAATATCATTTTTAGGCTGGGCTGTAATCCCAGTACTTTCAGAGGCTGAGGTAGACAGATCACTTGAACCTAGGAGTTCGAGACCAGCCTGGGCAACATAGGGAGATTCCATCTCTACAAAAATTAAAAAATAAGCCAGGCATGGTGGCGCATGCCTGTGGCTTCAGGTACTTGAGAGACTGAGGTGGGAGGATTGCTTGGGTCTGGGAGCTCAAGGCTGCAGTGAGCCACGATCACCTCACTGCATTCCAGCCTGGGCAACAGAGCAAGACCCTACCTCAAAAAAAAAAAAAAACAAAACATTTTAAAATGATTTTTAGAATGTCTGGCCAGAGAGGGAGGGAAGAGGGACTGAAGAGAACAAAAGGCGCCATCTGTCTCTCGTTTCCTTAAAAAGAAACTTGAAGTGCAGAATGTCAAGACGGTTGAATCCACACAGTGGGTACGTGGATATTTGTTATTTGCAGGATATTTGTTATTTGGAGGATTTTTTTAATATGCTGGAAACAGTGCACAGTTTTAAAACATTTTAAAAGTATTTAGATGGATTCATAAGCTAATGGCCTTATGTTGATGCCACATAGGGGCTCAGACAGGGGCACAGCAGGGAACACAGCTCATCTCCAAAGCTAGGGTGCCTGGGCCTCTTGCTAGGACAGGAGGCTGGGCAGGTGACCGCTGAGGACCTCCAACAGCTCTTGGAGTCTGCACTAGCCAGCATGTCCCCTGAAGAGCAGGCGTTCCAGGCTGTAACGGCAACATGCTTCATGTACTCTGTCCAGACAGACCTGGGCTTGGGACATCAGCCCTGGTGGTAGCCCCAGACCAGCTGCAGCTCAGCCCTTTCGGGGACCTGTCCACCCTCTGTCTGCCTGGCCACCTTTGTAAGCCCACACTCTCCACAGCCGAGCCGTGCTGGCCGTTACGACCCTGAAGCATCTTCCCCAAGGCACTTGTGCCCAGTGTCATTCCCCAGCACATTCCCTCACATGGAGTCCTCTGTGCAGTCCTCTATATCAGTGTCCTGGGCCGCTGCAAACAAGGGACCACCTGCTAGGTAGCTGAAAACAATAGGAACTTTTTTGGTGTTTTTTTAGACAGAGTCTCGCTATATCACCCAGGCTGGAGTGCAGTGGCACGATCTCGGCTCTAGAGAAGCCGACAGTCTTGCTTCTAATGAAAATTACCTTTCGTGAAGAATATATAAAGCAGCATTTCCAAAGTGTAGCACCCCTACTGTTATTTGTTTGTTTGTGTGTGTGTTTACTGAGACAGGGTCTCCCTGTGTCACCCAGGCTGGAGTGCAGTGGCACAATTTCAGCTCACCACAACCTCTGCCTCCCGGGCTCAAATGGTCCTCCTGCCTCAGCCTCCTGAGTAGCTGGGATTGCAGGTGCATACCACCATACCTGGCTAATTTTTGTATTTTTAGTAGAGACAGGGTTTTACCATGTTGGCCAGGCTGGTCTCGAACTCCTAGGTTTGAGCAATCCTTCCGCCTTGGCCTCTCAAAGTGCTGGGATTATAGACATGAGCCAATATGCCCAGCCTACTACCATTATTTTGGATGAATTTCTTTCTTTTTTTTTTGAGACGGAGTATCGCTGTGTCACCCAGCCTGGAATGCAGTGGCGTGATCTCGGCTCATTGCACGCTCTGCCTCCCGGGTTCACGCCATTCTCCTGCCTCAGCCTCCCCAGTAGCTGGGACAACAGGCTCCCACCACCACACCCGGCTAATTTTTTTTGGTATTTTTAGTACAGACGGGGTTTCACCACGTTAGCCAGGATGGTCTCGATCTCCTGACCTCATGATCTGCCCACCTCGGCCAGGCGTGAGCCACCTCACCCGGCCAAAAAAAATAAGTATTTATTTACTTTCATTTTTTAGAAAAAGCTGTAACTGACACAACAAAGTGTGAATTAGCGACATTATTGCTTAGGATTGGGGTAGAGCAGGTGGGGCCATAGCACTCAGTCTTACGCAGAGGGAGAAACCAGCATGGCAAAGACCGTCAAGGTCGTTCCAACACCATGGTGATGAGTATAATCATCTTCAAAGCAGATCTTATCCTGTGATGGGCGTTCGGACATTTTGTCGTCATGGGAGTTTGTCCTTGCAGGCATTACCATGCTGCTTCCTCTGCTGTAAACATCCCAGGACCGTGGGTTCTGACTGGCAAAGAGTGCACCTTGAAAATTTTACGATGGAGTTAATTTTAAAATGGTGTCACCCTGGCTGTCCTGGGCTCCTGCTTCCCTGACAGCTCCACCCCCATGGCCGCCCCTCCTAGGGTCCTTCCAGCGCCCAGCCATGGGGGAACTGTGCCGCAAGGACTCTGCGCTCACAGCACTGGACGAGGAGACGCTGTGGGACATGATGGAGAGCCACCGCCACAGGATCGTGCGCTGCATCTGCCCCAGCCGCCTCACTCCCTACCTGCGCCAGGCCAAGGTGCTGTGCCAGCTGGACGAGGAGGAGGTGCTGCACAGCCCCCGGCTCACCAACAGCGCCATGAGGGCCGGTGAGAGCAGCTCCCTCTTCCCCACCTCTTCCAGCTTCCTGCGGCCCCAGGTGTTCCTTGGCTTTTGGTCCACATGGCTCCACTGTCTGCCTCTATCTTCAGGGGTTCTCTTCTCATCGTGTCTCTTATAAAAACACTTGCTCTTGCATTTAGGGCCCACCTGGATAACCAGGATGATCTGATCTTGAAATCATTAACTTATATCTGCAAAGGCCCTTTTCCCACAAAAGGTCACCTGGACAGGTTCCAGATGAACATGTCTTTGAAGGGGAACCACCATTCACACCACTACCGATGTCTTCGGAGTCCATTCTGATGGTCCCACTAGCCGTGTTTGTTCATTAAAAAATGAGGATGCTAATGGCTTTAACATATAAAGTTATTAGGAGAAGCAAGTGAGTTAGTTTATAAAATACGGCAAAGTGGCCGGGCGCGGTGGCTCAAGCCTGTAATCCCAGCACTTTGGGAGGCTGAGACGGACGGATCACGAGGTCAGGAGATCGAGACCATCCTGGCTAACACGGTGAAACCCCGTCTCTACTAAAAAGAATACAAAAAAACTAGCTGGGCGTAGTGGCGGCTGCCTGTAGTCTCAGCTACTTGGGAGGCTGAGGCAGGAGAATGGCGTAAACCCGGGAGGCAGAGCTTGCAGTGAGCTGAGATCCAGCCACTGCACTCCAGCCTGGGCGACAGAGCAAGACTCCGTCTCAAAAAACAAAAAAACAAAAAAACAAAAAAACAATACAGCAAAGCTGGGGCTATAGAAAACAGGCAGTAGGTGGTAGCTGTCAACATGGTAATATTCATGCATATTGGCATATGAACCCCAAACACAGGAGAGATTAATCCACGCTAGTCATTCTGGCTGAGAGAGATGGGCTCTGGGCCCTGGGTGTGGAAGGCCCCGAGGCTCCCTGGGACCTGTCCCCTGCAGCCCTGGGGTGCCACTCTGCTTCTTTCTGTTCATGGCTCCAAAGCTGATGGCACTGTGGTGGGACCCTGCGTCTGCACCACCCACTGGCTTGCCAGGGAGGTGCTTGCAAGCAGGGACCGACCTCCTCACCCCGTCCCTGTCCCCCCACGCTTGCCAGAGTACTTGGGTTGCAGTTTTTGCTCAATAAATGCCAGCTTTACCCTTCTCAAGTCTGACTGAGGTCATGTGGGTAAAGGGAGCCTGTGAGAGTAGTGAGGGCGCATCCCACCCAGCAGATCCCGGAAAACTGCTTTTACCTCCCAATTCTTAGATGTGCGGGGGGTTTCCCCAGCCCCAGGCCCCTCCCCCGTGGGGAAGGCAGCCAGGGAGCCCAGCCCCCTTGGTAGCTAACAGACGGTTCTGCCTCCCAAGGGCACTTGCTGGATTTGCTGAAGACTCGAGGGAAGAACGGGGCCATCGCCTTCCTGGAGAGCCTGAAGTTCCACAACCCTGACGTCTACACCCTGGTCACTGGGCTGCAGCCTGATGTTGACTTCAGCAACTTTAGCGGTGAGAGCTCCGACTCTGATCGCAGGCACTTCCTAGGAACCTCAGGCTCCTGGTAACCCCAGGTGCCCCACTCACCTGCCGATTCGCCCTTCTCCCCCTTCCCTCCAGGCTGCAGTCCCTGTCCCAGCCCCAGCACTCTGAGGGTGAGGAACCCCTCCCTGTATTGGGGGTGGGTAGGATAAGGAGCCCCTGCGCCTTGACTCTGAAGGGTTGGTCCTTAATTACCCAGCGCCAAGAGGAGACCCCTGAGGGATGGGGTAGGGAGATCTGCTTGGAGAGACACAAGCAAAGGGCAAGGGAGTGTCTCCTGGAGTCCGCCTTTAACCTTGCAGCTTTGCTGGAGGGGCCAGAACAGCCCAGGCCCAGCTCCTAGGAGGCGACAGAGGGTACACGGCCGCAGAGCCTTCTGTGCACTCCTCACCATTTTCCTTCAGGCAGTAATTCTAGGCTTCCCTGGAGGAACTGTTGAAAGATTTATGTATTGAAAGGAGCAGGACTCACATGACCCAAAACGGTGGAGAACAGACCATTTTCCCCGTATTCCCACACAGTGTGTGTTTATGTTCTTTAGAGTTCTAGTACATGGATTCGTATTCTTGTTTTATCTTTTTCTCGGGATAACATTAAAATGAGTTAGCACTGAGCGCATCTCAGCTACCAAGGAGGGTCATTAAATCTGAACAGTGGGGTCTCATGGGGAAGGTCGGAGTGGGTAACCCTCATGCCAAAATCGGGAGTCACGCTGTTTATTCAACCAAAGGACCAAGTCTGCTTGAGGACCAGGAGCTTTTAGGGAGACCAGCAGGTTAAAGTTGGGGGCCTGCTGGGGAGTCTGGGCAAGGCTGTGGGGGCAAGGGAGCAATGCGTTGGCCCACCGGCCCACCTGCACACCTGTCACATGCCCATCTGCCCACATGCTCAGCTTCCCACCTGCTCACTTGCCCACCTGCCCATCTTCCCACAGGTCTCATGGAGACATCCAAGCTGACCGAGTGCCTGGCTGGGGCCATCGGCAGCCTGCAAGAAGAGCTGAATCAGGAGAAGGGGCAGAAGGAGGTGCTGCTGCGGCAGTGCCAGCAGCTGCAGGAGCGCCTGGGCCTGGCCGAGACCCGTGCCGAGGGCCTGCACCAGCTGGAGGCTGACCACAGCCGCATGAAGCGTGAGGTTAGCACCCACTTCCATGAGGTGCTGAGGCTGAAGGACGAGATGCTCAGTCTCTCGCTGCACTACAGCAACGCGCTGCAGGAGAAGGAGCTGGCCGCCTCACGCTGCCGCAGCCTGCAGGAGGAGGTAGGGGGACACCCTGCACCCCAGTGGGACCCTGCTGCTGTCTGCCCCCACACCTTTGTACTAGCTGGTCCACCTGCCTGGAACTCCTTTCCCCTCTTCCTTGTCTAACGCTTCCCTGCCCCAAGACCCTTGGCTGAGACCCCTCTGGGAAGCTGATCCTTCCCCTCCCTAGGAGGCCACCCAGGCCCCTCCGTATAGCCTGCATGGCGGCGAGGTGTGCCTTGTCCAGTAGCTGCCCATGGCCTGGCCGGCTTGTCTGTGAACTGCCCATCCTGCCAACGCCTGGGCAGATCTGGACACTCTGGGCTCCATATTTGTAGAGCCACCTGCGTCCCACTGCCCAGCTGCAGCAGTGACACAGGATAGTCAGTCTCTGTTGTCCTCCTTTGTCCTTCTCAGCTGGTCCTGGACTCAGGCAGGGAGGGCAGGAGGGTTCTCAACTCAGGCCTCTGAAACTCAGTGTGTTTCACTCATTTTTCTTTGGGGCTAATGACCTGACTGTTGGGTAAAAGGCTTCTCAAAATATGGAGGATGTGCACTCCTTGTCATTTTGGCATTTTCTTTTTACCTTTATTTTTATTACTATTATTTTTAATTTTTTAGAGACAGTGTCTCACTCTGTCACCAAGGCCGGAGTACAGTGGTGCAGTCCCAGCTCACTACAGCCTCAAACTCTGCAGCTCAAGGGATCCCATCCCCAGCCTCCTGAGTAGCTGGGACTACAAACTGTGCCACCCACCCAGCTAATTAAAAAAAATTTTTTTTTTGAGATGGGGCTCTCACTATGTTGTCCAGGCTGATCTCGAACTCTTGGGCTCCTCCCACCCTGGCCTCCCAAAGTGCTGGGATTACAGGTGTGAGCCCCTGCGCTGGCCAGCACTTTGCCTTTTTTTTTTTTTTAATTTTTTAAATTTTTTTATTTTTTTAATTTTTTTTTGAGATGGAGTCTTGCTCATCACCCAGGCTGGAGTGCAGTGGCGCAATCTCGGCCCACTGCAAGCTCCGCCTCCCAGGTTCATGCCATTCTCCTGCCTCAGTCTCCCGAGTAGCTGGGACTACAGGTGCCCGCCACCGCGCCCGGCTAGTTTTTTGTATTTTTAGCAGAGACGTGCTTTCACTGTGTTAGCCAGGATGGTCTCGATCTCCTGACCTCGTGATCTGCCCGCCTTGGCCTCCCAAAGTGCTGGGATTACAGGCGTGAACCCCTGCGCCAGCCAGCCCTTTGCCTTTAATCATGGCATTTGTTGTTTGTTTTTAATTTGTTACTTCTCATTTAGAAATTATTTCAAATATATATTTTTAAATCACACAAATAAAAACAGTACAAAGAATACCCACCTACCCTTGCTTTATCATTTATACCTTTACTCTCTCATGGCCCTTTACCCCCACCAAACCCTTCAATGTCTGCTTCCTGAAAATAAGCACATGCTCCTGTATAGCCACAGTGCAGTTCTCAACTTCAGTCTTTTTGGTATGGACACCCTGTTTTTATCCAATCCTTCTGCGTTCCGGTTTTATCATCTGTCCCAGTGACCCCTTCACAGCCTTCCCCCCAGCCCAGGCTCGGGCCCTGCATTCCGCCGTTCCTCTCTTTATCCTCCTTGCCTTTGTTAGGGAACAGCCCACAGCCTTTCTTTGTCTATTACGAGGTGGCCCCCTTTAAAGCCCTCACCCCTTCCCTTCGATGATAGATGGCCTCTCATTTGGGGGTTTGTCTTGTGTTTCCCACGTGTAGACAGAAGTTATGTTCTTTGGCCAGGACCCTGCACAGGGGCTGCTGGCCTGACTCAGGGCATCCCCTGAGAGCTCTCGAGGTCCTGTTGCCCCTCACAGGGGATGTCACCCTCCACCACTTGCCAAGGTGCAGCCCAGTTGCTCTACTGCAGAATCGCTCTTTCTTTTCTTCCCTGCAACTGATAAGCATCTCGGGTGTGGGGCGCTGAGACCAGCACGCGCCATGCTCCTGGGGGACATTTCCTGGGACGTTGCTGTGGGGACTCTGGCGGGAGCTGGTCTCTACCCTGGCGGTTGTGAATAATGACCATGCCAGTGCCCCACTTTGCTGCTGCCCACGGCCTCTGCCTTCCCTTCTCCCGTGGCTGACTCTGTTCTTGGCGCAGTTCATGGGTTCCTACTCTGCAGGGGTCTGACCTCTCACTGTCCTTAATGATTCTGGTCTCAAATGGACCCAGATGTGACCCATGGAGCCCTCAACCAGCTCCAGGTCCTGAGACAGGTCCCTTGTTTTTGGAGCACCAACTTCTTATCTGGCCTCACAAGATATTACAGGATCATCTTGTATCCGGCCTACCCCAAATCCAGGCTCAGCCCATTCTCTGAGGGCCCCACTTCCTTTTTTTTCTTTTTTTTTTTTTTGGTTTGTTTTTTTGAGACGGAGTCTCGCTCTGCCACCCAAGCTGGAGTGCAGTGGCGCCATCTCAGCCCACTGCAACCTCCGTCTCCCGGGTTCAATCAATTCTCCTGCCTCAGCCTCCTGAGCAGCTGGGATTATAGGCGAGCAGCACCACGCCTGGCTAATTTTTTGTATTTTTAGTAGAGACGGGGTTTCACCATGTTGGCCAGGCTGGTCTCACACTCCTGACCTCAGGCGATCTGCCCACCTCAGTCTCCCAAAGTGCTGGGATTACAGGCATGAGCCACAGCGCCTGGACTCCTGTCTCCTTTTAGAGAACAAGATCTGGGCGTAGGTGTGCCCATCACTACTGGGGTGTCTGCTTCTCAGCCCTTTCAGGGAACAGAGCTAGGAAACACACATACACGTTTGGAAATATACATATACATACGCACATACATACTTGTCTGTGTACACTCACATACTCATATGCATGGAAGTATACATACAGTTCACATGCATACTTCAGAAATCTTGTGTTCTCACCCATACCTCTTTTTGTTTTTTTGTTTTTTTTTGAGACGGAGTCTTGCTCTGTCACCCAGGCTGGAGTGCAGTGGCCGGATCTCAGCTCACTGCAAGCTCCTCCTCTCGGGTTCACGCCATTCTCCTGCCTCAGCCTCCCAAGTAGCTGGGACTACAGGCACCCGCCACTTCGCCCGGCTAGTTTTTTGTATTTTTTAGTAGAGACGGGGTTTCACCGTATTAGCCAGGATGGTCTCGATCTCCTGACCTCATGATCCGCCCGTCTCGGCCTCCCAAAGTGCTGGGATTACAGGCTTGAGCCACCGCGCCCGGCCCATCTCACCCATACCTCTAATTCCAACCCATGCCCCACGGCTTTTTCTTGCCTTCTCCCGTTCCGTATGTGTGTGTTCCTTCCCCAGTGGGAACCCTGCTCCCAGCGTGACCAGCACATTCCGCCGTGCTCAGTCCTGCAGTACATCTCACATCACTTCAGAATCGCTCTGCCCATACCACTGCCATTAACAACCCCATTCAGATGAGCACTGGATTTGTTTGTAATTCACCCCCCCCACCACCACCCAGTCTTGCTCAAGGCTGAGGGTTTGTAATCAAACACCGTGTTTGTGAGTCACTGTAGCTTCGCTCTCTCTGTCCTTGTCTGTCTGTCTCTCTCTTCATTGTGGTTATGGCGTCTGTGGGAAATAGAATTCGGTTCATTTGTTCTGGTTCACTTTCAGTCTCATGTTTTCCTGTTCCCTTCCAACTCTGACTTGATTTTACTTTTGGAATCTGTAGACTGTGACGTGCCCAGCCCAGCTGGACCATTGCAGGAGCTGGGTACTTGCGAATTGAGAATGTGCTGAGTGGGTGTTGGGAAGGGGAAGTCTAGGTGGAAAGGTCCTTCTTGGCCACAGCCCAGGGGTGAACACCAGCACCCACCCTGACATACAGACTTCCCGGGCTTGCCTCATGGGAGAAGTCCTGCCTCCCCAGGGCTGCCACGCCCAGGATGGGAAGAGGCCGGACCCGTTGCTCAAGCTCCGAGTTTCTGCTGTCCAGAGGAAGGAGGCCAGCAGGACCTGGTGGGACAGTCCTGGAAGGCCAGGGCCCTGCACACAGATTGCAAATCAGCACAGGGGCTTTACTGTCTGAATAGCCCCAGTCCCACGTTCCCAGGCACATCTACCCCATCCGACCTGGCTTTCCTCTCTCTCACTTCTTACTGATTCCCATGACGCCAAATTCCCTTTATTGATGTATTTAGAAGAATATGGACAAGCAGGGAAGCCGGGGAGCATGCTGGCCATCACTGCCGGCTGCTCAGCTGTAGAGATCCAGGAGCTGGTTATCAAGGCCTCTTGGTCTATTCCTGGGACCCTAACCCTGCATGGAGTTCAACCATGGTGCCTCATCTACACAACAGAGCTGAAAGGCCTCTGTCCTCCCAGCCCCAGACGAATATTTGGGACTATTCATTAGGTGAACCCTTTTGTGGGTTTTTCAGTCTCAAGGCCGGAAGCCCCCTGAGTGTGAAAAGCATCGTCAGGAGGAAGGGTGAGAAATCCACCTGCTCCTGGTCAGGGGAGAAGCTGTTTCCATCGCCCTTCCTGTCGCCTCCCCCCTGCACAGCTGTATCTACTGAGGCAGGCGCTGCAGCGAGTCAACGTGGTTTCCTCCTGCCAGCTGGAACTGCAAGAGCAGTCCCTGAGGACGGCCAGCGACCAGGAGTCCGGGGACGAGGAGCTGAACCGCCTGAAGGAGGAGAATGAGAAACTGCGCTCGCTGACTTTCAGCCTGGTAGGTTCCGGTCCCCCGGGCGGAGAGCAGCCTCCTGCCTTGGGGGCTTGGCCCCAGGCTGTGGGGTTTCTGGCAGATGGTTTAATTAAGGGGAGGCGAAGGACAGGAGGTGAAATTCGGTGACTCTTCTCACCCACTTTCTCTTTACCTCCTTCCTTCCTGCTGTTCCCCAGACCCCAAAATTGGCACAATTAAAAGCTGCTGGAACCAGTATTAAAAGCTGGAACTGGGCACAGTGGCTCTTTCCTGTAATCCCAGCACTTGGGAGGCCGAGATGGGTGGATAGCTTGAGCTCAGGAGTTCAAGACCAGCCTGGGCCACGTGGCGAGACTCCATCTCTACAAAAAATACAAGAAGTAGCCGGGCGTGGTGGTGCACACCTGTGGTCCCAGCTACTCAGGAGGCTGAGATGGGAGGATCGCTTGACCCTGATAGTTTCAGGCTGCAGGGAGCTGAGATCACGGCACTGCACTCCAGCCTGGGCGACAGAGGGAGACCCTGTTTCAAACAAATGAAAACGAGAGCCGCTGGAGGTGCATCACAATGCCCCACTCGGTGGGTTTACTGCAGCCGCTGTGTTTTGGAGGGGACTTGGCCAATTGTAAAACATGGGATTCGTGTTAAAGATGGAGAAAGAAACCTTTCTGCCTGGAAAGATTCCGCCCTCTGGGCCTCATGTGCACGGGAGAGAGGGCGGTTCTGAAGCAGAGCAGTGAGTGAGCAATGACCCTCGGCTTCTCCTCCTCGCCCCTCTCAGTAGATTACTATTGAGATATTCCTTCCACAAGCATTCACTGGGCCTGGGGCACCGGCCCTCCTGCAGCCTGGATTGTGTCCCTGTTTATTAGCTGCTTCCTGGGAAGTGAGTGTCAGAGGGAACAACCCGTCTGCTGGTTTCTCCCTCGCCGCGGAACTGCCGGGAGATCTGCTGAAGGAGAAGGCTGACCTGGTAAAGGGAGGAATCGGTGTCCTGAGAGGTCACCAGCTTCCTGCGTTCCTTTCTCCTTGGACGTGAATGTGCACGTTTTCCAGGCGTGGTGGGTGGCTCTTCCGTGGCTTCTCCCCGCCCAGTGTACAGCAGTAAGACTGCGTCCGTCCACACACCTGACCGTGAAGTTGCCGCCGTCTCCTTGGGATTCTGCTTGCCTAGGGCAGGCCTCTGGGGAAGCCAGCACCCCAAAATGACCTCTCTCTGCCCCAGGCGGAGAAGGACATTCTGGAGCAGAGCCTGGACGAGGCGCGGGGGAGCCGACAGGAGCTGGTGGAGCGCATCCACTCACTGCGGGAGCGGGCCGTGGCCGCTGAGAGGCAGCGAGAGCAGGTGCCGTGTGACCCCTTCCTCTCCTGTGACCCTCCTGGGGCTGGTCTCGGGGGCGCGGACAGGTCCGTGGGGAAGCCAGATTCCTTCATCCACACCGAGCTCACATAATTTTGCTGAACGAAACGGTCGACCTGCTTTGTCAGCGCCACCCTGAGCTCCGACTCACACCCCACAGCTAAGACCATGGTCAGGCAGATGCGTGATTCAAACACAGGGGATTTCAGGGCCCAGGGCCCCAGGGAGAGCCAGGGACTTAGGTGAGGAGGGAACGGGGAGGAAAGGAGACGGTGGAAGAGAAGAGGACAGGGAGGGGGAATTTTTTTGGGGGACATTAAAAAAGCAAAACACAACTATGCATGTAACATCCACTCATTGTTTTAATTCAGATATAAACAGCCTAAGCAACTGTCTTGATGTGCCTCGAAATCTAGCACTTAAGAGACGAGTGAGGCCAGGCACGGTGGCCCACACGTATAATCAGCACTTTGGGAGGCCGAGGCAGGCAGATCACTTGAGGCCAGGGGTTCAAGACCAGCCTGGCCAATATAGTGAGACCCTGTCTCTACTAAAAATACAAAAATTAGCTGTATTTTTTTTAGTAGAGGGCCTGGTGGTGTGTGCCTGTAATCCCAGCTACTAGGGAGGCAGAGGTACGAGAATCGCTTGAACCGTGGAAGCAGAGGTTGCAGTGAGCTGAGATCGTGCTGCTGCACTCTAGCCTTGGCATTGCAGCAAGTCTCCGTCTCAAAAAAAAAAAAAAAAAAAAAGAGAGAGACGAGTGAGAATTGACCTTATTTCATCCCTAGAACTACCTCCCTCCCTCCACCCCTGGGCTCCCCGACCCCCTCCTCAGCTCAGACCCTCAGAGCTGCTGAGCTCCACAGGCCATGTGTCCCACTCTGTCCAGTACTGGGAAGAGAAGGAACAGACCCTGCTGCAGTTCCAGAAGAGTAAGATGGCCTGCCAGCTCTACAGGGAGAAGGTGAACGCGCTGCAGGCCCAGGTGTGCGAGCTGCAGAAGGAGCGAGACCAGGTACCTAAGAGGCCAGGCCCACCCCGCCACCCAGTGCTTGCTTCCCCAGGTGAGGGCTGGTTCCGGGGACAGTCTCATAGCTCCCTGTCCTCGATGGCAGCTGGTCCCAGATTTCAGGGTCTCTTTCCTTGGTCCACATGACGTTTCCTCACTCCCCCATGCCGTCTCTATCGTCCTTCTTGCTTTTATTCTTGGCACATGACCCTGAGAAAGTGCACCCCAAATATTGGGTTTTGTTGAAACTGCACACGTGAACATGAATTGAAATGAATCCTAAGTTTGCACAACTCAGCGTGGGCCATTTAGTGGATTCAGATGAGCATGGGCTAGAAACAGGGCTCTCCTTCTCTAGCTGAGGCTCCCCCGTGGTGATGGCTTGGCCTCCTTACTCCCGTCTTGGCCCACAGGCATACTCCGCAAGGGACAGTGCTCAGAGAGAGATTTCACAGAGCCTGGTGGAGAAGGACTCCCTCCGCAGGCAGGTGTTCGAGCTGACGGACCAGGTCTGTGAGCTGCGCACACAGCTCCGCCAGCTGCAGGCAGAGCCTCCGGGTGTGGTGAGTGCTCCCCGGCTGACCTGAGCTGGAGGCCAGGCAGGGGACAGAGCTGGGCCCCAGGGTGGCCCAGGGAGGCACCGGGAGGACAGGCAGGGTCCCAGGCTGGGCCACACGCTGCACCTGCAGAGACAGCCCAGTGTCACTGTGTTGACCGACACACCGGCTCCCACGCGAGACGGCCCAGTGTCACTGTGTTGACCCACACACCGGCTCCCACACGTGAATGGTGCTGTGCAACCTTGAAGGTGCCCTGTAGACAAGTAGAGTCTGCTTCCGTATCATAGAACGGGGAGCTTAGCAGAAGGTTCTGGAACCTGTCGAGTGTGGTGATGGATGTGGCAGGTGGCGTTGGAAGCTGTCCACAGGCAGCCATTTGCAGTGTAGATGCTGTGTTCCTGAAATGCTTAAAAGCCCAGCGTCTGAGAGCGGAAAGACAGACCTGCATGTAACAGAGGGAGCACGTTCCCAGACAGCCGGGATTCTTAGAAAGCCTCCGCTCTGGGCTGGCAGGTAGCTCCAGCTCCAGCCCCCAGGGAAGCACAGGAGCTCCTCCCTCCGCATGCAGAATCCACCCGGCCCTTCCTGCCTCACCCCTACACGGCCAGCGTCCCACGTCCCACATCGATGGTGAAAACACACGTGTGCACGCAGAGAAAAACCCTGAGGCAGGCGCCAGCGCGCAGGCTGTGCTCATTCTGAGCGTGAGATGACGGGTGGATTTTATTTTCTTCTCTAACAGGTTCTGCTTCCCTACCTCCAACTTTCTGTGTGTGTGTGTGTGTGTGTGTGTGTGTTATATATTATTCATAGAACTGGTAAATCACACATATTCTAAAAGAAATGAAATGCTGTGTGTCCAACTGGTTTCTTTCAGTCTTGTTGATTGGCAGCGCCTGTGATCCTGTGACGCTGGGGCCCCGGGCTCAGAGGACAGGGACATGACTGTTTTCTCTGGAAGCTGACGAGAGGAAACTGCTGGGGAGGGTGGAACGGGTGGTGCTGACCTGATAGAAACCCCCCGGGCCTCGAACGGGAGCCTTTCCTGAATTAACCAGCCTGTTTGGCCTGTCTTTGGCAGCTCAAGCAGGAAGCCAGGACCAGGGAGCCCTGTCCACGGGAGAAGCAGCGGCTGGTGCGGATGCACGCCATCCGCCCCAGAGGCGACAGCAATGGCAGCCTCGTCAGCTCCACGGAGGTACGGCCGCTCCTCCCACCTCCCTCACTGCTTTGACCCTCTGGGCCAGCCCAGGGGCTCCTCTGTCAGGACAAAAGTGGGCCTCCTTCCACCCTGTCCCCACAGGGAAGAGGTTGGTGCGATTGTGAGAGTTTATTTCATTTTTTGAGACAGAGTCTGCTCTGTCACCCAGGCTGGAGTGCAGTGATGTGATTTCGGCTCACTGCAACCACCACCTCCCAGGTTCAAGCGATTCTCTTGCCTCAGCCACCCAAGTAGCTGGGATTACAGACGCCCGCCACCATGTCCAGCTAATTTTTGTATTTTTAGTAGAGATGGGGTTTCAACATATTGGCCAGGCTGGTCTTGAACTCCTGACCTCAAATGATCTGCCAGCTTCAGCCTCCCAAAGTGCTGAGATTACAGGCATGAGCCACTGCACCTGGCCCTATTGCGAGACTTTTAAACATCAGAGGTTGATTCTGTCACAGTCCTGGAGGCCAGAAGTCCAAAGTCAAGGTGCTGACAGGGTACCTGTCTGAAAATCCTGTTCCCAAAGGTCGTCACTTTCACAATTTGCAGGGTGGACATGAGTTTCCAGGGAACCCGATTCAACCTGGTACAGCCGGTCCCCAGACATGAATTTCCAGGGGACCCGATTCAACCTGGTACAGACGGTTCCCAGACATGAGTTTCCAAGCGACCCGATTTAACCTGGCACAGACAGTTCCCAGACATGAGTTTCCAAGGGACCCAATTCAACCTGGCACAGATGGTCCCCGGACATGAGTTTCCAGGGGACCCGATTCAACCTGGTACAGACAGTTCCCAGGATGCCAGCCTCACTGTGGTTTCTGGAGCCTCAGGTCCCTGGCATCTGCCCTCACCCTTTGGCAAAGTAAAGAGGTGGTCCCACCACAGTGGGCATGTGGCATGAGGATGCCGGGGTCAAAGCCCCAGTGCCGCAGGATGCCGGGAGCTGGGAGGGAGGGAGGGTGAGAAGCAGGTGAGCCTGACATCCCTTTGCCATGCCTTGGGGTGGACCTGGTGTTTCCTTCCTGGACCATCCCAGCAGCACCCCAAGAGCATCAGGCCCAGGCTCACTTGCCCCCTGGCCACTCAAAGAGTCGGGGGAGGCCGGGATCTTCCCCAGAACACTGAGTGCACACAAGGGGAAGATGTCCCTGTCGGTGCTGGGACTCCCTGGGCCAGAGCAGTCCAAACCCTCAGCTGAATTGACTCTCGCATCTGCCTTAATGCCCCCCGTGCCCCCCATTCCCCACAGGACAGAGTCCAGCCATGTTTCCCTTCCCTGGGGGTGGGTCGGGTCGGGGAGGGAAGGGAAGGGACCTCAGGTGCTCAGAACTGGCTCCCAGCAGCTCTGCTCACCAGGACACACCGTCCTCATTCACCGACCTCGTGGGCGACTGACCAATCAGCTCCCCTCCAGCCACGCTGCTCCTGCCCCGGCTTTCTAATCTGGCCGCTCTAGGGGGACTGCCTCCTACAGCCTGGGCTCTCTGTGTGCCACTGCTCTGTTGCTCTCTCTGCCTGGAATGTGCCCCCAACACACACACTCCACCTCACTCCTCTGTGCCACTTTCTCCAAAGAGTCCGCCCGGGCCTCCCTGCCCTGCCCATGTTGCCCACAGCCCTGGAATGCCTCACTCCACCTCACTGGTCCATGGGTGCCCATTGGTTCCCCCACACCAAGGATGGTGCCTGTCCTCAGTTGTACATCTGACACCATCAAAGGACCTGGCACATAGTAGCTGCTCCAGGAATACTTATTAGTGAAAGAAGGGGCTGGATTCAGACCTACCCCACACACCTGGTGACCTCAGTGCCTCGCACGTCACATTCGTCAGTGTGCATTCTGAATGCAGCCTGCCCTCCCTAGCCACTAACTCAGCCTCTCTGGGCCTCAGTTGCTTTGTACATTAGTTTGTTCTCATGCTGATAGTAAAGACATACCCGAGATTGGGTAATTTATAAAGAAAGAAGTTGAATTGACTCACAGTTCAGCATGACTGGAGAGGCCCCAGGAAACTTACAATCACGGCAGAAGGCACCTCTTTGCAGAGCGGCAGGAGAGAGAATGAGTGCTCAGCAAAGGGGGAAGCCCTTTATAAAACCATCAGATCTTGTGAGAACTCACTCTCACAAGAACGACATGGGAGAACCGGACCCCATGATTCAGTTATCTCCACCTGGTCCCACCCTTGACATGAGGGAATTATTACAATTCAAGGTGAGATTTGGGTGGGAACACATGGCCAAACTACATCACTTTACATGTCAAATGGGACAGCAGCGCCACCTTACAGATTTATCCTGAGAACTAAGCCAAGCAGCTAATAGAGTGCCGGACATACAGCAGGCGCTCACTGCATGTGACCCCAGTGTCTGGCATACAGCAGGTGCTCAGTGCATGTGACCCCAGTGTCTGGCATACAGCAGGCGCTCAGTGCACGTGACCCCAGTGTCTGGCATACAGCAGGCGCTCAGTGCATGTGACCCCAGTGTCTGGCATACAGCAGGCGCTCAGTGCATGTGACCCCATGTCACATGGGGTCACATTTCCTTCCCCTCCTGCTTCCTCATCTCCACTCAGTTCTCACTGTGGCTCACTCTCTCTATACCGTGGGGGAGCAAGGGAGGAGTCTCGGGGTGTCCTCGTGCGTGCCCCACTGACCTCTGCTCTCCCTCCTCCAGTCTCAGCTCTGGTCGGACCTGAGCAACACATCCAGCCGCGAGCTGGCGGACAGCTTCCGCTCCAGCAGCCCCGCGCCCCCCAGCCAGCAGTCCCTGTACAAGCGGGTGGCCGAGGACTTCGGGGAAGAACCCTGTTCTTTCAGGTAGAGCACGTGTGGCACTGGGGTCCTTCCTGGCAACTCACCAGAGACACCAACCTAGACCTCAGGGCATCTGGGTGTTGCAGGCAGCAGCTCCTGCCCTCAAAGCGGAGCTGGCAGGTGCTGGGGGCCAGTGCTTGGGGCGTGGGGACTCAGAGGGAGCAGGTGATGTAGTTTGAGCCTGCTGCTGCTTGTGCTTTGCAGCAGCTGCCTGGAAATCCTGGAGGGAGACCCAGGAGCCCCGCCGGGAGCTAAGGCAGGCGACCCACACCTGGATGATGAGCTCCTAGACAGGGCAGGTGAGCGTGCCCAACCCTGAACCTTCACAGCAGCCCACCTCCCCTGGGCAGAGCAGGGAGCGGATGAGAAGGCCGGGGCCTCTCTCCAGGGAAAGAGCAGATAGAAACACAGCTCAGCTTCTGCCCTGGGCCTTGACCTTGGCCTCGACCTTGCACTTTGGGAAAGTCCCGCCTGCCAGACAGCATAAGCCAAAGGCCAGCTGCGCTCTGTTTGCTGGCGTCCTTGTGTTTTCCCCTAGAGCCAGGGAAGTTGTGTTTGATCCACGCCCCGCTCAGCACCCAGCCCCCTGCTCTGATCTGCAACGCTTGGGCTTCCCAGTGGTTTCAGACGGCAGCAGGCAGGGTCGCTTAGTGGTGCCAGGCTGAGGCCAGGCACAGCGTGACATCTACCTGAAGGGAGCATCTCTCCTCTCAGGCGGTGGCTCTAAGGCCTCGTGCTTCTCTTGTGGCTCATTTCTGTTTGTGATTGGACCAGCCCTCTCTCCTTCCAAAGTCCATGGGCCCATCACGGGTGGGTGCCTTCGCCTTTCCACCTCAGCGCAACTGGCTCCCAGCCTTTGGCCTTGCACACAGTAGGTGCTTTGCTCCCCATCTGGAATTCACCTCATGGCCACCAGGGGGCGCAAGTGCCCCGCGCTGCCCAGGTGCCTCCTGTGGGTCGCACGACCAGAAACCGTCATCTCTGGGGACTCATACAGGTTTTTATGTATAACAGCGATAAATTGACAGAGTCCACCCAAGGCATATCTAAATTAGATGTGAGATGAGAAGGGAGAGCTTATTCGTCTGTATTTTTCCTCTGTGAGGATTCTGCGTAATGCCCTGGTTGCATATACTTTTAGTGGAATTGACCTCAAATACATTCAGAGTACACACCTCATTTCATTGGCTTTGAATGTGATCCCAGTGGGTTTTTGCCTGTGAGCCAGGCCTAGGGAACTCTTAGGTCTGTGCTAGCCCTGGTTCTCCTGTGTGGTTCACAGAGTGAGACTTGCAGCCGTGGACCCTGGCAGGCTGCTCCCTGGCTCGGGTGCTCACAGGCTGTACAGGAAAATGCTAGAGCTTGGGAAACCCTGGGGAGCCTCTAGTCCTAGGATTGACAACTCAGAGACCTGCCACGACCAGCTGGGAAGCAGAGGGGTCTGGGGTAAGGAGCAGGCAGCCGCTGGCCAGTGCCAGTCATTGCTGCCCCACAGAAATGCAGGCCAGCGTGGAAATGCAGGGAAGTACAGTAGTGCAGGTCTGCATAGAAATGCAGGTCCATGTTTGGGAGTCCGAGGTGGGTGGATCACGAGGTCAAGAGATCGAGACCATCCTGGCCAACACGGTGAAACCTCGTCTCTACTAAAAATACAAAAGTTACCTGGGAGTGGTGGTGCACACCCGTAGTTCCAGCTACTTGGGAGGCCGGGGCAGGAGAATCACTCGAACCTGGGAGGTGGAGGTTGTAGTGAGCCAAGATCGCGCCACTACACTCCAGCCTGGCAACAGAGCAAGACTCCGTCTCAACAACACTAACAACAACAAAAGAAATGCAGATCTATGTAGAAAGGCAGGCCAGGGCTGGGCGCAGTGGCTCCCACCTGTAATCCCAGCACTTTGGGAGGCCAAAGCAGGTGGATCACGAGGTCAGGAGTTCAAGACCAGCCTGGTCAACATGGTGAAATCCTGTCTCTACTAAAAATACGAAAATTATTCGGGTGTGGTGGTGCATGCCTGTAGTCCCAGCTACTCAGGAGGCTGAGGCAGAAGAATTGCTTGAACCCGGGAGGTGGAGGTTGCAGTGAGCCGAGATCACGCCGCTGTTCTCCAGCCTGAGGGACAGAGTGAGACTCTGTCTCAAAAAAAAAAAAAAGAAAGAAAGGCAGGCCAGTGCAGGCCCATGCAGACATGGAGGTCAGTGCAGTAATGCAGGCCAGTCCTGAAATGCAGGTCCACGCAGAAATACAGGTCAGTGCAGAAATGCAGCACATATTTTTTCAAGTGAAGCCAGAAATCCAGATTTTAGGTGAAATCTTCCTGTCTTTCAAATGTTGGCAACTCATTCAAATATCACAAAATAGCATGTGGTGCTCAGACCTTCCCAGTTGCAGCTCCTCACTAGTTACAGTGATTTTAGGAAAGATGAAATCAGCGTCCAAGCATTGAGGAAGGGGTGGAGGAAGAGAAAGTTCAGCCTCAGCACAGAGGATGGAACAGGCAGGGGGTGCCTGAGGCTGAGGGAGAAGGGGCTGAGGTTACAGGAAGCCCCATCAGCAATGGGGCGACCAAGATCTGTGAGCTCTTGGCTTCCTCCCAGACCTTCCCCAGCTGGAAAGCAGCCTGCAGCCATTCTCGCCTGGAAGCCTTGATGTCCCGGAGAGGTGAGCAGCAGGGGGAGAGGTGAGCAGCAGGGGGAGAGGCGAGCAGCAGGGGGACAGGTGAGCAGCAGGGGGACAGGTGAGCAGCAGGGGGAGAGGTGAGCAGCAGGGGGAGAGGCGAGCAGCAGGGGGACAGGTGAGCAGCAGGGGGACAGGTGAGCAGCAGGGGGACAGGTGAGCAGCAGGGGAGAGGTGAGCAGCAGGGGGAGAGGTGAGCAGCAGGGGGGGAGGTGAGCAGCAGGGGGAGAGGTGAGCAGCAGGGGGGACCCTCCGAGGCTGGCTGGGGAACCAGGGCCGGGGGTGGCAGAGCAGAGGGTGAGTGTCCTATCACCACTGGGAGGTGAAGCACATGGGGCCATGGAGGGGGAGGAGAATTCCAGAACACTGGGGCCAGAGGGAAGCAATGGGGAGGTGGCCTTGCCGGCTCTCCTACTCTGGGCAGTGCACAAGCCGGTCGTCTCCTGGCCTGCAGCGGCGTCCTCATGCGGCGGAGGCCAGCCCGCAGGATCCTGAGCCAGGTCACGGTGCTGGCGTTCCAGGGGGATGCGTTGCTGGAGCAGATCGGCGTCATCGGCGGGAACCTCACGGGCATCTTCATCCACCGGGTCACCCCGGGGTCGGCGGCGGATCAGATGGCCTTGCGCCCGGGCACCCAGATCGTGATGGTGAGTCGCGCGAGGTCCCTCCTGTCCCCCGGGCTCTTCATGGGGGCAGCGGCAGTGGGTGGGGTGACCCAGACAGACTTCAGATCCCCCAGACCATGCAGATCCACTCTGGGCTAGGCCCCTGCTCTTTCCTGGGCTGATGTAAAGCGTTCCGCTCATTTATAAATGAGAGTCATGCCGTGGGGAACCCAGCACACCACCCGCGGTGGCTGCTGCTATGTGGCACTTCTGACCAGGGGTCTTTGCATGAGGCCCTTTGACAGGGCTGGTGGTGGTCACTTGGGTGTGTGCAGTAAAATACACGTGACATATAATTCACTATTTTAACCATTGGGGCATTTCAAATACACATGACGTATAATTCACTATTTTAACCACTGGGGCATTTCTTTTCTTTTCTTTTCTTTTCTTTGAGATGGGAGTCTTGCTCTGTTGCCCAGGCTGGAGTGCAATGGCACAATCTCCGCTCACGGCAAGCTCCGCCTCTGGGGTTCACGCCATTATCCTGCGTCAGCCTCCTGAGTAGCTGGGACTATAGGCGCCCGCCACCGCACCCAGCTAATTTGTGCGTGTGTGTGTTTTTAGTAGAGACAGGGTTTCACCGTGTTAGCTAGAATGATCTCGATCTCCTGACCTTGTGATCCACCTGCCTCGGCCTCCCAAAGTGCTGGGATTACAGGTGTGAGTCATCGATCTTTTCTTTTTTTTTTTTTTTTTTTGTTCTTTTGAAACAGGGTCTCACTCTGTCACCCAGGCTAGAGTGCAGTGGTGCAATCACAGCTCGACCTCCCCAGGCTCAATTGATCCTCCCACCTCAGCCTCTTAAGTAGCTGAGACCAGACCACAAGCATGTGCTACCATGCCCAGCTAATTTGGGGACATTTTCTTTCTTTCTTTTTTTTTTTTTTTTTGAGACAGAGTCTCGCTGTGCTCCCAGGCTGGAGTGCAGTGGCGTGATCTCGGCTCACTGCAAGCTCCGCCTCCCGGGTTCACGCCATTCTCCCGCCTCAGCCTCCCAAGTAGCTGAGACTACAGGCGCCCGCCACCACGCCTGGCTAGTTTTTTGTATTTTTAGTAGAGACAGGGTTTCACCATGTTAGCCAGGATAGTCTCGATCTCCTGACCTCGTGATCCACCCGCCTCGGCCTCCCAAAGTGCTGGGATTACAGGCTTGAGCCACCGCGCCCGGCCACAATTTGGGGACATTTTCTAAAACTTTCTTTTTGTTGTTATAAAATGCACAAAGCTGCTGAGAAGATAAATGGACACAAATGTACAACCTGGCTGGGCGCAGTGGCTCACGCCTGTAATCCCAGCAGGAGGCTGAGGCAGGCAGATCACTTGAGGTCAGGAGTTCGAGACCAGCCTGGCCAACATGGCAAAACTCCATCTCTACTAAAAATACAAAAATTAGCCAGGCGTGGTGGTGGGCGCCAAGTAGTCCCAGCTACTTGGGAGGCTGAGGCAGGAGAATCGCTTGAGCACAGGAAGCAGAGGTTGCAGTATGCTGAGATCGCACCACTGCACTCCAGTCTGGGTGACAGAGTCAGACTCCGTTTCAAAAAAAAGTACAATCTAACTAATTATTATTAAGTGAATACATGGGCAGAGGGTGACTTTGATGTGGCCTAAAAGGAGAAGCAGAATTATTAAACTTCAGGAAAAAAAATACTTCTGGGCACAGTGGTGCATGCCCATAGTCCTGGCTACTCAGATGCCTGAGCCCAGGAGATTGAGGCTGCAGTGAGCTATGATTGCACCACTGTACTCGAGCCTGGGTGATAGAGCAAGACCTTGTCTCAAAAAAAAAAAAAAAAAAAAAAAAAGCCAGGCACGGTGGCTGATATCTATAATCCCAGCTACTCAGGAGGCTGAGGCAGGAGAATCACTTGAACCCGGGAGGTGGAGGTTGCAGTGAGCTGAGATCGTGCCACTGCACTCCAGCCTGGGTGACAGAGTGAGACTTGGTCTCAAAAAAAAAAAAAGAAAAGAAAAAGAAAAAAAGGAAAAGGAAAGCACAGTGCTTTCTTAATATGAAAAACTTTTTAAACCAAGAAATGTGCAAGATGGGCTTCACCTCATCCCACAGGCTCACCCTGCGCCCCCCAGGAGGGGACTGGGGATGGGGGCTCTGGGGCGGGAAGGTGAGCACAGAGGAGGGGAGAGGATGTGGCTGAACCCCTTGAACAGGAGTGTTCCACGCACCCCTCACTGCCCCCTTGGAACAGGCTGTCTGAATGCTGAGCTTCCCCAGGGCTTGAATGATAGCACATGGAGCTCCTGATCCAAGCTTCCTTCATGTCCTCCACATGACCCAGAAACTCTTTTTTACATTTCTTTCTTTCTTTCTTTCTTTTTTTGAGACGGAGTCTTGCTCTGTCCCCCAGGCTGGAGTGCAGTGGTGTGATCTTGGCTCACTGCAGCCTCCACCTCTTGGGTTCAAGCAATTCTTTTGCCTCAGCCTCCCGAGTAGCTGGGATTTCAGGCGTGTGCCACCACGCCCAGCTAATTTTTATATTTTTAGTAGAGACGGGGTTTCACCATGTTGGCCAGGCTGATCTCGAACTCCTGACCTCGAGTGATCCACCCACCTCAGCCTCCCAAAGTGCTGGGATTATAGGTGTGAGCCACCATGCCCAGCCCTTCTTTACATTTCTAATTGTCCTCTTAAGCGGCAGTCCCCAAACTTTTTGGCACCAGGGACTGGCTTCATGGAAGACAACTTTTCCACAGACCAGGTTGCGGGGAATGGTTTTCGGATGATTCAAGCACGTTACATTGATTGTACACTTTTCTATTCTTATTACACTGTAACATGTAATGAAAGAATTATACCCTGAACCATAATTCAGAATCAGTGGGAGCCCTGAGCTTGTTTTCCTGCAACAAGACGGTCCCATTTGGGGGTGATGGGAGACAGTGACGGATCATCAGGCATTAGATTCTCATAAAGAGCGTGAAAACCAGATCCCGCGCACGTCCAGTTCACAGCAGGGCTCACGCTCCTGTGAGAATCTACTGCTGTGCTGAGCTGACAGGAGGCGGAGCTGAGGCCGTAATGCTCACTCGCCCACCACGCCCCTCCTGCGCTGAGCTGACGGGAGGTGGAGCTGAGGCCGTAATGCTCACTCGCCCACCACGCCCCTCCTGCTATGTGGCCCGGGTCCTAACAGACCATGGACCAGGACCAGTCTGTGGCCCAGGGGCTGGGTAACCCTGCTCTTAAGGTTCCCAGTGATCAGCTCTGAGGCAGTTCAAGCAACAGAGCCCCTTGACGGTGTTCAGGGAGACAGTCCCGATATCCTAAGGGGGCCAATTCAATTCTAATGATGTTAAAACACATCTTAATTTTGTATCGTAAAAATATCTACTCTCCTAAGCTTAGAACAATATTGAGAAGAAATGAAGTGGATGGTGGAAGCCCTGCGGGGTGGGCCTTCACAGTGGGGAAGGCTGTGGGTGGAGAGCCAGGGCAGCCAGTGGGTGAAGGCCGGGGATGCCACTCTGCATCCTATAGGGCCCGGGACGGCCCACAGCAGTACAGAATGATCCCAAAGCTAAGAAACCCCCATCGGCCGGGCACGGTGGCTCACGCCTGTAATCCCAGCACTCTGGGGGACCAAGACGGGCAGATCACGAGGTCAGAAGATCGAGACCATCCTGGCTAACACGGTGAAACCCCGTCTCTACTAAAAATACAAAAATTAGCCAGGCGTGGTGGCGGGCACCTGTAGTCCCAGCTACTCGGGAGGCTGAGGCAGGAGAATGGCGTGAACCTGGGAGGCGGAGCTTGCAGTGAGTGGAGATGGCGCCACTGGACTCCAGCCTGGGGACAGAGCGAGACTCCGTCTCAAAAAAAAAGAAAGAAACCCCTATCTACCTATCTAGAATGTTCTTGAATGTTCTAGAACCAAGGTCCTTTCTTTTTTTTCCTTTTTCTTTTTTTCAAGAGAGGAAAATGCTTATCACAAAGAACCCGCAACCCCGACAGTGGACGGGCTGGGGAAGGGTTGGCAGTTGACCCTCTGGCCAGGACGATGTGTAGCATGCGTCACTAGAGGTCTCAAGGCCCCACAGAGGCTCTGGTGGTGCAGCTTTGTTTTGGCCAAGGCGGGCAGGCAGTGGTCCTACTCCAGGGCTGGCCCACGCCTTGCCTCAGTGCCCTCAGCACCCTCCGCATTCTGGCTGGATTCAGCGTCCTGGGGAAAGAGACTGACCTTCTCGACTTGCCCTCAGGTTGATTACGAAGCCTCAGAGCCCTTGTTCAAGGCAGTCCTGGAGGATACGACCCTGGAACAGGCCGTGGGGCTTCTCAGGAGGGTGGACGGCTTCTGCTGCCTGTCTGTGAAGGTCAACATGGACGGTACGCACACCACTCCTCTTGTGTGCACAGCTGCCTGGCCGGTCTCCGGGATCCTTAGGTCCCTGGTGGCTCTACATGCCCAGCAGTCAGGGTCCCCCCAGAGCCAGGAGAGGATCAGCCAGGCTGAGCCCCAGGTCCCCGGGAGGCTCCCAAGCCAGCTGGAAACCTCCCACCCGCTGACTCCAGTGCCAGAGCGGCTTCTGAGACTGCGGAGGGTCCTTCCTTCTCTCCTACTTTAATTTTCTGCAACCTTCCTCGTGCGGGCTCGTCATCGCAGCTCATCTGTGGCTCATGTCCCCTTTTATCAGGTTATAAGAGGCTACTCCAGGACCTGGAGGCCAAAGTGGCGACCTCGGGGGACTCATTCTATATCCGGGTCAACCTGGCCATGGAGGGGAGGGCCAAGGGGGAGCTGCAAGTGCATTGCAATGAGGTCCTCCACGTCACCGACACCATGTTCCAGGGCTGCGGCTGCTGGCACGCCCACCGCGTGAACCCTTACACCATGAAGGATGCTGCTGCGCACGGCACCATCCCCAACTACTCCGGGTGAGCAGCTGCGGCGAGCTCCGTGCATCCCCAGAGAGGCCCAGGGGGAAACGGCACCCAGCCTGCCTCGGCTTCCTCCTCCTGCCCAGCAATAGAGGGTGGGCATGGTGAGACCCCCTAAGGAGGGAAGCCTGCCAAGATCACTGCTGAAGATGTTGTTTCTTTGTGATGGATGCTTTATATCTTGCAAATGAAATGTTCATTCTAGAACATTCTAGATCTGGGTTTCTCAGCTCTAGCACCACGGACGTTTGGGGCTGGATCTCTGTTTGTGGTGGGGTCGTCCTGGGCACTGCAGGATGTTGAGTAGCATCCGTGGCCTCCCTACCCAGGATGCCAGGAGCACTCCCATGCCCCAGTTGTGACAACCAGAAATGTCTCCATATGTTGCCAAGAGTCCCCTGGTTCTCCTAGGACAGTCTTGGTCCTAGGACTGAAAGCCCCACTTGCAGGGAAGCCCCTTGGTCCTGGGCAAGCTGGGACAGCTGGTCACCCTCCCTGAGGACTCACACTGCCCCCTGCCTTGCTCTGTTGAAAACCATTGCTCTAGATCAGCCTATGGGAGGCTCCAAGGTTCAAGTGCACGGAACGCACAGTGCTAGAAAGCACAGGTGTTGAGCTCAGCACCCCCATCACTTATTGCAAACTCAAGTCCCCTGGGGATCGGAGCCAGCAGGTCTGGGGAGAGGCCGGGCACTCTGCATTTCTAACAGCTCTCTCGGTGACTCCAGGCTGCAGGTCACAGACCCACCATGAATATTGAGGTTCTGGAGGGGGGCCCTGTACACTGGCTGCTCAACAGCATCCCCTGGGTCCCGCCCCAGGACAAGTCAATCAGCATCTCCAGAGGTGGGCTGAGGCCCTGGAGTCTTTTGAAAGCTCTGGAGACTGGGATGGCCGCCAGGGTGGAGCGCTCTGGCCTGCAGCAAAGGGGTGTGTGGACCTCTAGGTAGAGGGCCTCCTCTCCCACTCAGGCATCTCCCCCACTCTCCCCTGCTTGGCTCTCCCCTGCCCCGCTCTCCTGGCAGGAGGCAGCTGGGTCAGGGCCTCTCCTGTTCTCCACAGGGCTCAGCAGCAGCTCATAGCCCTCATCCAGGACATGACTCAGCAATGCGCCGTCACCCGCAAGGTGAGGCTCCAGGAGGGGCCTGGCCCCCACTGGGGTGGGCTGGAAGAGGGGCTCGGTGCTAGCAGGGAGGCAGGGGGCACCATGTGGAGAGTGTGGGCTGCTGATTGGAGGAGGGTGACCCCACCTGTCTCTCCTCTGGGCCCCTTCAAATCAGGGCAGGGTCTGCAGCCCCCACCCAGCCTACAGGCTCTTGCACAGTGTAGACACACCTCATGCTGCTCTCAGAGTATCTGAGTCTCTGCATCACTCCCAGGTCACCCCAGTGCCAATCATCTCCCTGAATTCCCATTCCTCTGCATCAGACACCTTTGTGCTCTCCAGACACGGGACACTTGGCAGGTTGCTAAGCACCTGCCTGTCCGTGCGGTTGCTAAGAACCACGGGACAGTGCTCAGCCAGTCCCAGCCGATGATGCAGGGCTGGGCACTGGGGAGACCTCTGCCCTTCCTCCTGCCTTTGCAGCCTGCCCCTCACTGTAGGGCCCTGCTTTGTGGCTGTTGACCTGAGGACCCCCTCCCCCCTCCCACCCCCTGGCACGGGCCCTGGGCATCCTGGCTGTTCGGTGGGCACAGTCTGATAGTGCAGAGACCACACTGGATTTGCCGATGGGGTGGGGTGTGAAGACAGGGGGGTGTTGGGCCCGTGTTGATGGCTTCAATAGCTTCTCCTCATCCCTTCTCCGTCCCTCCTTCAGCTGTCTTCTGGGGGACCACAGAAGCTGGTCCGCATCGTCAGTATGGACAAAGCCAAGGCCAGCCCTCTGTGTTCGTCGTTTGACAGGGGCCAGCTGGACCCCAGCAGGATGGAGGGTGAGGCCTGGTGAGCTGGCACAGGGGCTGCTGGCTCTGAGCGGGTGAGGGGCTTTCGGAGCTGCTGCTAGTTGGTCGGCTGGGGCCGGGGGATGCCACTCATTTAGGCCAGGATCTGCTCTTCAAGAATCATGGGGCTGGGCGTGGTGGCTCACACCTGTAGTCCCAGCTACTCGGGAGGCTGAGGCAGGAGAATCGCTTGAACCCAGGAGGCAGAGGTGGCAGTGAGCCAAGATAGCACCACTGCACTCCAGCCTGGGCAATAAGAGCAAAACTCCGTCTCAGGGAAAAAAAAAAAAGTTCAGGAGAGGAGTACAGGGGCCCAGGACAGAGGAAGGGCTGGGACGCTGCGCCCTGGGAGGATGGGTGAGGAGAAGGGTGCCACTCTTCCAGATCCTTTGGAAGAAAGAAAATCCTGGCTTCCGCCATCCTCCCTTGGGCCTAGAGGAAAACAGGATTAAGTTGCAGGCTGCAAAGTGGTGCCTGGAGAGCCACAAAGCTGTGTAACCCACGTGCAAAGGAGCCGCTTAGCCAGGGGCTGTGGAACTTGGTGCGAGTCCTGTGTCCGCTGAGCCTGTGCGCCTGGAATTCTAGGTGCTGGGGCTGCTGCAGTGAGCAAAGCAGACCCAGTCCCTCCCAGGGCAGGGTGGGCTGGCCGGGGGCTGCGGCAGCCTCACCCACCCTCAGGATCCTCTCCTCCACAGGCTCCAGCGCGTGCTTCTGGGCCGAGAGCTGCTTCACCCTGGTGCCCTACACCCTGGTGCGGCCCCATCGACCCGCCCGGCCCCGGCCTGTGCTCTTCGTGCCCAGGGTGGTTGGGAAGATCCTGAGCGAGAAGCTGTGCCTCCTCCAAGGGTTTAAGAAGTGCCTGGCAGGTATGCTGTTGCCTGAGAATCCCTCTACCCCTCCCTCCACCCCTCCCTTCCTTCTCCCCTTTCTTTCTCCTCCTTCCCTCTCTCCTTCCCTCCCCCACTACGTGCATTCCCACACTCACCTGCTGTATCCAGATAGTTCAGGATGGAGGTGCAGGGCACAGAGGGGGCGTGCAGGGTACAGAGTGGGGCGTGCAGGGCACAGGGTGGGGCGTGCAGGGCACAGGGCGGGGCGTGCAGGGCACAGAGCAGGGCGTGCAGGGCACAGGGCGGGATGTGCAGGGCACAGAGGGGGGCATGCAGGGCACAGGGGGCGTGCAGGGCACAGGGCAGGGTGTGCAGGGTCAGGTTTGTCGAGTGGATGCCCTAAGAAGAGCTTCTCCCAGGGCTGGCGGGGTCCACGGACACAGGGGTGTTTACCATGGGGCTCCCCTGGACCCCCACGCAGCTGGTGCATGACGGCCCTGTCCAATGTCACCTGTAGAGTACTTGAGCCAGGAGGAGTGTGAGGCCTGGAGCCAGAGAGGGGACATCGTCCAGGAGGGAGAGGCGTCTGGGGGCCGCTGCTGGGTGACCCGCCATGCTGTGGAGTCCCTCATGGAAAAGGTGAGGGCAGCGGCGGGGCGGGCAGGGGGCTGTCCTGGGAAGGGCTTCAGGAATGCAGAGGAGTGGGATGAGATAAAGGTGCAGGGACCGACCTGGACCCGGGTGACCTTGTCGCTGACCTCCGGGCCCCGACACCCCAGCAGGAGCCCAAACCTCGCCTCGGCCAGTTAGGATCCACGGGGCCATGGGTGAGGCCTCCCAGCTTCTTGGGCTTGGGGGATGTTTTCTCAGCTTGGGGGATGTTTAACAGATACTTGTTCGAGAATGAAGACATCTCAGATAACGACACTCTCCATGTTTGAAGATGCACACACATGAAAAGCAGCTCCCCGTGAACCATAGCTTTGTGTCTGCACGGGCCTGGGAAGCACAGTCTGGCATCAGGGTACCTCCTGTAGGGGTTGGCGGAGCTCCATGCCAAGTTCGCCTCTGTCCCCAGAGCTCACAGTTTCTAGATTTTCGCAGTGAAAAATCAAAGGGATGGAAACTCTTAAGACTGCACAGCAAGCAGCCTCATTTAGAAAGTGGCAAACTCAGCTGGGCCTGGGGCTCACACCTGTCATCCCAGCACTTTGGGAAGCCGAGGTGAGAGGATCACTTGAGCCCAGGAGTTCCAGACCAGCCTGAGCAACACAGTGAGACCCCTGTCTCTAAAAAAAATTAAAAAATAAAGAGAAGAAAGTGGCTGGGCACAGTGGCTCATGCCTGTAATCCCCGCACTTTGGGAGGCCTAGGCGGGAAGATTGCTTGAGCCCAGGAGTTTGAGACCAGCCTGAGCAACACAGTGAGATACCCGTCTCTACAAAAAAATTTAAAACCTAAAAAAATTAAAAGTGGGCCGGGCGCAGTGGTTCACACCTGTAATCCCAGCACTTTGGGAGGCTGAGGCGGGCGGATCACCTCATGAGATCAAGATCGAGACCATCCTGGCTAACACTGAAACCCTGTCTCTACTAAAAATACAAAAAATTAGCCAGGCGAGGTGGCGGGTGCCTGTAGTCCCAGCTACTCGGGAGGCTGAGGCCGGAGAATGGCGTGAACCTGGGAGGTAGAGCTTGCAGTGAGCCGAGATCGCGCCACTGCTCTCCAGCCTGGGAGACAGAGCGAGACTCCGTCTCAAAAAAAAAAAAAAAAAAAAGAGAAAAGAAAGTGACAAGCTCTCTTCCCCCATCTTCTCTACAAAATTCAGCTCTCCCCAGCTCCTACCCTGCCCTCAGCCTGTCTGGAGGGCCCTTCAGACCTGGGCGTGGGCTCCCTTTGCTTCCTCAGAGGCCTGTGATCTTGACTCACTTCTCCCTCTCCCTCCCACAAAGAACACCCACGCCCTCCTGGACGTCCAGCTGGACAGTGTCTGCGCCCTGCACAGGATGGACATCTTCCCCATTGTCATCCACGTCTCTGTCAACGAGAAGATGGCAAAGAAGCTCAAGTAGGTACACACTGGGGGTTGGGCAGGGGCTTTGAAGTGGCTCCTGGGCTCCCCTGAAGCCCATGGCAGGTGCCTCCGCACTTACTGGGGCTCGGCTAGCACAATCGAATCCTTGTTGGCTAAGGACGGAAAAAAACAGTAAAACAATGACTGGTTTCCTGGGCACAGACCGAGAGGTCCTGCCACTGTGCCCTTTCTACCCCAGGAACCACGGCTGTGTTGTAGACAACTGCCTCCCACCACTGGGGCCTGGGGCCTGTTTTCTTTACAAGGTCCCCTCAAAGCGAGGCCATCTGTGTTCAGGGGTGTTTGGGTGCATGTCATCACTACTCTAGCCAGGGCTCCTGGGCGCCTTGCTCTCCCCTGAGCCTGCCCCATCCCATCTCTGGCCTGTGCAGGAAGGGCCTACAGCGGTTGGGCACCTCAGAGGAGCAGCTCCTGGAGGCCGCCAGGCAGGAGGAGGGACACCTGGACCAGGCACCCTGTCTATACAGCAGCCTGGCTCCTGACAGCTGGAGCGACCTGGACGGCCTAGTCAGCTGTGTCCGCCAGGCCATCGCCGACGAGCAGAAGAAGGTGGTGTGGACGGAGCGGAACCCCCGATGATGTACCGTGCCCCTTCCTGGGACGGTGGGGGCCTCTGCGTGCCTGTTAATGCGGTCCTGTTCCTGAGCCCAGACCCTACTGGCACAGCTGTGGGCTCTTGGCTCATGAGGCCTGCTCTCCCCTCTGGCTGGGGTCTAACCTTGAACCCTCAGCACGTGCAGGTCACACACGGTGAAGCCACTTGTAACTGCACACTTTTCTGTGGAAACATTTTCACCTTTCACCAGGCTTGGCATGGTCCGGACGGGAGACCCTGAGGACATTTCTGCAGTGGGACAGGAGGGACGTCTTCCCACACCTTCCCTGGAACCGGAGGCCCCGGACCTCTCTGGAGAACCGCCTGTCTGCAGGCCCGATTCAAACCTGTGGGGGCTGCATTTCCCTTTACAATTCTGAAGTGTCAAAGGCTCGCTCCAAAAGCACAGAGGCAGCGGGTGGGGAGTCTGGGTGGCCCCCAAGGTTGCTGCCACCCTTGCCTGGGGCAGAGGCACAAGCCCACATATGCTGTGACCCTGGCCACCTTTTCTCAGCTTCTGAGGCTGCGATGCCTCAGGAACTCCAGTTTACAGAGACCAGTGTGCTGACCTGTAAATAAAGCCTCTGGGTGGTGGAGATGGTACTTTCAGTGGGTCTGTGCCCCGTGGCCTCCATGCCCGTTTGGTGGGGGTGTCCCAGAGAAGCCTGGCACCAGTATCCCTGTACAAGGTCCGGCAGACTCTGCCTTCCCCCGACCTGGCTTTGCACCCCAGCCCTTCTTGGGCTAAACATCTTCACTGCACCTTCAGGGCTCGGGGAGGACCCAGGTCCCCCAGCGCCTGGCCTTGCCTCCGCCGCCTCGGGCTGTTGCAGACTGAAGGTCATTTTGACAGCAGTGTCCAAGAATCAGGAAGCTGTTCTAGAATTCAGGTTGGAATCATCATAAATGAGTTCAGAAAAAGAACTTCTGCATATTTTACTAAAATAAAAAGCTTTTACAATAGCTGGCCTATGGCTTCCTCCAGCCCACCCCAGTATGGAGTGATGGGGAGAGAAGGGCGAGGGGAGCCACCCACTCAAGGAAGCGCCCTCTCCTTCGAGGGGTGTCCAGGCCGGGCTTCTGCTCCTGAGGTGGGCGGAGGCAGGGCAGGAACGGCGCAGTCTCCCAGCAACGCCGACGCCACCCAAGAATTAACCCAAGCCAGAGGACGGACATCGCCACCCAGCAATGCCAGTGCCACCCAAGAATTAACCCAAGTCAGAGGACGGGCATTGCCATACCTTCATCTTTGGACACTCTCAAAAAATATAAGCTTCTGCCCAGAAGCACCACAGGTTCAAGCTCATTACTCAGGGAGCCTGCCGCCGATCAGCTGAAACCTGCCTGGGGACCAGGTACTTGACCATGGGGCAAAACAGAAGAAGCAGAAACCTGCCCAAAGGTTGTTCAAAGGCTTCCTCTAGGCCAGACGCTGGTAAGAGCCAGGCGCTGTGCTCCCAGGTGAGTGTGGGCGGGACCTGTGTACTGCCCACGCAGCACCGAAGCCCTTGCCTGCTGTCCGTGAAGGGCTCATAAGTATCTGTGGCTGCCAAAGCCTAAAGGGGGCCTCAAGCCTTCCATTTGCAGGTCCCCAAACCAAGCCAGAAAACAAGACTCCCTTGTCATGGGCTGGGGGTGCTGCCCTGTCCACAGATCACACACGTCTAGAATTCCCGTGCTGGGAAGTGGTTCAGACACGAGGACGGCCGTGTCGTCTGCCATGATGGCAGTGTCCCTGGTGGTGGAGGGGCTGGGCACATGCTCTGGTCCCCCTCCAGGCACTGGCAGGAGTGACCCCACGGGAAGGAAGAACCCTCCTTGGACGGGAGTGTAGACGGAAGCGCTGTTGTCAGTGCTCCCCAGGCTGGCCGGCCACAGGGACATGTCTGGGATGTGTGCACAGGCCTCCTGGGAGGGTCACAGCTCGTTGTGGAGGGGCTGGCACTGGGGAGAGAGCTTCTCCTCCAGGACGCCGTCAGGGGCACACACCCAGGGGTCGTGGGTCTCCCATTGCCACTTGGTCAGCTGGGCCCGAAGCATCTCCAGCACCTGAGCAAAGCGCGGGTCGGCGGCCAGGTTCTGGGTCTCGTGGGGGTCCCGGCTCTGGTCGTAGAGCTCCCAGCGCGCCCGGTAGTAGTAATGATGGAGGTCCTTGTACCAGCCTGTGGGCTGGCCAGCTGTGGTGCGGTTCAGGAGGTCCTGGAAGGTGGGTGAGACGTAGAAATCCTGGTCGATGGGAAAGGGCATCTTGAAGTTGAGGTTGTGCACGAGGCGGAAGTTCCGGTGCTGCACGGAGCGCATGGGGTAGGACATGGTGACCTCGTGGTGGCTCTGGCTGCCAAAGACGGTGGCCCAGAGGGGCTCGGCCTCCAGCGCTGGCAGGAGGGACCGGCCAGTGAGGTGGATGGTCTTCGAGCCAAAGATGGTGTAATTGGGGTACGGGATGGAGAACCAATCCAAGATGGTGGGCGTGAGGTCTGGAAGGGAAGCGGCATCTCAGAGCAGCAGAGCCCTCAGCACACAGGACTGCCCTTGGAAGGGCCGAACCTATGTCACTCAGGGCGGCTACCCTCTCCAATCCAATCAGCAGCGGGAGGTGCCTTGTCGGGCACCTCTCACCGCCATGTCATCTCTCTGGGCCATGGTGCCTTGAATGGTATAACAAGAGGCCCTGATTCGGTGACATTTAGGATCCTTCTAAAATCCTATGGACCAGAAAAGAAGTCTATTTTTCAGCAGCTCGTCTACTCCAGCCCTGTGGTGGGTGTGGCCATAGTGCTCCTGGCTCATAATCTGGGGCCAGAGAGAGATATGGGCAAGAGCTTGGAGGGAAAGGGAACCTGAGTTTGCTGCTGCCCCGGGCCCACCCCACCTGGAGGCTCTGCCAGGCCGTGGGCAGGACACGTGAGCCTCTGCCCTGTGCCAAGGGGCTCACCCCAAGCCCCTCACAAAGTCTTCCTGCACCCCTATCTTTGTCTGCACGTCCATAACATGGGACTAGATGTCCCAGGCCTTTTTAGAAATGAGCAGGGTCATGAGGTGCTTTGGGTCCCCCAGGAAGGCAGGATGGGGTGCACAGATGCTCAAACGGGGGTCCCCAAGCCCACAGTATTGGCATCACCTGGGAACTTGTCAGACATGCAAATGCTTGAGCCCGCCAAAATCTACTGAATGGGACACTCTGGGGGTTGCAGTTTGGATGTTAACAAGCATTCCAGGTGATTCTGAAGCTCATTGGAGGTAGGCGAGAAAAGGCAATGGTTTTGAAAGCAGTGGGATCCAGGCGAGAATCCTAGCTTAGTGCTTATCAGCTGTGCAGTCCTGAGCAGCTTACTTCACCTCTCTGAGCCTCATCCTTTTCCTCTGCAGAGGGGGAGCGACAGTCCCTTCCTCACCCAGATGACCTGAGAGCCACGTTAGGTGATGGGTGTGGAGCAGCATCTGACAGGTCGTGGCCCCGTCCCAGATCCACTCCCACCCCTTCCCTGATGGAGACAGACAGGCGTACCTAGGAGGCTCACGTAGGCCTCGCTGACTTGGCCCCAGCGTTTTGGGTGCTCAGGGGATGACACCAGTAACGGTTCAGCAGTGCCCGGCCAGTACAGGTTGGTCCTGCCGCTGGGGAAGGGGATTCCGTTGTCAGACGTGAAGATCACCAGTGTGTCGTTCAGGACACCCGCGTCACGCAGCTCCTGGAGCACAAGTCCAACTCCTGTGGTGAGGGGCCGGGAAGCAGAGCTCAGCTGCAGACACGCACGGAGGCAGGGGTGTGTGCAGACCCACCCGCTGCTTCATCCGGCCACTGGGCTCTGCGCTTTCCGGATTTGAAAGCATCCTGTAGTTCTTCCCACTAGCTCTGGCTCTTGCCCGGCTCTGCCCAGCTCCCATTGCCTGAGCAGGCCTCGAATAGGCCTCCAGGGACTCCAGTCATCCCTTGGCACTTCTGTGTCACCCCCAGGCAGCTGCTCCCTGGTGCCCGCCGGCTTCTGAGTTCTCTGGAATCTCGCGTCTGTCCCATGGAGCAAATAGGACAGGGGCCAGAAGACAAGGTTTCCTCTGTACCCACTGTTTCCCAGGTTGCTAAGAATTAACGGCACCAACAGGGCAATGGCAAAGGTCCCGACCTCCTGTTGTGGGTTAAACGGTGATCCCCGAGCCCAAAAGACATGTGTGCTGGCATCTGTGAAGGGGGCCTTGTTTGGAAAGGGGAACTTTGCAGATAAAGATCCTGGGACAAAATCATCCCGAAGTACTCAGGCAGGCCCTAAATCCGACGGGGTCCTTATAAGAAGCAGAAACAGGCTGGGCGCGGTGCCTCACGCCTGTAATCCCAGCACTTTGGGAGGCTGAGGCAGGTGGATCACGAGGTCAGGAGTTCAAGACCAGCTTAGCCAATATGGTGAAACCCTGTCTCTACTAAAAATATAAAAATTAGCTGGGCATGGTGGTGGGCGACTGCAGTCCCAGCTACTCTGGAGGCTGAGACAGAAGAATCGCTTGAACCCGGGAGGTGGTGGTTGTAGTGAGCCGAGATCGTGCCACTGCACTCCAGCCTGGGCAACAGAACGAGACTCGGTCTCAGAAAAAAAAAAAAAGAAGAAGAAGAAGAAGAAGCGGAGACACAGACAGAAGAGGAGACACAGGAAAAAAGGCCGTGTGAAGGCTTACGCGGGGATGGGGGTGATGTTACCACCAGCCCAGGAACACTGAGCACTGGCGCAGCCCCCAGAAGCTGGAAGAGGAAAGGCAGAGTGTCCCCTACACCTTCAGGGGAGCGTGACCCTGCTGACATCTTGATTTCAAACTTCTGGCCTCAGAACTGTGAGAGGACAAATTTTGGTTGCTGTAAGCCATCCGGTTCACGGGGCTTTTTCGGACAACCACAAAAACTCACATACCTCAAGTTCTCCATCTGCATACGCTAGGGAACTCCAAACCCCCAATCCGACCCAGGTCCTGTGGCTGGAAGAATCCAAAGTCCTCACCCAACCTCTGGGGCGCCCTAAGGCCCCCGCCCAGGAGCAGTTCCATATCAGGGCAGTCCCGGAGTGGGTCCTGATGCCACCCACAGGCCCCACCTCTCAATGTGGGCTCTGCCGGCTGCAGCACAGGGCCTGCCACACTGGGACCCTCACCCACACCCTGCTGTGATCTGACTGAGAGGGCGCTGGCCCAGGTTGGGGACCCAGGCCGTGGCACCCCTCTCAGTGCCCCATTCTGCAAGCCCACCTTGGTCCATGCGGCCGATGGTGGTGTACTGAGCGGCAAGGTCGGCTCGGGCTGCCGGGGTGTCAGGGACGAAGTAAGGCACCTGGGGCAGGCGGTGGGGAGCCAGGCTTAGAACAGATGGACGAGGGGAGCAGCGTCCAGCCTTCTCCCTGGGGCCTCCTACAAATGGATGAGCCCAGAACAGCCTCACTCTGGACCACCCCGTCTCTCTACGGTTCTCTCTGTGGTCCCAAGGATGGGAACCTGAATCCAGTTTGGTCAGCGCATCTTTCTTCATCATCTAGGGCCAAGGCTGCAAGCTTGCAGGAGGCCCAGGTCCCTGACCCAGGGCTGACGGGCATCCTGAAACGCGAGAGGGGCCCTCCTACCAGCACGTCCAGTGGGTCATAGGCCTGGGGGGTCCAGTCTGGGATACGACCCATGCCGCTCTCTCCGTTGCCAAACTTCTCACAGAAGGTTCCGTACTGGGGCTGGGAGTGCCCGCAGCGGTGGGGGTCATGGAAGGCGACATAGAGGAAGAAAGGCCTGCACGGGAGGAGGCCCATTGCCAAGGCTGCGGGGCCAATGCCGCCTGGCACAGGAAGCCCCTTGGCTCTGCCTCCTCCTCTGTATCTGGAAGTCAACCTGTAACCCTCACCGCCTCAGTTTCCCCAGGTCTCTTCTCCCTCTGACCAGGCTAATTCGAGTACCTGGAACCTTCTCCCCGCCCCCATTCCAGCCACGTGGGGGCCCATGCATCCCGCCTGAAGGCTCCAGGCTGTGCTCTGGGACCAGCCGCCAGGGGGAAGGGGCAGGGGCCCCGACTCCTACCGGTCATCCTGAGTCTGCAGGAATTTCCGGACGAGCAGCTTAATTCTGGTGATGTTCCGTCCCACCTGGAGGACGGAGCCGTTCTCCTCCGTGTAAGCAAAGTCAAACGGGTACACGGCCTCCGGCCCCACGTGCTTCTTCCCGATGATGCCTGGATGGGAAGAGAGGCCTGTCCAGAGTCCCTTCTGCCTCCCAACCCCCTCTGCTCCCTTCTTCGCCCCCCTCAGCCCTAAGCGCACTGTGGGTTCTCGTGGACTCACAGCCCAGCCAGGAGACCCAGGCCCAGGTCTTTTGGGACAAGAGCTAAGGGCAGGCCACAGGGGCTGAGGGTGCGTGGGGACAAGGTGCCAAACCTCCTGGGCTCTGGCCTGGCCTCGGTGCCTCACCCCACGCCCTGTCCTTGGCACAGGGTCCTCACCTGTGCGCACGCCAGCTTGGCTGAGCAGCAGTGGCAGGCTCCGCACCTTGTCGAAGGAGTTGAAGTGGTGCACATCCTGGTGCAGCCCGTACATCCCATTCTGATGCTGCCAGCAAAGGTGCATGAGATCCAGGGCCCCCAGGCAGCCAGGGCCCGCCTGCTGCACCTGTTCTCCCACGGTCCTCCCATCCCCAGGGGCCTTCTCGGGGCCCTGATTTAGACTTCGAGTGGCCAGCACCCAGAGAGACTGCCTCCACCTCCCACTCCCTGCCCAAGAGGCCCTGGGTCCCTCTTGTGAAAGGAGGACTTCGCAAGAAAGAAGGGGACCTGGAGGGCGTGCACTGGCACGAGGGCGGCCTTGATGTTCTTTCTGCATGTCTGTACTTTTGAACTTTTCTATTACAATCACACGTTACAGAATGAAAGACAGGGCCAGGCCTTGTTTTATTACCTAGTTATTTTTATATTGTAAAAGATATTGTACATTTAAAAAACTCAGACTGCCGGCCAGGCACAGTGGCTCACGCCTGTAATCCCAGCACTTTGGGAGGCTGAGGCGGGTGGATCACGAGGTCAGGAGATCGAGACCAGCCCGGCCAACATGATGAAACCTTGTCTCTACTAAAAATACAAAAATTAGCTGGGTGTGGTGGTGGGCACCTGTAGTCCCAGCTACTCGGGAGGCTGAGGCAGGAGAATGGCTTGAACCTGGGAGGTGGAGGATGCAGTGAGCTGAGATGGCACCAGTGCACTCCAGCCTGGGCAACAGAGTGAGACTCCATCTCAAAAAACAAACAAACAGACAAACAAACAAACAAAAAAACAGTAAGTGTCCTCAAACACCCGTGTTCACAGCAGCTTTATTCACAACAGCCAAAGGGTAGCAGCAACCCAAGGGCCCACTGACGGATAAATGGAGAAGCAAAATGCGGGGTCCATCCATCCACTGGAATATGATTCAGCCCTAAAGAAGAGGGAAGTTCTGACTCGTGCTACAGCATGGTTAACCCTGAGGACATTGTGCTGAGTGAAGTAAGGACACAAAAGGGGGGCCAGGCGCGGTGGCTCACACCTGTAATCCCAGCACTTTGGGAGGTCGAGGCAGGCAGATCATTTGAGGTCAGGAGTTCAAAACCAGCCTGACCAACATGGTGAAATCCCATCTCTACTAAAAATACAAAAATTAGTCAGGTGTGGTGGTGTGCACCTGTAATCCCAGCTACTTGGGAGACTAAGGCAGGAGAATTGCTGGAACCTGGGAGGCAGAGGCTGCAGTGAGCCGAGATCGCACTGCTGCACTCCAGCCTGGGTGACAGAGTGAGACTCTAACTCAAAAAAAAAAAAAAAAAAAAGACTAGTCCTGTGTGATTCCACTCTTATGTGGCCCCTGGAGCAGTCAGAGTCATAGAGACAGGGGATAGGGAGGGAGAACGTGGAGCTGGTGTTTCATGGGACACAGCTTCTGTCTGGGAACATGGAAAAGTTCTGGAAGTGGATGGTGGTGATGGCTGCACAACAACGTGAATGCACTTCATGCCCCGGAACTCTGTGCTGAAAAATGGCTAAGATGGGAACATCGATGTTTGTGCATTTTACCGCAATAAAACAGGAGTGTGTGTGCCCAGCAGCAGCCACTCCCCGCACCATGGCGTTCCTGGGACACTGTGGCGATGGCGGGTCACGCTGACTCAGTCCACAGGCCTCACGCTGTTTACATACGAAGCATGAGCCCCGCCAATCCCCATAACTAGAGTGGCATCTCATTATACCCACCATCTTACAGATGGAGAAACTGAGGCACAGGGAGGTAGGTTACTTGCTCAAGGCCACACATAGCAGTGGAGCCAGGGCTGGTAGGTGAGTTGGAGCCCCTAGTCTGCACTCACGGCCGTAGGCTGTTCTTGCCTCCTCCTGGAGGTGGGAGGAAAAGCGGGCAACACCCCCAGGGAGCCCGGGGATGGGAGACGTGGCAGAGGCCTGGGCCCCGGACGGAGCCTGTCTACTCCCTGCCCATCCCCTCCTCCTGCCCTTGCACCTCACCTGGGGCAGGCCAGTGAGAAGGCTGGCGCGGCTGGGAGAGCAGCTGCTGACCGAGGTGAAGGCGTTGCGGAAGAGGAGACTGCGGCGGGCCAAGGCGTCCAGGTGCGGGGTGGCGATGGCGCTGTTGTTGTACGCACCACTCTCAAAGCCTCCGTCATCCGCTGCGTAAGGTGGGACACAGAGAGCACATGGTGGGCTGCGGTCATGAGAAACAGCACTGGGAGTGAGGGAGGCTGGGGCTGTGATGCCAGGAGGCAAGATACCCAGGTGGGCATGGTACTGGCTCAGCATGAACACTCATCGCTAAACGCTATTCTGACAGAGCACTTCATTACCTAGGAGGCATGACACCCGCGTGGGTACATCAGGCAAGCATGATATCAGAGGGCATGTCAGCAGGTCTGATACTTGGTGGGTATGTTAGCAGGCAGGCATGTACCCAGAAGACCCCATACCCACTGGGTATGTTAGCAAGAAGGCATGGTACCTAGTGGGCACAATACCTGGTGGGTATATCAGCAAGCAGGCATGGTGGCCAGTAGGCATGAAACCTAGTGCGTATGTTAGCAGGTGGGCATGGTACCCAGCAGGCCTGATACCCAGTGGGTATGTTAGCAGGTGGACTGGTACCCAGCAGGCCTGATACCCAGTGGGTATGTTAGCAGGTGGACTGGTACCCAGCAGGCCTGATACCCCGTGGGTATGTTAGCAGGTGGACTGGTACCCAGCAGGCCTGATACCCAGTGGGTATGTTAGCAGGTGGACTGGTACCCAGCAGGCCTGATACCCAGTGGGTGTGTTAGCAGGTGGACTGGTACCCAGCAGGGATGATGCCTGGGTGGTATGTTAGCAGGCAGGCATGGTATTTAAGTGGGCATCATACCACAATAAGCTTGATGATATCCTAAGCAGGCATGATACCCAGTGGGTATGTTGGCAGGTGGGCACGGTACACAGGCTGAACTGACAGCTGGGGGGTATAAGCAGATGGGCATGGTACCCAGGCAGGCCTGGTACCTGCATAGGTATGTTAGCAGGCAGGCATGGTACCCGAGTGGGCAAGATACTCATGTAGGCATGATATCCCAACAAGCTTGATGATACCCCAGTAGGCATGCCACCTGGATGGGCATGTTAGCTGGCTAGGCATTTAGGCAGACAGCGGCTGAATGCATAGCCACAGCCGTGCATTCCACAGCCGTGCATGGCCACAGTGGCTGAATGCATAGCCACAGCCGGGCATTCCACAGCCGCGCATGGCCACAGTGGCTGAATGCATGGCCACAGCCGGGCATTCCACAGCCGTGCATTCCACAGCCGCGCATGGCCACAGTGGCTGAATGCACGGCCACTGAACTGCTGGGCAATTCTGGGCTCCGCAGAAACTGCGTGGGGCAGAGGGCAGGAGAGCCTCACCCAGGGCACGTCTAAAGATCTATGTGTGTGCGTCCCACCACTGCTTCTCACTGATGCCATCTCAAAGGCCTAGTGACCTTGCAGGTTGTCTATTTCAACGCTTTCACTCTCCACAAAGCAGCTGAGCCCCAGAAAGGTGAGGTGCAGTGCCCAAGGCCACACACTGGGCAGCGGGAAACAGGGACGGGCCGCTGAACTCCCACAACCACACCAAGCTTCTTCCCCTGCTCTGGAGTAGAGGACACTGGGGGCACCACAGGAGAGGCTGGTGGGAGCCCCCAGGACCAACACTTTCCCCAGTTCCCTCAGAGTCTCCCTCAGAGGTCCACGGGCAGAGGAGGCTGGGCACCTTCCAGCTGGGCTCCTGTCCTCCACCCCACAGTCCCCACGGGGTGTGAGCGCATGGCAGCCAGGTAAACCCGGAGGGAGAGGGGGATGGGCTGTGCTCCCTACCCCCCTACCCACAGGCCAGGAGGAAAGCTGCCCTTCTCCAAACCCAGAGTTTCTCGGCACTTGGCTGTGGGCCTGCTATGGACTGAACTGTGTCCTCCCAGAATTCATACGCTCAAGCCCTGATGCCAACATCACTGTATCTGGAGACAGGGTCCTTAATTAAGGTTAAATGATTCATAAGGATGAGACCCTGATCTCAGGACTGCGGCCTTATAAGAAAATAAACAGAGCGCCAGGTGCAGTGTTTCATGCCTGTAATCCCAGGACCCTGGAGGCCGCGGCAGGAAGATCGCTTGAGCCCAGGAGTTCGAGACCAGCCTGGGCAATACAGTGAGACCTTGTCTCTACAAAAAATACAAAAATTAGCCAGGCATGGTGATGTGCACCTGAGGTCCCAGCTACCTGGGAGGCTGGGGCAGGAGGATCACTTGAGCCTGGAGGTTGAGGCTGTAGTAAGCTGTGATTGTGCCACTGCACTCCATCCTGGGTGACAGAGTGAGACCCTGTCTCACAAAAAAAAAAAAAAAAAAGAAAAAAGAAAGGAAAAGGAAGTGAGACCACCCCCATCCACTTGTCATGTGAGGAAACAGTGAGAGGGTGACCACCTGTAAGCCGAAAGCGGACCCTCACTGGAACCCAACCAAGCTGGCACCCTGACCTTGGATTTTCAGCCCACAGAATTGTGAGAAATACATTTCTGCTTAAGCCAATCCATGGCAGTCCGTGCTAAGACAGGCCCTAGCCCAGTGGCCGCATAGCCTGGGCTCTGAAAACCTCCTGTAGGAATCCTCATACACAGATGAGGATCCATGCAGGTTCTCTGCTGAGTTTCTGGGAGGCGAGGAGTTGGCAGGAGAGCTGTTTATGTTACAGTGAGCCGAACCCCCGCCCAGAGACCACAAAATTAATCAGAAAGAGGGCACCTGGCAGGACGCCAGACCTCAGAAGGGGAAAGAATCGCAGGCCTTGGGTTTGGCCTCGTCACTTGTCATGGGCCAGAGCCCTGATTACTCAAACCGGAAGTCTTGTGAGCAACACAGTGCTTGCGCTGGAGGAACCTGGGGTTTCTGAGAGGGACTGGGATTGGGGGAGATGGCGGTGGGTGGGTGGTGAAGGGCTGTGCCCTTGGGACAAGGGAAAAGACAGCTGAGCCACAGCCTATGGGGTCGGAAAAGATTGCAGCGGGGAGGAGATGAGAGCCAGAGCCAGGAGGGCACCCTATCTGCAGTCTCTGGGGACCTGAGTACCAGCCCCTCCTCTGGAATCCCCTCCCGAGAGCGATCTGGGATCCGAGGACCCCTGAGCCCTGGCTGGGCAGGGTCAGAGGAGGGTGGGGACAAGCGGCAGGAGGTAAATGTAGGGGTGCTGGATGCTGGGGCTCACCCCTCCAGCCCTTGCTGCCGTCTCTGGGGAGACACCCATCGGCACTCACCGAGGAGCAGCAGTGCGTTCCGGGGGCGCGCCCGGCAGAGCCCCAGGACTAGCAGCAGCGCGCAGCAGGCGGGCCCGGGCCGGCGCATGGCGGCGGCTGCGGCTGCGGCTCCGGCTCCGGCTCCGGCTCCCGCCCCGGCTCTGGTCTTTCGCTCGGCTCCGCCCCTGCCCCGCCCCCTGCCCCGCCCCCGGTCACGAGCGCGCCAGACCCCGCCCCGGCCTGTCCCAGGCGATTCCTGCGGACCCGGCTGCGGCGACGCCAGGAGACCCCCAAGCTGCAACGCCGACGAGTGGGTGAGTCCGTGGCCCGCAAGGGCGGCGAGCGGGGACCGGGGGCGGCGGGTGCGGACAGTGGCCGGGGTCGCCCGGGGCAGCCGACGCGGGGGCCAGTGCGGAGTCCGAAAGTGCGGGGGCCTCTCGTGGGGACCACTCCCCCGCCGCGTCCCCACCCGGGTCGCCGCGGCCCTCGGCCTTGCTCGGGGCCAAGGGACCGCGGACGGTCAGGTGGCGCGGGGTCTCCTCCGGGGACCCCAGGATCCGGAGCCAGCGGCCTCGTGGGCGGGGCCGGGGGCTGGGCAGTGGATTTTGCCCGGAGCGGCCGGGGGCGTGGTGGGGTGGGGGTGGCAGCTCTGTGCGCTGGCGCCGGGTCCCTGGAAGATGCTGCGCACCTGAATTAACCGGGCGCCTCTGATGTCCTCACAGAAGCAACTAGAATTCCAGGACTCTGAAAGCCACAGGTGGGGGCTGAGCGAGGCCTGGCCTCAGGAGCCGAGGACCCCCCCCTCCCCAAGCCCCCCACGAGCGCCGCAGTCCACCGTAGTGGGTGGAGCCCGCCTTGGTGCGCAGTTGGAAAACCTCGGAACCCCTCCGGATCTCCCGGCTGTCACCCGCACCCCCCGCCAGCCTAGGGTGCGCCCGCGGGCCCTGCTTCTCTCCCGGTTAAATTCCCTGAGAGGGGAAAAAAGGCAAAGGAAGCCGGTTCTCCAGGGGCCAGAAGTATTGAGCTTAATTAATTAGTCTTCAGACTTCTCAATAAGAAATCACTTATCAGTTTCTTATCTGGGAGAGTTGAGGATGAAGGGACAGAAGGCACCCAGGATTTGCACGGGGGGGATTCAGGGAGAGAGAGTGATGAGGGATGGGGTGGGCCCTCCAGTCTTGGCCCAGTCCCAGTCTTGTGCACGTTGTTGGCTTCCTCTCAGAGCCTCTGGTTCAGTCCCCCTGGGAAGGGGAGACCCATAGTGACCCCTCCTGACACCCATCGACCCTGACCAGTGTTGCCGGGTTCTTCAAAGGCCACGCGCTCACTGCTGGTCTATGTCACCTGCACCCCCCAGCCCTACCGTGGAGATGCCTTCTTCGGTGACGGCTCTGGGTCAGGCCAGGTCCTCCCGCCCCGGGATGGCCTCCAGCGCCTGCTGCTGCTCGCCTGCGGCTGTGCAGAGAAGACTGCCCATCCTGGCGTGGCTGCCGAGCTACTGCCTGCAGTGGCTGAAGATGGATTTCATCGCCGGTCTCTCAGTTGGCCTCACTGCCATTCCCCAGGCACTGGCCTATGCTGAAGTGGCTGGACTCCCACCCCAGGTGAGCTGTCTGACCCTGCTGCCAGCCACATCTCAGAAGCAGAATACACAGTATCAATCCCAGACGCCAGCAGATTCCGGGTTTCCAGCCCCTGGGCGCCAAGGAACCTTTGGTTTACAGTGTGTGACGCATGACTGTCTCTGGGCTGATCCAGGTTCCTATGCCTGTTTGGCACACACAGACACTGAGCTGGTTATGAAGAGGCCAGTGAGATGACTCACGGAGGCCTCAGGAGTTCAAGACCAGCCTGACCAAAATGGTGAAACCCTGTCTCCACTAAAAATACAAAAATTAGCCAGGCGCAGTGGCGGGCACCTGTAATCCCAGCTACTGGGAAGGCTGAGGCAGGAGAATTGCTTGAAACCGGGAGACGGAGGTTGCGGTGAGCCGAGATCGTGCCACTGCACTCCAACCTGGGTGACAGAGCAAGACCCTGTCTCAGGAAAAAAAAAAAAGAATGTTTCCTCAGAGTTGGACACAGCACACGGGCCTGCACCAACCCTCTGCCTTGCTGTCTGCACCCTGAGCCCCCAGTTGGGTGCTGCTGAAGAAGTGACCTCCTGATCACCGCAGGTCCACCCACAGGGCAGGGCGGTGCACCTCTCACCTGTGCGTGCTTGGGTGCCCGGGACACAGCTGACACCCACAGATCCCGTGCTTGGACGCACACACTAGGGACCTGGTGGACAGGCCTCGGCCTCCTGCGTGCTCACCGCCGCCTCTCCCCACAGTACGGCCTCTACTCTGCCTTCGTGGGCTGCTTCGTCTATTTCTTCCTGGGCACCTCCCGGGATGTGACTCTGGGACCCACCGCCATTATGTCCCTCCTGGTCTCCTTCTACACCTTCCACGAGCCTGCCTATGCTGTGCTGCTGGCCTTCCTGTCCGGCTGCATCCAGCTGACCATGGGGGTCCTGCATTTGGGTGAGGCTCTACCTTCTTGCCAAGGGGATGCCCTTGACCTCAGCATTTCCTTGTTTGCATTTCAAGGTCTATCCCCATGTGTGTCGTGGGGGTGTGTGTGTGTGTGTGTGTGTGAGTCGTGGGGGTGTGGGTATGTGTGTGTGTGTCGTGGGGGTGTGGGTATGTGTGTGTGTGTGTCGTGGGGGTGTGGG